>NC_138308.1:39130000-39500000 GCF_965601325.2 Salmo salar | reverse complement strand
TTTCTGCAGGGTTCCTCATGGTTTCCATAACAACTACAAGAAAATGTTCAAAGAACGTTCTAAGAATTGTATTTAAAAACGAATACATTCTGTTCGTAGTGCCAACAAAACTCTTTCTATCCTCTATCTTGTTAAGTGTGTTCAGGTGTGTTGGCCACGCCCACTAATTGGCCACACCTGATCTAATGAGTGCTTGTTTCCTTTGCAATGGGAATAGACTCGTTTATTTTATGTTTTAATAGACTCAAACGAACAGCTTTGCGTGAGTAAAAAAAACATGGCATCCTAGCTCCATCCTGTAGGCGCATTTAACCTGTTGGGTCTAGGGGGCAGCATTTGCACGTCTGGATAAAAAAAATGTACCCGATTTAATCTGGTTACTAATCCTACCCAGTAACTAGAATATGCATATACTTATTATATATGGATAGAAAACACTCTAAAGTTTCCAAAACTGTTTGAATGGTGTCTGTGAGTATAACAGAACTCATTTGGCAGGCAAAACCCTGAGACATTTTCTGACAGGAAGTGGATACCTGATGTGTTGTATTGACTTTAAACCTATCCCATTGAAAAACACAGGGGTTTAGGAATATTTTGGCACTTCCTATTGCTTCCACTAGATGTCACCAGCCTTTACAAAGTGTTTTGAGTCTTCTGGAGGGAGATCTGACCGAACAAGAGCCATGGAACGATGATGTCCCACTAGACACCTGGCGCGCGAGTTCATGTTGGGTACCCTCGTTCCAATACGTTATAAAAGAGTATGCATTCGTCCACCTTGAATATTATTCATGTTCTGGTTAAAAAAGGCCCTAATGATTTATGCTATACAACGTTTGACATGTTTGAACGAACGGAAATATATTTTTTCCCCTCGTTCATGACGAGAAGTCCGGCTGGCTTACATCATGTGCTAACGAGACGGAGATTTTTGGACATAAATGATGAGCTTTTTTGAACAAAACTACATTCGTTATGGACCTGTGATACCTGGAAGTGACATCTGATGAAGAGAATCAAAGGTAATGGATTATTTACATAGTATTTTCGATTTTAGATCTCCCCAACATGACGTCTAGTCTGTATCGCAACGCGTATTTTTCTGGGCGCAGTGCTCAGATTATTGCAAAGTGTGATTTCCCAGTAAGGTTATTTTTAAATCTGGCAAGTTGATTGCGTTCAAGAGATGTAAATCTATAATTCTTTAAATGACAATATAATATTTTACCAATGTTTTCTAATTTTAATTATTTAATTTGTGACGCTGACTTGACTGCCGGTTATTGGAGGGAAACGATTTCCTCAACATCAATGCCATAGTAAAACGCTGTTTTTGGATATAAATATAAACTTGATAGAACTAAAAATGCATGCATTGTCTAACATAATGTCCTAGGAGTGTCATCTGATGGAGATTGTAAAAGGTTAGTGCATCATTTTAGCTGGTTTTATGGTTTTGGTGACCCTGTCTTTGACTTGACAAAACATTACACACAACTCTTGTAAATGTACTGTCCTAACATACTCTAAATTTATGCTTTCGCCGTAAAACCTTTTTGAAATCGTAAAACGTGGTTAGATTAAGGAGATGTTTATCTTTCAAATGGTGTAAAATAGTTGTATTTTTGAAAAATTTGAATTTTGACATTTATTTGGATTCAAATTTGCCGCTCTTGAAATGCACCTGCTGTTGATGGAGTGCACCACGGGTGGCACGCTAGCGTCCCACCTAGCCCCAAGAGGTTAACTAATTCCATGGACAAAGAACATAATATCAGAGGTTCAGATCTCACTGACACCGTGCCACAATAAATGTGTTTGCATGATTAATGCCTCAGCAAATGAATTTCCATGCGTCCTGTCAGTACTTGGATTTGAAAACAGTTAAACTAAGCTAGAGTTTTATTAAGTCTTATTGAAACATGTTCTCACAACGTTATTTAATTACCTTCAAATAACCTATAATATCTGTTCTTAGAATGTTAATTAAACCTCCCAGGAAACTTTCAGGGAACCATAGTAAAACGTTCTCATAACCTCGCTAGAAACATAGTAAAACATTCTCAGAACCTCCCTGGAACCATAGTAAAACATTCTCAGAACCTCCCTGCAAACTAAAAATGTACCTTTCCAGAACAAGTGAAATTTTCACTTCCGTTCTCAGAATGTTTATTTTTATTTTTTATTTAACCTTTATTTAACAGCTTTGTATGCGTAACAGCTTCGTATGAGTAAAACAACATGGCATCCTAGGTCCATCTTGGTGGCGCAGTTGCCTAATTCCATGCACAGAGAACAGAAGATCAGAGGTTCAGATCTCACTGACATTGTGCCACAATAAAACAATAAATGTGTTTGCATGATTAATGCCTCAGCAGATGAATTTCCATGTGTCCTGTCAGTGCTTGGCTTTCAAAACAGTTCAACTAAGCTAGCAGTTTTATTAAAGTCTTATCTCACTGCGCCACTCGGGAGGCCCGGTTCCAGGGAGGTTCTGAGAACGTTTTACTATAGTGCCAGGGAGCTTCTGAGAACGTTTTACTATAGTGCCAGGGAGGTTCTGAGAACGTTTTACTAGGGTTCCAGGGAGAATCTGAGAACGTTTTACTATGGTTCCAGGAACGTTCTGAGAACGTTTTACTATGGTTCCAGGGAGGTTCCGAGAATGTTTTACTATGGTTCCAGGGAGAATCTGAGAACGTTTTACTATGGTTCCAGGGAGGTACTGAGAACGTTTTACTAGGGTTCCAGGGAGAATCTGAGAACGTTTTACTATGGTTCCAGGAAGGTTCTGAGAACGTTTTACTATGGTTCCAGGGAGGTTCCGAGAATGTTTTACTATGGTTCCAGGGAGAATCTGAGAACGTTTTACTATGGTTCCAGGGAGGTTCTGAGAACATTTTAATGTGGTTCCAGGGAGGTTCTGAGAACGTTTTACTATGGTTCCAGGGAGGTTCCGAGAATGTTTTACTATGGTTCCAGGGAGAATCTGAGAACGTTTTACTATGGTTCCAGGAAGGTTCTGAGAACGTTTTACTATGGTTCCAGGGAGGTTCCGAGAATGTTTTACTATGGTTCCAGGGAGAATCTGAGAACGTTTTACTATGCTTCCAGGGAGATTCTGAGAACGTTTTACTATGGTTCCCTGAAAGTTTCCTAGGAGATTTTATTAACATTCTGAGAATGGAAATTATATGATATTTGAAGGTAATTAAATAACGTTGTGAGAACATGTTTCAATAAGAATTTCAATAACACTTCTAACATTCAGTTTTACCTGTCAGTAAACTTATGGCTTAGCTCCCAGAACCAATGGAAAACCAAAAACGTACATTCCCACAACTTCCAAATAACCACATGTGCTAGCTGGGCACACACACACACACACCCGCACACACACACACGTTTAACACAGACACACAGAAACAAACACAAACACACACACAGGCGCACACACACACACACAGTCGCACACAGGCGCACACACACACACACACGCACACAGACACACAAACACGCACACACTTGCACACACAGACGCACACACACATCATGCAGAAATAAACAAGACAAATGAAATGATGTAATATATTTACTAACAATAAATGAATAAAGAAAGAAAAGATTGAATTTGATGAAGGCCAAGCTAGCATATTTTCTTGGATACGCTTTAGCTTACGTTGATGACTTCTCATTAGATAAAGGGTTAGCTTAGCAGCTATAAACTGTGATTGTACATCCTATAGTTTGATTTAATAATCTTCTCAGCTAATTTTAGATTGCATGATAACCAACCATCGCTAACCGTGTTACAGTGTACGGTACATGCACTTGGAAATGAGAGGTGGTACAGGTATCATTTTGTGATCAAGCGTCAGGCTGATATAGACACCAGTGTATTTCTTTCCATGTAAATATTGTTGGTTTATATTTGGCTTGTTTATATTTGATTTATATTTGACAGGTGACAAAAAAAACATTTACGAAGTCTGTGTAAAATTCTGTTTTTAGATACGTATTTAATTCAGACGTAATGGTGGTAAACTGAACCTCGTGTCCTAAGACGCTCCCATTTAAAAAGTCCTGTTAATGTTAGCGTCATACTAAACCAGAGTTTGAGTTACACTTGACTTTTGGGCTGGCCTTCAAATAGTAGGACTAGCTTGGTCACTTTCACATAAAAAATACATTGATGTATATGGAACTTAGTCCATAAGTCTGTATTACACATAGGTATCACCATTTAAGATCCAGCTGTAACATGCTTCATAATACTCTAGAGCTGATGCAGAAACAAATACTAAACTAAAGGAAAATGTCATGTCAGACGCTTTTTCTTCAGTACTGGAAGAGTTCAATCTTCAAACTTGAGATACTAATTGAAGATAACTCAAAGAAAAATGGACATTATATCCTGGGGTAGGATTTGGCCATAATGTTGAGGTGAACTATGAGATGACCTTTAGCCTGGATCCTTCCAACCTGCCGGTACTGGCTGACTTTCTCCCAACCCATATGTTCTACTGACTAACCTCTCATTTCTCCCACACCTTCTCACTCTCCTCTGTAACACTTCCTCTGTGTGCCTGGGCTCTGCACTGACCCTGAAAAGTAGGTAGACAGACAGACAAATATACAGACAAATATACAGACAAATATACAGACAGACAGACAGACAGACAGACAGAAGGTCCCCTCTCCAGACTCTCCCCACGGTGTTTGTCACCTTTTCGGCTCTTCCGTATTGCGTTCAGAACTGAGTCAGACCTGGGTTCAAATATTACTTTCTCTTTCCAATACTTTGAGCGTTTGATTGAGTCTGCCTGAATAGGGCAGGGTTTTCACTTTCAGCACTATCCGACTGGTTCCAAGGTGCCAGGCAAGCTCAATGAAGCACAACTAAAGTATTAGAACTAAAATAAATACTACTGAAACCCTGATGTGCACTGGGTATAGACTGAGTATAGGGCTCTGATCTAAACCCTCTGGCGTGGTCGAGGATCACGTCTGATATAGCCTGTCTGCTACCAAGTCCCCCTCACCTACAAAGGCACAAAATGGATGTGATTAAATGCACTGCTATTAGTGTCCAGACACTGCTATTTCACACTGTCTTAGGTTCCTCTGGCGGCCATTTTAGGTCTGTAACCGCAGCAGGAGATAAGTGCTGTGGGTCCTGGGTTTCATTGCCACTGCACAGTTTAGCACTGGATAGCATTAGCTGTTAATGGCCCTTGTAACTAAAAGGGGTGATGCAGACGGCCCGGATTGAGCCCATAAAACCACAGAGGAGACATTTGGCAAAGTAAGGGTGCTGAGATACTAGAAGAGAGATAGATAAGAACTATAAATGAAATCACAGCACATAAAACTAGCCTCCCTGAGGTCCAGATCTGATGTCAGGGAATAAAGTTGTTGTTGAAGTGCTTCCCACTGGGAACAGACTGGTTGACTAAACGTTGTTTCCATGTCATTTCAATGAAATTAAGTTGAAACAACATGGAATAGACGTTGAATTGATGTCTGTGCCCAGTGGGTTGTCATAGAGGTAATAGGCCGTGTCTGTATACTACTTACTAAAATGACATACTGTGTACTAATAATACGACATATGTATTTTCTACTACTTACAAAAATGACATACTGTGTACTAATAGTACTACATATCTCTCTTGTCTATACTTACTAAAATGACGTACATTTTACATTTACATTTTAGTCATTTAGCAGACGCTCTTATCCAGAGTGACTTACTGTGAGTGCATACATTTCATTTCATGCATTTAAAAAAAAAAAATGGTACTGTGTACTAATAGTACTACATATCTGTCTTGTCTATACTTACTAAAATTACATACTGTGTACTAATAGTACTACATATCTGTCTTGTCTATACTTACTAAAATGACCTACTGTGTACTAATAGTACTACATATCTGTCTTGTCTACTACTTACTGAAACAACATACAGTGTAATAAAAGTACTACACATGTATTTTCTACTACTTTCTAAAACGACAAACTGTGTACTAATAGTACTACAAATTATTTAGAACGTAATGTTTAGAAAAGACTAACACAATACTTAACAAATCTCACCATACCAGGCTCACCCATCCTAAGAATGCAGCATCAAATACGTAATTGCGTCGATTCCCGCCGCTTCTTTGTTTTGTTAAAGCGCGTCCCTTTATCTCATTATCAGCTGTTGTCAAACACACTTGAGTCTGGAAAGACCGTTCTCTTCCTCGGTCAGTGTTACTAGATAGTTGCTGGGTCGGTCAGTGTTACTAGATAGTTGCTGGGTCGGTCAGTGTTACTAGATAGTTGCTGGGTCAGTCACTGTTACTAGATAGTTGCTGGGTCGGTCAGTGTTACTAGATAGTTGCTGGGTCAGTCAGTGTTACTAGATAGTTGCTGGGTCGGTCAGTGTTACTAGGTGGTTGCTGGGTCAGTCAGTGTTACTAGATAGTTGCTGGGTCAGTCAGTGTTACTAGATAGTTGCTGGGTCGGTCAGTGTTACTAGATAGTTGCTGGGTCAGTCAGTGTTACTAGATAGTTGCTGGGTCAGTCAGCGTTACTAGATAGTTGCTGGGTCGGTCAGTGTTACTAGATAGTTGCTGGGTCAGTCAGTGTTACTAGATAGTTGCTGGGTCGGTCAGTGTTACTAGGTGGTTGCTGGGTCAGTCAGTGTTACTAGATAGTTGCTGGGTCAGTCAGTGTTACTAGATAGTTGCTGGGTCGGTCAGTGTTACTAGATAGTTGCTGGGTCAGTCAGTGTTACTAGATAGTTGCTGGGTCAGTCAGCGTTACTAGATAGTTGCTGGGTCGGTCAGTGTTACTAGATAGTTGCTGGGTCAGTCAGTTTTACTAGGTGGTTGCTGGGTCAGTCAGTGTTACTAGATAGTTGCTGGGTCGGTCAGTGTTACTAGGTGGTTGCTGGGTCAGTGAGTGTTACTAGATAGTTGCTGGGTCAGTCAGTGTTACTAGGTGGTTGCTGGGTCGGTCAGTGTTACTAGATAGTTGCTGGGTCGGTCAGTGTTACTAGATAGTTGCTGGGTCAGTCAGTGTTACTAGATAGTTGCTGGGTCAGTCAGCGTTACTAGATAGTTGCTGGGTCGGTCAGTGTTACTAGATAGTTGCTGGGTCGGTCAGTGTTACTAGGTGGTTGCTGGGTCGGTCAGTGTTACTAGATAGTTGCTGGGACGGTCAGTGTTACTAGGTGGTTGCTGGGTCAGTCAGTGTTACTAGATAGTTGCTGGGTCAGTCAGTGTTACTAGGTAGTTGCTGGGTCGGTCAGTGTTACTAGGTGGTTGCTGGGTCAGTCAGTGTTACTAGATAGTTGCTGGGTCGGTCAGTGTTACTAGGTAGTTGCTGGGTCAGTCAGTGTTACTAGATAGTTGCTGGGTCGGTCAGTGTTACAAGGTGGTTGCTGGGTCGGTCAGTGTTACTAGATAGTTGCTGGGTCAGTCAGTGTTACTAGGTGGTTGCTGGGTCAGTCAGTGTTACTAGGTGGTTGCTGGGTCAGTCAGTGTTACTAGGTGGTTGCTGGGTCGGTCAGTGTTACTAGGTAGTTGCTGGGTCAGTCAGTGTTACTAGGTGGTTGCTGGGTCAGTCAGTGTTACTAGGTGGTTGCTGGGTAGGTCAGTGTTACTAGGTGGTTGCTGGGTCGGTCAGTGTTACTAGGTGGTTGCTGGGTCGGTCAGTGTTACTAGGTGGTTGCTGGGTCAGTCAGTGTTACTAGATAGTTGCTGGTCAGTCAGTGTTACTAGATAGTTGCTGGGTCGGTCAGTGTTACTAGATAGTTGCTGGGTCAGTCAGTGTTACTAGATAGTTGCTGGGTCAGTCAGTGTTACTAGATAGTTGCTGGGTCAGTCAGTGTTACTAGATAGTTGCTGGGTCGGTCAGTGTTACAAGATAGTTGCTGGGTCGGTCAGTGTTACTAGATAGTTGCTGGGTCAGTCAGTGTTACTAGATAGTTGCTGGGTCAGTCAGTGTTACTAGGTGGTTGCTGGGTCAGTCAGTGTTACTAGGTGGTTGCTGGGTCGGTCAGTGTTACTAGGTAGTTGCTGGGTCAGTCAGTGTTACTAGGTGGTTGCTGGGTCAGTCAGTGTTACTAGATAGTTGCTGGGTCGGTCAGTGTTACTAGGTAGTTGCTGGGTCAGTCAGTGTTACTAGATAGTTGCTGGGTCGGTCAGTGTTACTAGGTGGTTGCTGGGTCGGTCAGTGTTACTAGATAGTTGCTGGGTCAGTCAGTGTTACTAGGTGGTTGCTGGGTCAGTCAGTGTTACTAGATGGTTGCTGGGTCAGTCAGTGTTACTAGGTGGTTGCTGGGTCAGTCAGTGTTACTAGATAGTTGCTGGGTCAGTTAGTGTTACTAGGTGGTTGCTGGGTCAGTCAGTGTTACTAGGTGGTTGCTGGGTCAGTCAGTGTTACTAGGTGGTTGCTGGGTCAGTCAGTGTTACTAGGTGGTTGCTGGGTCAGTCAGTGTTACTAGGTGGTTGCTGGGTCAGTCAGTGTTACTAGGTGGTTGCTGGGTCGGTCAGTGTTACTAGGTGGTTGCTGGGTCGGTCAGTGTTACTAGATAGTTGCTGGGTCAGTCAGTGTTACTAGATAGTTGCTGGGTCAGTCAGTGTTACTAGGTGGTTGCTGGGTCGGTCAGTGTTACTAGATAGTTGCTGGGTCAGTCAGTGTTACTAGATAGTTGCTGGGTGAGTCAGTGTTACTAGGTGAGTTGCTGGGTCAGTCAGTGTTACTAGATGGTTGCTGGGTCAGTCAGTGTTACTAGGTGGTTGCTGGGTCAGTCAGTGTTACTAGGTGGTTGCTGGGTCGGTCAGTGTTACTAGGTGGTTGCTGGGTCAGTCAGCGTTACTAGGTGGTTGCTGGGTCAGTCAGTGTTACTAGGTGGTTGCTGGGTCAGTCAGTGTTACTAGATAGTTGCTGGGTCAGTCAGCGTTTCTAGGTGGTTGCTGGGTCGGTCAGTGTTACTAGATAGTTGCTGGGTCAGTCAGTGTTACTAGATAGTTGCTGGGTCGGTCAGTGTTACTAGAGAGTTGCTGGGTCAGTCAGTGTTACTAGATAGTTGCTGGGTCGGTCAGTGTTACTAGATAGTTGCTGGGTCAGTCAGTGTTACTAGATAGTTGCTGGGTCAGTCAGTATTACTAGATAGTTGCTGGGTCAGTCAGTGTTACTAGGTGGTTGCTGGGTCGGTCAGTGTTACTAGATAGTTGCAGGGTCAGTCAGTGTTACTAGATAGTTGCTGGGTGAGTCAGTGTTACTAGGTGATTGCTGGGTCAGTCAGTGTTACTAGATGGTTGCTGGGTCAGTCAGTGTTACTAGGTGGTTGCTGGGTCAGTCAGTGTTACTAGGTGGTTGCTGGGTCAGTCAGTGTTACTAGGTGGTTGCTGGGTCAGTCAGCGTTACTAGGTTGTTGCTGGGTCAGTCAGTGTTACTAGGTGGTTGCTGGGTCAGTCAGTGTTACTAGATAGTTGCTGGGTCAGTCAGCGTTTCTAGGTGGTTGCTGGGTCAGTCAGTGTTACTAGGTGGTTGCTGGGTCAGTCAGTGTTACTAGATAGTTGCTGGGTCGGTCAGTGTTACTAGAGAGTTGCTGGGTCAGTCAGTGTTACTAGATAGTTGCTGGGTCGGTCAGTGTTACTAGATAGTTGCTGGGTCAGTTAGTGTTACTAGATAGTTGCTGGGTCGGTCAGTGTTACTAGATAGTTGCTGGGTCGGTCAGTGTTACTAGATAGTTGCTGGGTCAGTCAGTGTTACTAGGTGGTTGCTGGGTCGGTCAGTGTTACTAGATAGTTGCTGGGTCGGTCAGTGTTACTAGATAGTTGCTGGGTCGGTCAGTGTTACTAGGTGGTTGCTGGGTCGGTCAGTGTTACTAGATAGTTGCTGGGTCAGTCAGTGTTACTAGATAGTTGCTGGGTCGGTCAGTGTTACTAGATAGTTGCTGGGTCAGTCAGTATTACTAGATAGTTGCTGGGTCAGTCAGTGTTACTAGGTGGTTGCTGGGTCGGTCAGTGTTACTAGATAGTTGCAGGGTCAGTCAGTGTTACTAGATAGTTGCTGGGTGAGTCAGTGTTACTAGGTGATTGCTGGGTCAGTCAGTGTTATTAGATGGTTGCTGGGTCAGTCAGTGTTACTAGGTGGTTGCTGGGTCAGTCAGTGTTACTAGGTGGTTGCTGGGTCAGTCAGTGTTACTAGGTGGTTGCTGGGTCAGTCAGCGTTACTAGGTTGTTGCTGGGTCAGTCAGTGTTACTAGGTGGTTGCTGGGTCAGTCAGTGTTACTAGATAGTTGCTGGGTCAGTCAGCGTTTCTAGGTGGTTGCTGGGTCAGTCAGTGTTACTAGGTGGTTGCTGGGTCAGTCAGTGTTACTAGATAGTTGCTGGGTCGGTCAGTGTTACTAGAGAGTTGCTGGGTCAGTCAGTGTTACTAGATAGTTGCTGGGTCGGTCAGTGTTACTAGATAGTTGCTGGGTCAGTTAGTGTTACTAGATAGTTGCTGGGTCGGTCAGTGTTACTAGATAGTTGCTGGGTCGGTCAGTGTTACTAGATAGTTGCTGGGTCAGTCAGTGTTACTAGGTGGTTGCTGGGTCGGTCAGTGTTACTAGATAGTTGCTGGGTCGGTCAGTGTTACTAGATAGTTGCTGGGTCGGTCAGTGTTACTAGGTGGTTGCTGGGTCGGTCAGTGTTACTAGATAGTTGCTGGGTCAGTCAGTGTTACTAGATAGTTGCTGGGTCGGTCAGTGTTACTAGATAGTTGCTGGGTCAGTCAGTATTACTAGATAGTTGCTGGGTCAGTCAGTGTTACTAGGTGGTTGCTGGGTCGGTCAGTGTTATTAGATAGTTGCAGGGTCAGTCAGTGTTACTAGATAGTTGCTGGGTGAGTCAGTGTTACTAGGTGATTGCTGGGTCAGTCAGTGTTATTAGATGGTTGCTGGGTCAGTCAGTGTTACTAGGTGGTTGCTGGGTCAGTCAGTGTTACTAGGTGGTTGCTGGGTCAGTCAGTGTTACTAGGTGGTTGCTGGGTCAGTCAGTGTTACTAGATAGTTGCTGGGTCAGTCAGCATTTCTAGGTGGTTGCTGGGTCAGTCAGTGTTACTAGATATTTGCTGGGTCGGTCAGTGTTACTAGGTGGTTGCTGGGTCAGTCTGTGTTACTAGGTGGTTGCTGGGTCAGTCAGTGTTACTAGATATTTGCTGGGTCGGTCAGTGTTACTAGGTGGTTGCTGGGTCAGTCAGTGTTACTAGGTGGTTGCTGGGTCAGTCAGTGTTACTAGGTGGTTGCTGGGTCAGTCAGTGTTACTAGATAGTTGCTGGGTCAATCAGTGTTACTAGATAGTTGCTGGGTCAGTCAGTGTTACTAGATAGTTGCTGGGTCAGTCAGTGTTACTAGGTGGTTGCTGGGTCGGTCAGTGTTACTAGATAGTTGCTGCGTCAGTCAGTGTTACTAGGTGGTTGCTGGGTCAGTCAGTGTTACTAGATAGTTGCTGGGTCAGTCAGTGTTACTAGATATTTGCTGGGTCAGTCAGTGTTACTAGATATTTGCTGGGTCGGTCAGTGTTACTAGGTGGTTCCTAGGTCAGTCAGTGTTACTAGGTGGTTGCTGCGTCAGTCAGTGTTACTAGGTGGTTGCTGGGTCAGTCAGTGTTACTAGATAGTTGCTGGGTCAGTCAGTGTTACTAGATAGTTGCTGGGTCGGTCAGTGTTACTAGATAGTTGCTGGGTCAGTCAGTGTTACTAGATAGTTGCTGGGTCAGTCAGTGTTACTAGGTGGTTGCTGGGTCGGTCAGTGTTACTAGATAGCTGCTGGGTCGGTCAGTGTTACTAGGTGGATGCTGGGTTGGTCAGTGTTACTAGATAGTTGCTGGGTCAGTCAGTGTAACTAGATAGTTGCTGGGTCAGTCAGTGTTACTAGATAGTTGCTGGGTCGGTCAGTGTTACTAGGTGGTTGCTGGGTGGGTCGGTGTTACTAGATAGTTGCTGGGTCAGTCAGTGTTACTATGTGGTTGCTGGGTCGGTCAGTGTTACTAGATAGTTGCTGGGTCAGTCAGTGTTACTAGATAGTTGCTGGGTCAGTCAATGTTACTAGATAGTTGCTGGGTCAGTCAGTGTTACGAGATAGTTGCTGGGTCAGTCAGTGTTACGAGATAGTTGCTGGGTCGGTCAGTGTTACTAGATAGTTGCTGGGTCAGTCAGTGTTACTAGATAGTTGCTGGGTCAGTCAGTGTTACTAGGTAGTTGCTGGGTGAGTCAGTGTTACTAGGTGGTTGCTGGGTCGGTCAGTGTTACTAGATAGGTGCTGGGTCGGTCAGTGTTACTAGATAGTTGCTGGGTCAGTCAGTGTTACTAGATAGTTGCTGGGTCGGTCAGTGTTACTAGATAGTTGCTGGGTCAGTCAGTATTACTAGATAGTTGCTGGGTCAGTCAGTGTTACTAGGTGGTTGCTGGGTCGGTCAGTGTTATTAGATAGTTGCAGGGTCAGTCAGTGTTACTAGATAGTTGCTGGGTGAGTCAGTGTTACTAGGTGATTGCTGGGTCAGTCAGTGTTACTAGATGGTTGCTGGGTCAGTCAGTGTTACTAGGTGGTTGCTGGGTCAGTCAGTGTTACTAGGTGGTTGCTGGGTCAGTCAGTGTTACTAGGTGGTTGCTGGGTCAGTCAGCGTTACTAGGTTGTTGCTGGGTCAGTCAGTGTTACTAGGTGGTTGCTGGGTCAGTCAGTGTTACTAGATAGTTGCGCGGTCAGTCAGCGTTTCTAGGTGGTTGCTGGGTCAGTCAGTGTTACTAGGTGGTTGCTGGGTCAGTCAGTGTTACTAGATAGTTGCTGGGTCGGTCAGTGTTACTAGAGAGTTGCTGGGTCAGTCAGTGTTACTAGATAGTTGCTGGGTCGGTCAGTGTTACTAGATAGTTGCTGGGTCAGTTAGTGTTACTAGATAGTTGCTGGGTCGGTCAGTGTTACTAGATAGTTGCTGGGTCGGTCAGTGTTACTAGATAGTTGCTGGGTCAGTCAGTGTTACTAGGTGGTTGCTGGGTCGGTCAGTGTTACTAGATAGTTGCTGGGTCGGTCAGTGTTACTAGATAGTTGCTGGGTCGGTCAGTGTTACTAGGTGGTTGCTGGGTCGGTCAGTGTTACTAGATAGTTGCTGGGTCAGTCAGTGTTACTAGATAGTTGCTGGGTCGGTCAGTGTTACTAGATAGTTGCTGGGTCAGTCAGTATTACTAGATAGTTGCTGGGTCAGTCAGTGTTACTAGGTGGTTGCTGGGTCGGTCAGTGTTACTAGATAGTTGCAGGGTCAGTCAGTGTTACTAGATAGTTGCTGGGTGAGTCAGTGTTACTAGGTGATTGCTGGGTCAGTCAGTGTTATTAGATGGTTGCTGGGTCAGTCAGTGTTACTAGGTGGTTGCTGGGTCAGTCAGTGTTACTAGGTGGTTGCTGGGTCAGTCAGTGTTACTAGGTGGTTGCTGGGTCAGTCAGTGTTACTAGATAGTTGCTGGGTCAGTCAGTGTTACTAGATAGTTGCTGGGTCGGTCAGTGTTACTAGGTGGTTGCTGGGTCGGTCAGTGTTACTAGACAGTTGCTGGGTCAGTCAGTGTTACTATATAGTTGCTGGGTCGGTCAGTGTTACTAGGTGGTTGCTGGGTCAGTCAGTGTTACTAGGTGGTTGCTGGGTGGGTCGGTGTTACTAGATAGTTGCTGGGTCAGTCAGTGTTACTAGATAGTTGCTGGGTCAGTCAGTGTTACTAGATATTTGCTGGGTCGGTCAGTGTTACTAGGTGGTTGCTGGGTCGGTCAGTGTTACTAGATAGTTGCTGGGTCGGTCAGTGTTACTAGATAGTTGCTGGGTCGGTCAGTGTTACTAGGTGGTGGTTGCTGGGTCGGTCAGTGTTACTAGATAGTTGCTGGGTCAGTCAGTGTTACTAGGTGGTTGCTGGGTCGGTCAGTGTTACTAGATAGTTGCTGGGTCAGTCAGTGTTACTAGATAGTTGCTGGGTCGGTCAGTGTTACTAGGTGGTTGCTGGGTCAGTCAGTGTTACTAGATATTTGCTGGGTCGGTCAGTGTTACTAGGTGGTTGCTGGGTCAGTCTGTGTTACTAGGTGGTTGCTGGGTCAGTCAGTGTTACTAGATATTTGCTGGGTCGGTCAGTGTTACTAGGTGGTTGCTGGGTCAGTCAGTGTTACTAGGTGTTTGCTGGGTCAGTCAGTGTTACTAGGTGGTTGCTGGGTCAGTCAGTGTTACTAGATAGTTGCTGGGTCAATCAGTGTTACTAGATAGTTGCTGGGTCAGTCAGTGTTACTAGATAGTTGCTGGGTCAGTCAGTGTTACTAGGTGGTTGCTGGGTCGGTCAGTGTTACTAGATAGTTGCTGCGTCAGTCAGTGTTACTAGGTGGTTGCTGGGTCAGTCAGTGTTACTAGATAGTTGCTGGGTCAATCAGTGTTACTAGATAGTTGCTGGGTCAGTCAGTGTTACTAGATATTTGCTGGGTCGGTCAGTGTTACTAGGTGGTTCCTAGGTCAGTCAGTGTTACTAGGTGGTTGCTGCGTCAGTCAGTGTTACTAGGTGGTTGCTGGGTCAGTCAGTGTTACTAGATTGTTGCTGGGTCGGTCAGTGTTACTAGATAGTTGCTGGGTCAGTCAGTGTTACTAGATACTTGCTGGGTCAGTCAGTGTTACTAGATATTTGCTGGGTCGGTCAGTGTTACTAGGTGGTTGCTGGGTCGGTCAGTGTTACTAGATAGTTGCTGGGTCGGTCAGTGTTACTAGATAGTTGCTGGGTCGGTCAGTGTTACTAGGTGGTGGTTGCTGGGTCGGTCAGTGTTACTAGATAGTTGCTGGGTCAGTCAGTGTTACTAGGTGGTTGCTGGGTCGGTCAGTGTTACTAGATAGTTGCTGGGTCAGTCAGTGTTACTAGATAGTTGCTGGGTCGGTCAGTGTTACTAGGTGGTTGCTGGGTCAGTCAGTGTTACTAGATATTTGCTGGGTCGGTCAGTGTTACTAGGTGGTTGCTGGGTCAGTCTGTGTTACTAGGTGGTTGCTGGGTCAGTCAGTGTTACTAGATATTTGCTGGGTCGGTCAGTGTTACTAGGTGGTTGCTGGGTCAGTCAGTGTTACTAGGTGTTTGCTGGGTCAGTCAGTGTTACTAGGTGGTTGCTGGGTCAGTCAGTGTTACTAGATAGTTGCTGGGTCAATCAGTGTTACTAGATAGTTGCTGGGTCAGTCAGTGTTACTAGATAGTTGCTGGGTCAGTCAGTGTTACTAGGTGGTTGCTGGGTCGGTCAGTGTTACTAGATAGTTGCTGCGTCAGTCAGTGTTACTAGGTGGTTGCTGGGTCAGTCAGTGTTACTAGATAGTTGCTGGGTCAATCAGTGTTACTAGATAGTTGCTGGGTCAGTCAGTGTTACTAGATATTTGCTGGGTCGGTCAGTGTTACTAGGTGGTTCCTAGGTCAGTCAGTGTTACTAGGTGGTTGCTGCGTCAGTCAGTGTTACTAGGTGGTTGCTGGGTCAGTCAGTGTTACTAGATAGTTGCTGGGTCGGTCAGTGTTACTAGATAGTTGCTGGGTCAGTCAGTGTTACTAGATAGTTGCTGGGTCAGTCAGTGTTACTAGGTGGTTGCTGGGTCGGTCAGTGTTACTAGATAGTTGCTGGGTCAGTCAGTGTTACTAGATAGTTGCTGGGTCAGTGAATGTTACTAGATAGTTGCTGGGTCAGTCAGTGTTACGAGATAGTTGCTGGGTCGGTCAGTGTTACTAGATAGTTGCTGGGTCAGTCAGTGTTACTAGATAGTTGCTGGGTCAGTCAGTGTTACTAGATAGTTGCTGGGTCAGTCAGTGTTACTAGGTGGTTGCTGGGTCAGTCAGTGTTACTAGATAGTTGCTGGGTCAATCAGTGTTACTAGATAGTTGCTGGGTCAGTCAGTGTTACTAGATAGTTGCTGGGTCAGTCAGTGTTACTAGGTGGTTGCTGGGTCGGTCAGTGTTACTAGATAGTTGCTGCGTCAGTCAGTGTTACTAGGTGGTTGCTGGGTCAGTCAGTGTTACTAGATAGTTGCTGGGTCAATCAGTGTTACTAGATAGTTGCTGGGTCAGTCAGTGTTACTAGATATTTGCTGGGTCGGTCAGTGTTACTAGGTGGTTCCTAGGTCAGTCAGTGTTACTAGGTGGTTGCTGCGTCAGTCAGTGTTACTAGGTGGTTGCTGGGTCAGTCAGTGTTACTAGATAGTTGCTGGGTCGGTCAGTGTTACTAGATAGTTGCTGGGTCAGTCAGTGTTACTAGATAGTTGCTGGGTCAGTCAGTGTTACTAGGTGGTTGCTGGGTCGGTCAGTGTTACTAGATAGCTGCTGGGTCGGTCAGTGTTACTAGGTGGATGCTGGGTTGGTCAGTGTTACTAGATAGTTGCTGGGTCAGTCAGTGTAACTAGATAGTTGCTGGGTCAGTCAGTGTTACTATGTGGTTGCTGGGTCGGTCAGTGTTACTAGATAGTTGCTGGGTCAGTCAGTGTTACTAGATAGTTGCTGGGTCAGTGAATGTTACTAGATAGTTGCTGGGTCAGTCAGTGTTACGAGATAGTTGCTGGGTCGGTCAGTGTTACTAGATAGTTGCTGGGTCAGTCAGTGTTACTAGATAGTTGCTGGGTCAGTCAGTGTTACTAGATAGTTGCTCGGTCAGTCAGTGTTACTAGGTAGTTGCTGGGTGAGTCAGTGTTACTAGGTGGTTGCTGGGTCGGTCAGTGTTACTAGATAGGTGCTGGGTCGGTCAGTGTTACTAGGTGGTTGCTGGGTCAGTCAGTGTTACTAGATAGTTGCTGGGTCGGTCAGTGTTACTAGATAGTTGCTGGGTCAGTCAGTGTTACTAGATATTTGCTGGGTCGGTCAGTGTTACTAGATAGTTGCTGGGTCGGTCAGTGTTAATAGGTGGTTGCTGGGTCAGTCAGTGTTACTAGATAGTTGCTGGGTCGGTCAGTGTTACTAGGTGGTTGCTGGGTCGGTCAGTGTTACTAGATAGTTGCTGGGTCAGTCAGTGTTACTAGATAGTTGCTGGGTCAGTCAGTGTTACTAGATAGTTGCTGGGTCGGTCAGTGTTACAAGATAGTTGCTGGGTCGGTCAGTGTTACTAGATAGTTGCTGGGTCAGTCAGTGTTACTAGGTGGTTGCTGGGTCAGTCAGTGTTACTAGGTGGTTGCTGGGTCAGTCAGTGTTACTAGGTGGTTGCTGGGTCGGTCAGTGTTACTAGATAGTTGCTGGGTCAGTCAGTGTTACTAGATAGTTGCTGGGTCGGTCAGTGTTACTAGGTGGTTGCTGGGTCAGTCAGTGTTACTAGATATTTGCTGGGTCGGTCAGTGTTACTAGGTGGTTGCTGGGTCAGTCTGTGTTACTAGGTGGTTGCTGGGTCAGTCAGTGTTACTAGATATTTGCTGGGTCGGTCAGTGTTACTAGGTGGTTGCTGGGTCAGTCAGTGTTACTAGGTGTTTGCTGGGTCAGTCAGTGTTACTAGGTGGTTGCTGGGTCAGTCAGTGTTACTAGATAGTTGCTGGGTCAATCAGTGTTACTAGATAGTTGCTGGGTCAGTCAGTGTTACTAGATAGTTGCTGGGTCAGTCAGTGTTACTAGGTGGTTGCTGGGTCGGTCAGTGTTACTAGATAGTTGCTGCGTCAGTCAGTGTTACTAGGTGGTTGCTGGGTCAGTCAGTGTTACTAGATAGTTGCTGGGTCAATCAGTGTTACTAGATAGTTGCTGGGTCAGTCAGTGTTACTAGATATTTGCTGGGTCGGTCAGTGTTACTAGGTGGTTCCTAGGTCAGTCAGTGTTACTAGGTGGTTGCTGCGTCAGTCAGTGTTACTAGGTGGTTGCTGGGTCAGTCAGTGTTACTAGATAGTTGCTGGGTCGGTCAGTGTTACTAGATAGTTGCTGGGTCAGTCAGTGTTACTAGATAGTTGCTGGGTCAGTCAGTGTTACTAGGTGGTTGCTGGGTCGGTCAGTGTTACTAGATAGCTGCTGGGTCGGTCAGTGTTACTAGGTGGATGCTGGGTTGGTCAGTGTTACTAGATAGTTGCTGGGTCAGTCAGTGTAACTAGATAGTTGCTGGGTCAGTCAGTGTTACTATGTGGTTGCTGGGTCGGTCAGTGTTACTAGATAGTTGCTGGGTCAGTCAGTGTTACTAGATAGTTGCTGGGTCAGTGAATGTTACTAGATAGTTGCTGGGTCAGTCAGTGTTACGAGATAGTTGCTGGGTCGGTCAGTGTTACTAGATAGTTGCTGGGTCAGTCAGTGTTACTAGATAGTTGCTGGGTCAGTCAGTGTTACTAGATAGTTGCTCGGTCAGTCAGTGTTACTAGGTAGTTGCTGGGTGAGTCAGTGTTACTAGGTGGTTGCTGGGTAGGTCAGTGTTACTAGATAGGTGCTGGGTCGGTCAGTGTTACTAGGTGGTTTCTGGGTCAGTCAGTGTTACTAGATAGTTGCTGGGTCGGTCAGTGTTACTAGATAGTTGCTGGGTCAGTCAGTGTTACTAGATATTTGCTGGGTCGGTCAGTGTTACTAGATAGTTGCTGGGTCGGTCAGTGTTACTAGGTGGTTGCTGGGTCAGTCAGTGTTACTAGATAGTTGCTGGGTCGGTCAGTGTTACTAGGTGGTTGCTGGGTCGGTCAGTGTTACTAGATAGTTGCTGGGTCAGTCAGTGTTACTAGATAGTTGCTGGGTCAGTCAGTGTTACTAGATAGTTGCTGGGTCGGTCAGTGTTACAAGATAGTTGCTGGGTCGGTCAGTGTTACTAGATAGTTGCTGGGTCAGTCAGTGTTACTAGGTGGTTGCTGGGTCAGTCAGTGTTACTAGGTGGTTGCTGGGTCAGTCAGTGTTACTAGGTGGTTGCTGGGTCAGTCAGTGTTACTAGGTGGTTGCTGGGTCGGTCAGTGTTACTAGGTAGTTGCTGGGTCAGTCAGTGTTACTAGGTGGTTGCTGGGTCAGTCAGTGTTACTAGATAGTTGCTGGGTCGGTCAGTGTTACTAGGTAGTTGCTGGGTCAGTCAGTGTTACTAGATAGTTGCTGGGTCGGTCAGTGTTACTAGGTGGTTGCTGGGTCGGTCAGTGTTACTAGATAGTTGCTGGGTCAGTCAGTGTTACTAGGTGGTTGCTGGGTCAGTCAGTGTTACTAGATGGTTGCTGGGTCAGTCAGTGTTACTAGGTGGTTGCTGGGTCAGTCAGTGTTACTAGATAGTTGCTGGGTCAGTTAGTGTTACTAGGTGGTTGCTGGGTCAGTCAGTGTTACTAGGTGGTTGCTGGGTAGGTCAGTGTTACTAGGTGGTTGCTGGGTCGGTCAATGTTACTAGGTGGTTGCTGGGTCAGTCAGTGTTACTAGGTGGTTGCTGGGTCAGTCAGTGTTACTAGGTGGTTGCTGGGTCGGTCAGTGTTACTAGATAGTTGCTGGGTCGGTCAGTGTTACTAGATAGTTGCTGGGTCAGTCAGTATTACTAGATTGTTGCTGGGTCAGTCAGTGTTACTAGGTGGTTGCTGGGTCGGTCAGTGTTACTAGATAGTTGCAGGGTCAGTCAGTGTTACTAGATAGTTGCTGGGTGAGTCAGTGTTACTAGGTGATTGCTGGGTCAGTCAGTGTTACTAGATGGTTGCTGGGTCAGTCAGTGTTACTAGGTGGTTGCTGGGTCAGTCAGTGTTACTAGGTGGTTGCTGGGTCAGTCAGTGTTACTAGGTGGTTGCTGGGTCAGTCAGCGTTACTAGGTGGTTGCTGGGTCAGTCAGTGTTACTAGGTGGTTGCTGGGTCAGTCAGTGTTACTAGATAGTTGCTGGGTCAGTCAGCGTTTCTAGGTGGTTGCTGGGTCAATCAGTGTTACTAGGTGGTTGCTGGGTCAGTCAGTGTTACTAGATAGTTGCTGGGTCGGTCAGTGTTACTAGAGAGTTGCTGGGTCAGTCAGTGTTACTAGATAGTTGCTGGGTCGGTCAGTGTTACTAGATAGTTGCTGGGTCGGTCAGTGTTACTAGGTGGTGGTTGCTGGGTCGGTCAGTGTTACTAGATAGTTGCTGGGTCAGTCAGTGTTACTAGGTGGTTGCTGGGTCGGTCAGTGTTACTAGATAGTTGCTGCGTCAGTCAGTGTTACTAGGTGGTTGCTGGGTCAGTCAGTGTTACTAGATAGTTGCTGGGTCAATCAGTGTTACTAGATAGTTGCTGGGTCAGTCAGTGTTACTAGATATTTGCTGGGTCGGTCAGTGTTACTAGGTGGTTCCTAGGTCAGTCAGTGTTACTAGGTGGTTGCTGCGTCAGTCAGTGTTACTAGGTGGTTGCTGGGTCAGTCAGTGTTACTAGATAGTTGCTGGGTCGGTCAGTGTTACTAGATAGTTGCTGGGTCAGTCAGTGTTACTAGATAGTTGCTGGGTCAGTCAGTGTTACTAGGTGGTTGCTGGGTCGGTCAGTGTTACTAGATAGCTGCTGGGTCGGTCAGTGTTACTAGGTGGATGCTGGGTTGGTCAGTGTTACTAGATAGTTGCTGGGTCGGTCAGTGTAACTAGATAGTTGCTGGGTCAGTCAGTGTTACTATGTGGTTGCTGGGTCGGTCAGTGTTACTAGATAGTTGCTGGGTCAGTCAGTGTTACTAGATAGTTGCTGGGTCAGTGAATGTTACTAGATAGTTGCTGGGTCAGTCAGTGTTACGAGATAGTTGCTGGGTCGGTCAGTGTTACTAGATAGTTGCTGGGTCAGTCACTGTTACTAGATAGTTGCTGGGTCAGTCAGTGTTACTAGATAGTTGCTCGGTCAGTCAGTGTTACTAGGTAGTTGCTGGGTGAGTCAGTGTTACTAGGTGGTTGCTGGGTCGGTCAGTGTTACTAGATAGGTGCTGGGTCGGTCAGTGTTACTAGGTGGTTGCTGGGTCAGTCAGTGTTACTAGATAGTTGCTGGGTCGGTCAGTGTTACTAGATAGTTGCTGGGTCAGTCAGTGTTACTAGATATTTGCTGGGTCAGTCAGTGTTACTAGATATTTGCTGGGTCGGTCAGTGTTACTAGGTGGTTCCTAGGTCAGACCAGTGTTACTAGGTGGTTGCTGCGTCAGTCAGTGTTACTAGGTGGTTGCTGGGTCAGTCAGTGTTACTAGATAGTTGCTGGGTCAGTCAGTGTTACTAGATAGTTGCTGGGTCGGTCAGTGTTACTAGATAGTTGCTGGGTCAGTCAGTGTTACTAGATAGTTGCTGGGTCAGTCAGTGTTACTAGGTGGTTGCTGGGTCGGTCAGTGTTACTAGATAGCTGCTGGTTCGGTCAGTGTTACTAGGTGGATGCTGGGTTGGTCAGTGTTACTAGATAGTTGCTGGGTCAGTCAGTGTAACTAGATAGTTGCTGGGTCAGTCAGTGTTACTAGATAGTTGCTGGGTCGGTCAGTGTTACTAGGTGGTTGCTGGGTGGGTCGGTGTTACTAGATAGTTGCTGGGTCAGTCAGTGTTACTATGTGGTTGCTGGGTCGGTCAGTGTTACTAGATAGTTGCTGGGTCAGTCAGTGTTACTAGATAGTTGCTGGGTCAGTCAATGTTACTAGATAGTTGCTGGGTCAGTCAGTGTTACGAGATAGTTGCTGGGTCGGTCAGTGTTACTAGATAGTTGCTGGGTCAGTCAGTGTTACTAGATAGTTGCTGGGTCAGTCAGTGTTACTAGATAGTTGCTGGGTCAGTCAGTGTTACTAGATAGTTGCTGGGTCGGTCAGTGTTACTAGATAGTTGCTGGGTCAGTCAGTGTTACTAGATATTTGCTGGGTCGGTCAGTGTTACTAGATAGTTGCTGGGTCGGTCAGTGTTACTAGGTGGTTGCTGGGTCAGTCAGTGTTACTAGATAGTTGCTGGGTCGGTCAGTGTTACTAGGTGGTTGCTGGGTCGGTCAGTGTTACTAGATAGTTGCAGGGTCAGTCAGTGTTACTAGATAGTTGCTGGGTGAGTCAGTGTTACTAGGTGATTGCTGGGTCAGTCAGTGTTACTAGATGGTTGCTGGGTCAGTCAGTGTTACTAGGTGGTTGCTGGGTCAGTCAGTGTTACTAGGTGGTTGCTGGGTCGGTCAGTGTTACTAGATAGTTGCAGGGTCAGTCAGTGTTACTAGATAGTTGCTGGGTGAGTCAGTGTTACTAGGTGATTGCTGGGTCAGTCAGTGTTACTAGATGGTTGCTGGGTCAGTCAGTGTTACTAGGTGGTTGCTGGGTCAGTCAGTGTTACTAGGTGGTTGCTGGGTCAGTCAGTGTTACTAGGTGGTTGCTGGGTCAGTCAGCGTTACTAGGTGGTTGCTGGGTCAGTCAGTGTTACTAGGTGGTTGCTGGGTCAGTCAGTGTTACTAGATAGTTGCTGGGTCAGTCAGCGTTTCTAGGTGGTTGCTGGGTCAGTCAGTGTTACTAGGTGGTTGCTGGGTCAGTCAGTGTTACTAGATAGTTGCTGGGTCGGTCAGTGTTACTAGAGAGTTGCTGGGTCAGTCAGTGTTACTAGATAGTTGCTGGGTCGGTCAGTGTTACTAGATAGTTGCTGGGTCAGTCAGTGTTACTAGGTGGTTGCTGGGTCGGTCAGTGTTACTAGATAGTTGCTGGGTCGGTCAGTGTTACTAGATAGTTGCTGGGTCGGTCAGTGTTACTAGGTGGTTGCTGGGTCGGTCAGTGTTACTAGACAGTTGCTGGGTCAGTCAGTGTTACTATATAGTTGCTGGGTCGGTCAGTGTTACTAGGTGGTTGCTGGGTCAGTCAGTGTTACTAGGTGGTTGCTGGGTGGGTCGGTGTTACTAGATAGTTGCTTGGTCAGTCAGTGTTACTAGATAGTTGCTGGGTCAGTCAGTGTTACTAGATATTTGCTGGGTCGGTCAGTGTTACTAGGTGGTTGCTGGGTCGGTCAGTGTTACTAGATAGTTGCTGGGTCGGTCAGTGTTACTAGATAGTTGCTGGGTCGGTCAGTGTTACTAGGTGGTGGTTGCTGGGTCGGTCAGTGTTACTAGATAGTTGCTGGGTCAGTCAGTGTTACTAGGTGGTTGCTGGGTCGGTCAGTGTTACTAGATAGTTGCTGGGTCAGTCAGTGTTACTAGATAGTTGCTGGGTCGGTAAGTGTTACTAGGTGGTTGCTGGGTCAGTCAGTGTTACTAGATATTTGCTGGGTCGGTCAGTGTTACTAGGTGGTTGCTTGGTCAGTCTGTGTTACTAGGTGGTTGCTGGGTCAGTCAGTGTTACTAGATATTTGCTGGGTCGGTCAGTGTTACTAGGTGGTTGCTGGGTCAGTCAGTGTTACTAGGTGGTTGCTGGGTCAGTCAGTGTTACTAGGTGGTTGCTGGGTCAGTCAGTGTTACTAGATAGTTGCTGGGTCAATCAGTGTTACTAGATAGTTGCTGGGTCAGTCAGTGTTACTAGATAGTTGCTGGGTCAGTCAGTGTTACTAGGTGGTTGCTGGGTCGGTCAGTGTTACTAGATAGTTGCTGCGTCAGTCAGTGTTACTAGGTGGTTGCTGGGTCAGTCAGTGTTACTAGATAGTTGCTGGGTCAATCAGTGTTACTAGATAGTTGCTGGGTCAGTCAGTGTTACTAGATATTTGCTGGGTCGGTCAGTGTTACTAGGTGGTTCCTAGGTCAGTCAGTGTTACTAGGTGGTTGCTGCGTCAGTCAGTGTTACTAGGTGGTTGCTGGGTCAGTCAGTGTTACTAGATAGTTGCTGGGTCGGTCAGTGTTACTAGATAGTTGCTGGGTCAGTCAGTGTTACTAGATAGTTGCTGGGTCAGTCAGTGTTACTAGGTGGTTGCTGGGTCGGTCAGTGTTACTAGATAGCTGCTGGGTCGGTCAGTGTTACTAGGTGGATGCTGGGTTGGTCAGTGTTAATAGATAGTTGCTGGGTCAGTCAGTGTAACTAGATAGTTGCTGGGTCAGTCAGTGTTACTATGTGGTTGCTGGGTCGGTCAGTGTTACTAGATAGTTGCTGGGTCAGTCAGTGTTACTAGATAGTTGCTGGGTCAGTGAATGTTACTAGATAGTTGCTGGGTCAGTCAGTGTTACGAGATAGTTGCTGGGTCGGTCAGTGTTACTAGATAGTTGCTGGGTCAGTCAGTGTTACTAGATAGTTGCTGGGTCAGTCAGTGTTACTAGATAGTTGCTCGGTCAGTCAGTGTTACTAGGTAGTTGCTGGGTGAGTCAGTGTTACTAGGTGGTTGCTGGGTCGGTCAGTGTTACTAGATAGGTGCTGGGTCGGTCAGTGTTACTAGGTGGTTGCTGGGTCAGTCAGTGTTACTAGATAGTTGCTGGGTCGGTCAGTGTTACTAGATAGTTGCTGGGTCAGTCAGTGTTACTAGATATTTGCTGGGTCGGTCAGTGTTACTAGATAGTTGCTGGGTCGGTCAGTGTTACTAGGTGGTTGCTGGGTCAGTCAGTGTTACTAGATAGTTGCTGGGTCGGTCAGTGTTACTAGGTGGTTGCTGGGTCGGTCAGTGTTACTAGATAGTTGCTGGGTCAGTCAGTGTTACTAGATAGTTGCTGGGTCAGTCAGTGTTACTAGATAGTTGCTGGGTCGGTCAGTGTTACAAGATAGTTGCTGGGTCGGTCAGTGTTACTAGATAGTTGCTGGGTCAGTCAGTGTTACTAGGTGGTTGCTGGGTCAGTCAGTGTTACTAGGTGGTTGCTGGGTCAGTCAGTGTTACTAGGTGGTTGCTGGGTCAGTCAGTGTTACTAGGTGGTTGCTGGGTCGGTCAGTGTTACTAGGTAGTTGCTGGGTCAGTCAGTGTTACTAGGTGGTTGCTGGGTCAGTCAGTGTTACTAGATAGTTGCTGGGTCGGTCAGTGTTACTAGGTAGTTGCTGGGTCAGTCAGTGTTACTAGATAGTTGCTGGGTCGGTCAGTGTTACTAGGTGGTTGCTGGGTCGGTCAGTGTTACTAGATAGTTGCTGGGTCAGTCAGTGTTACTAGGTGGTTGCTGGGTCAGTCAGTGTTACTAGATGGTTGCTGGGTCAGTCAGTGTTACTAGGTGGTTGCTGGGTCAGTCAGTGTTACTAGATAGTTGCTGGGTCAGTTAGTTTTACTAGGTGGTTGCTGGGTCAGTCAGTGTTACTAGGTGGTTGCTGGGTAGGTCAGTGTTACTAGGTGGTTGCTGGGTCGGTCAATGTTACTAGGTGGTTGCTGGGTCAGTCAGTGTTACTAGGTGGTTGCTGGGTCAGTCAGTGTTACTAGGTGGTTGCTGGGTCGGTCAGTGTTACTAGATAGTTGCTGGGTCGGTCAGTGTTACTAGATAGTTGCTGGGTCAGTCAGTATTACTAGATTGTTGCTGGGTCAGTCAGTGTTACTAGGTGGTTGCTGGGTCGGTCAGTGTTACTAGATAGTTGCAGGGTCAGTCAGTGTTACTAGATAGTTGCTGGGTGAGTCAGTGTTACTAGGTGATTGCTGGGTCAGTCAGTGTTACTAGATGGTTGCTGGGTCAGTCAGTGTTACTAGGTGGTTGCTGGGTCAGTCAGTGTTACTAGGTGGTTGCTGGGTCAGTCAGTGTTACTAGGTGGTTGCTGGGTCAGTCAGCGTTACCAGGTGGTTGCTGGGTCAGTCAGTGTTACTAGGTGGTTGCTGGGTCAGTCAGTGTTACTAGATAGTTGCTGGGTCAGTCAGCGTTTCTAGGTGGTTGCTGGGTCAATCAGTGTTACTAGGTGGTTGCTGGGTCAGTCAGTGTTACTAGATAGTTGCTGGGTCGGTCAGTGTTACTAGAGAGTTGCTGGGTCAGTCAGTGTTACTAGATAGTTGCTGGGTCGGTCAGTGTTACTAGATAGTTGCTGGGTCGGTCAGTGTTACTAGGTGGTGGTTGCTGGGTCGGTCAGTGTTACTAGATAGTTGCTGGGTCAGTCAGTGTTACTAGGTGGTTGCTGGGTCGGTCAGTGTTACTAGATAGTTGCTGCGTCAGTCAGTGTTACTAGGTTGTTGCTGGGTCAGTCAGTGTTACTAGATAGTTGCTGGGTCAATCAGTGTTACTAGATAGTTGCTGGGTCAGTCAGTGTTACTAGATATTTGCTGGGTCGGTCAGTGTTACTAGGTGGTTCCTTGGTCAGTCAGTGTTACTAGGTGGTTGCTGCGTCAGTCAGTGTTACTAGGTGGTTGCTGGGTCAGTCAGTGTTACTAGATAGTTGCTGGGTCGGTCAGTGTTACTAGATAGTTGCTGGGTCAGTCAGTGTTACTAGATAGTTGCTGGGTCAGTCAGTGTTACTAGGTGGTTGCTGGGTCGGTCAGTGTTACTAGATAGCTGCAGGGTCGGTCAGTGTTACTAGGTGGATGCTGGGTTGGTCAGTGTTACTAGATAGTTGCTGGGTCGGTCAGTGTAACTAGATAGTTGCTGGGTCAGTCAGTGTTACTATGTGGTTGCTGGGTCGGTCAGTGTTACTAGATATTTGCTGGGTCAGTCAGTGTTACTAGATAGTTGCTGGGTCAGTGAATGTTACTAGATAGTTGCTGGGTCAGTCAGTGTTACGAGATAGTTGCTGGGTCGGTCAGTGTTACTAGATAGTTGCTGGGTCAGTCAGTGTTACTAGATAGTTGCTGGGTCAGTCAGTGTTACTAGATAGTTGCTCGGTCAGTCAGTGTTACTAGGTAGTTGCTGGGTGAGTCAGTGTTACTAGGTGGTTGCTGGGTCGGTCAGTGATACTAGATAGGTGCTGGGTCGGTCAGTGTTACTAGGTGGTTGCTGGGTCAGTCAGTGTTACTAGATAGTTGCTGGGTCGGTCAGTGTTACTAGATAGTTGCTGGGTCAGTCAGTGTTACTAGATATTTGCTGGGTCGGTCAGTGTTACTAGATAGTTGCTGGGTCGGTCAGTGTTACTAGGTGGTTGCTGGGTCAGTCAGTGTTACTAGATAGTTGCTGGGTCGGTCAGTGTTACTAGGTGGTTGCTGGGTCGGTCAGTGTTACTAGATAGTTGCTGGGTCAGTCAGTGTTACTAGATAGTTGCTGGGTCAGTCAGTGTTACTAGATAGTTGCTGGGTCGGTCAGTGTTACAAGATAGTTGCTGGGTCGGTCAGTGTTACTAGATAGTTGCTGGGTCAGTCAGTGTTACTAGGTGGTTGCTGGGTCAGTCAGTGTTACTAGGTGGTTGCTGGGTCAGTCAGTGTTACTAGGTGGTTGCTGGGTCAGTCAGTGTTACTAGGTGGTTGCTGGGTCGGTCAGTGTTACTAGGTAGTTGCTGGGTCAGTCAGTGTTACTAGGTGGTTGCTGGGTCAGTCAGTGTTACTAGATAGTTGCTGGGTCGGTCAGTGTTACTAGGTAGTTGCTGGGTCAGTCAGTGTTACTAGATAGTTGCTGCGTCGGTCAGTGTTACTAGGTGGTTGCTGGGTCGGTCAGTGTTACTAGATAGTTGCTGGGTCAGTCAGTGTTACTAGGTGGTTGCTGGGTCAGTCAGTGTTACTAGATGGTTGCTGGGTCAGTCAGTGTTACTAGGTGGTTGCTGGGTCAGTCAGTGTTACTAGATAGTTGCTGGGTCAGTTAGTGTTACTAGGTGGTTGCTGGGTCAGTCAGTGTTACTAGGTGGTTGCTGGGTAGGTCAGTGTTACTAGGTGGTTGCTGGGTCGGTCAATGTTACTAGGTGGTTGCTGGGTCAGTCAGTGTTACTAGGTGGTTGCTGGGTCAGTCAGTGTTACTAGGTGGTTGCTGGGTCGGTCAGTGTTACTAGATAGTTGCTGGGTCGGTCAGTGTTACTAGATAGTTGCTGGGTCAGTCAGTATTACTAGATTGTTGCTGGGTCAGTCAGTGTTACTAGGTGGTTGCTGGGTCGGTCAGTGTTACTAGATAGTTGCAGGGTCAGTCAGTGTTACTAGATAGTTGCTGGGTGAGTCAGTGTTACTAGGTGATTGCTGGGTCAGTCAGTGTTACTAGATGGTTGCTGGGTCAGTCAGTGTTACTAGGTGGTTGCTGGGTCAGTCAGTGTTACTAGGTGGTTGCTGGGTCAGTCAGTGTTACTAGGTGGTTGCTGGGTCAGTCAGCGTTACTAGGTGGTTGCTGGGTCAGTCAGTGTTACTAGGTGGTTGCTGGGTCAGTCAGTGTTACTAGATAGTTGCTGGGTCAGTCAGCGTTTCTAGGTGGTTGCTGGGTCAATCAGTGTTACTAGGTGGTTGCTGGGTCAGTCAGTGTTACTAGATAGTTGCTGGGTCGGTCAGTGTTACTAGAGAGTTGCTGGGTCAGTCAGTGTTACTAGATAGTTGCTGGGTCGGTCAGTGTTACTAGATAGTTGCTGGGTCGGTCAGTGTTACTAGGTGGTGGTTGCTGGGTCGGTCAGTGTTACTAGATAGTTGCTGGGTCAGTCAGTGTTACTAGGTGGTTGCTGGGTCGGTCAGTGTTACTAGATAGTTGCTGCGTCAGTCAGTGTTACTAGGTGGTTGCTGGGTCAGTCAGTGTTACTAGATAGTTGCTGGGTCAATCAGTGTTACTAGATAGTTGCTGGGTCAGTCAGTGTTATTGGATATTTGCTGGGTCGGTCAGTGTTACTAGGTTGTTCCTAGGTCAGTCAGTGTTACTAGGTGGTTGCTGCGTCAGTCAGTGTTACTAGGTGGTTGCTGGGTCAGTCAGTGTTACTAGATAGTTGCTGGGTCGGTCAGTGTTACTAGATAGTTGCTGGGTCAGTCAGTGTTACTAGATAGTTGCTGGGTCAGTCAGTGTTACTAGGTGGTTGCTGGGTCGGTCAGTGTTACTAGATAGCTGCTGGGTCGGTCAGTGTTACTAGGTGGATGCTGGGTTGGTCAGTGTTACTAGATAGTTGCTGGGTCGGTCAGTGTAACTAGATAGTTGCTGGGTCAGTCAGTGTTACTATGTGGTTGCTGGGTCGGTCAGTGTTACTAGATAGTTGCTGGGTCAGTCAGTGTTACTAGATAGTTGCTGGGTCAGTGAATGTTACTAGATAGTTGCTGGGTCAGTCAGTGTTACGAGATAGTTGCTGGGTCGGTCAGTGTTACTAGATAGTTGCTGGGTCAGTCAGTGTTACTAGATAGTTGCTGGGTCAGTCAGTGTTACTAGATAGTTGCTCGGTCAGTCAGTGTTACTAGGTAGTTGCTGGGTGAGTCAGTGTTACTAGGTGGTTGCTGGGTCGGTCAGTGTTACTAGATAGGTGCTGGGTCGGTCAGTGTTACTAGGTGGTTGCTGGGTCAGTCAGTGTTACTAGATAGTTGCTGGGTCGGTCAGTGTTACTAGATAGTTGCTGGGTCAGTCAGTGTTACTAGATATTTGCTGGGTCGGTCAGTGTTACTAGATAGTTGCTGGGTCGGTCAGTGTTACTAGGTGGTTGCTGGGTCAGTCAGTGTTACTAGATAGTTGCTGGGTCGGTCAGTGTTACTAGGTGGTTGCTGGGTCGGTCAGTGTTACTAGATAGTTGCTGGGTCAGTCAGTGTTACTAGATAGTTGCTGGGTCAGTCAGTGTTACTAGATAGTTGCTGGGTCGGTCAGTGTTACAAGATAGTTGCTGGGTCGGTCAGTGTTACTAGATAGTTGCTGGGTCAGTCAGTGTTACTAGGTGGTTGCTGGGTCAGTCAGTGTTACTAGGTGGTTGCTGGGTCAGTCAGTGTTACTAGGTGGTTGCTGGGTCAGTCAGTGTTACTAGGTGGTTGCTGGGTCGGTCAGTGTTACTAGGTAGTTGCTGGGTCAGTCAGTGTTACTAGGTGGTTGCTGGGTCAGTCAGTGTTACTAGATAGTTGCTGGGTCGGTCAGTGTTACTAGGTAGTTGCTGGGTCAGTCAGTGTTACTAGATAGTTGCTGGGTCGGTCAGTGTTACTAGGTGGTTGCTGGGTCGGTCAGTGTTACTAGATAGTTGCTGGGTCAGTCAGTGTTACTAGGTGGTTGCTGGGTCAGTCAGTGTTACTAGATGGTTGCTGGGTCAGTCAGTGTTACTAGGTGGTTGCTGGGTCAGTCAGTGTTACTAGATAGTTGCTGGGTCAGTTAGTGTTACTAGGTGGTTGCTGGGTCAGTCAGTGTTACTAGGTGGTTGCTGGGTAGGTCAGTGTTACTAGGTGGTTGCTGGGTCGGTCAATGTTACTAGGTGGTTGCTGGGTCAGTCAGTGTTACTAGGTGGTTGCTGGGTCAGTCAGTGTTACTAGGTGGTTGCTGGGTCGCTCAGTGTTACTAGATAGTTGCTGGGTCGGTCAGTGTTACTAGATAGTTGCTGGGTCAGTCAGTATTACTAGATTGTTGCTGGGTCAGTCAGTGTTACTAGGTGGTTGCTGGGTCGGTCAGTGTTACTAGATAGTTGCAGGGTCAGTCAGTGTTACTAGATAGTTGCTGGGTGAGTCAGTGTTACTAGATGATTGCTGGGTCAGTCAGTGTTACTAGATGGTTGCTGGGTCAGTCAGTGTTACTAGGTGGTTGCTGGGTCAGTCAGTGTTACTAGGTGGTTGCTGGGTCAGTCAGTGTTACTAGGTGGTTGCTGGGTCAGTCAGCGTTACTAGGTGGTTGCTGGGTCAGTCAGTGTTACTAGGTGGTTGCTGGGTCAGTCAGTGTTACTAGATAGTTGCTGGGTCAGTCAGCGTTTCTAGGTGGTTGCTGGGTCAATCAGTGTTACTAGGTGGTTGCTGGGTCAGTCAGTGTTACTAGATAGTTGCTGGGTCGGTCAGTGTTACTAGAGAGTTGCTGGGTCAGTCAGTGTTACTAGATAGTTGCTGGGTCGGTCAGTGTTACTAGATAGTTGCTGGGTCGGTCAGTGTTACTAGGTGGTGGTTGCTGGGTCGGTCAGTGTTACTAGATAGTTGCTGGGTCAGTCAGTGTTACTAGGTGGTTGCTGGGTCGGTCAGTGTTACTAGATAGTTGCTGGGTCAGTCAGTGTTACTAGATAGTTGCTGGGTCGGTCAGTGTTACTAGGTGGTTGCTGGGTCAGTCAGTGTTACTAGATATTTGCTGGGTCGGTCAGTGTTACTAGGTGGTTGCTGGGTCAGTCTGTGTTACTAGGTGGTTGCTGGGTCAGTCAGTGTTACTAGATATTTGCTGGGTCGGTCAGTGTTACTAGGTGGTTGCTGGGTCAGTCAGTGTTACTAGGTGGTTGCTGGGTCAGTCAGTGTTACTAGGTGGTTGCTGGGTCAGTCAGTGTTACTAGATAGTTGCTGGGTCAATCAGTGTTACTAGATAGTTGCTGGGTCAGTCAGTGTTACTAGATAGTTGCTGGGTCAGTCAGTGTTACTAGGTGGTTGCTGGGTCGGTCAGTGTTACTAGATAGTTGCTGCGTCAGTCAGTGTTACTAGGTGGTTGCTGGGTCAGTCAGTGTTACTAGATAGTTGCTGGGTCAATCAGTGTTACTAGATAGTTGCTGGGTCAGTCAGTGTTACTAGATATTTGCTGGGTCGGTCAGTGTTACTAGGTGGTTCCTAGGTCAGTCAGTGTTACTAGGTGGTTGCTGCGTCAGTCAGTGTTACTAGGTGGTTGCTGGGTCAGTCAGTGTTACTAGATAGTTGCTGGGTCGGTCAGTGTTACTAGATAGTTGCTGGGTCAGTCAGTGTTACTAGATAGTTGCTGGGTCAGTCAGTGTTACTAGGTGGTTGCTGGGTCGGTCAGTGTTACTAGATAGCTGCTGGGTCGGTCAGTGTTACTAGGTGGATGCTGGGTTGGTCAGTGTTACTAGATAGTTGCTGGGTCAGTCAGTGTAACTAGATAGTTGCTGGGTCAGTCAGTGTTACTATGTGGTTGCTGGGTCGGTCAGTGTTACTAGATAGTTGCTGGGTCAGTCAGTGTTACTAGATAGTTGCTGGGTCAGTGAATGTTACTAGATAGTTGCTGGGTCAGTCAGTGTTACAAGATAGTTGCTGGGTCGGTCAGTGTTACTAGATAGTTGCTGGGTCAGTCAGTGTTACTAGATAGTTGCTGGGTCAGTCAGTGTTACTAGATAGTTGCTCGTTCAGTCAGTGTTACTAGGTAGTTGCTGGGTGAGTCAGTGTTACTAGGTGGTTGCTGGGTCGGTCAGTGTTACTAGATAGGTGCTGGGTCGGTCAGTGTTACTAGGTGGTTGCTGGGTCAGTCAGTGTTACTAGATAGTTGCTGGGTCGGTCAGTGTTACTAGATAGTTGCTGGGTCAGTCAGTGTTACTAGATATTTGCTGGGTCGGTCAGTGTTACTAGATAGTTGCTGGGTCGGTCAGTGTTACTAGGTGGTTGCTGGGTCAGTCAGTGTTACTAGATAGTTGCTGGGTCAGTCAGTGTTACTAGATAGTTGCTGGGTCAGTCAGTGTTACTAGATAGTTGCTGGGTCGGTCAGTGTTACAAGATAGTTGCTGGGTCGGTCAGTGTTACTAGATAGTTGCTGGGTCAGTCAGTGTTACTAGATAGTTGCTGGGTCAGTCAGTGTTACTAGGTGGTTGCTGGGTCAGTCAGTGTTACTAGGTGGTTGCTGGGTCGGTCAGTGTTACTAGGTAGTTGCTGGGTCAGTCAGTGTTACTAGGTGGTTGCTGGGTCAGTCAGTGTTACTAGATAGTTGCTGGGTCGGTCAGTGTTACTAGGTAGTTGCTGGGTCAGTCAGTGTTACTAGATAGTTGCTGGGTCGGTCAGTGTTACTAGGTGGTTGCTGGGTCGGTCAGTGTTACTAGATAGTTGCTGGGTCAGTCAGTGTTACTAGGTGGTTGCTGGGTCAGTCAGTGTTACTAGATGGTTGCTGGGTCAGTCAGTGTTACTAGGTGGTTGCTGGGTCAGTCAGTGTTAATAGATAGTTGCTGGGTCAGTTAGTGTTACTAGGTGGTTGCTGGGTCAGTCAGTGTTACTAGGTGGTTGCTGGGTCAGTCAGTGTTACTAGGTGGTTGCTGGGTCGGTCAATGTTACTAGGTGGTTGCTGGGTCAGTCAGTGTTACTAGGTGGTTGCTGGGTCAGTCAGTGTTACTAGGTGGTTGCTGGGTCGGTCAGTGTTACTAGATAGTTGCAGGGTCAGTCAGTGTTACTAGATAGTTGCTGGGTGAGTCAGTGTTACTAGGTGATTGCTGGGTCAGTCAGTGTTACTAGATGGTTGCTGGGTCAGTCAGTGTTACTAGGTGGTTGCTGGGTCAGTCAGTGTTACTAGGTGGTTGCTGGGTCAGTCAGTGTTACTAGGTGGTTGCTGGGTCAGTCAGCGTTACTAGGTGGTTGCTGGGTCAGTCAGTGTTACTAGGTGGTTGCTGGGTCAGTCAGTGTTACTAGATAGTTGCTGGGTCAGTCAGCGTTTCTAGGTGGTTGCTGGGTCAATCAGTGTTACTAGGTGGTTGCTGGGTCAGTCAGTGTTACTAGATAGTTGCTGGGTCGGTCAGTGTTACTAGAGAGTTGCTGGGTCAGTCAGTGTTACTAGATAGTTGCTGGGTCGGTCAGTGTTACTAGATAGTTGCTGGGTCAGTCAGTGTTACTAGATAGTTGCTGGGTCAGTCAGTATTACTAGATAGTTGCTGGGTCAGTCAGTGTTACTAGGTGGTTGCTGGGTCGGTCAGTGTTACTAGATAGTTGCAGGGTCAGTCAGTGTTACTAGATAGTTGCTGGGTGAGTCAGTGTTACTAGGTGATTGCTGGGTCAGTCAGTGTTACTAGATGGTTGCTGGGTCAGTCAGTGTTACTAGGTGGTTGCTGGGTCAGTCAGTGTTACTAGGTGGTTGCTGGGTCAGTCAGTGTTACTAGGTGGTTGCTGGGTCAGTCAGCGTTACTAGGTTGTTGCTGGGTCAGTCAGTGTTACTAGGTGGTTGCTGGGTCAGTCAGTGTTACTAGATAGTTGCTGGGTCAGTCAGCGTTTCTAGGTGGTTGCTGGGTCAGTCAGTGTTACTAGGTGGTTGCTGGGTCAGTCAGTGTTACTAGATAGTTGCTGGGTCGGTCAGTGTTACTAGAGAGTTGCTGGGTCAGTCAGTGTTACTAGATAGTTGCTGGGTCGGTCAGTGTTACTAGATAGTTGCTGGGTCAGTCAGTGTTACTAGGTGGTTGCTGGGTCGGTCAGTGTTACTAGATAGTTGCTGGGTCGGTCAGTGTTACTAGATAGTTGCTGGGTCGGTCAGTGTTACTAGGTGGTTGCTGGGTCGGTCAGTGTTACTAGATAGTTGCTGGGTCAGTCAGTGTTACTATATAGTTGCTGGGTCGGTCAGTGTTACTAGGTGGTTGCTGGGTCAGTCAGTGTTACTAGGTGGTTGCTGGGTGGGTCGGTGTTACTAGATAGTTGCTGGGTCAGTCAGTGTTACTAGATAGTTGCTGGGTCAGTCAGTGTTACTAGATATTTGCTGGGTCGGTCAGTGTTACTAGGTGGTTGCTGGGTCGGTCAGTGTTACTAGATAGTTGCTGGGTCGGTCAGTGTTACTAGATAGTTGCTGGGTCGGTCAGTGTTACTAGGTGGTGGTTGCTGGGTCGGTCAGTGTTACTAGATAGTTGCTGGGTCAGTCAGTGTTACTAGGTGGTTGCTGGGTCGGTCAGTGTTACTAGATAGTTGCTGGGTCAGTCAGTGTTACTAGATAGTTGCTGGGTCGGTCAGTGTTACTAGGTGGTTGCTGGGTCAGTCAGTGTTACTAGATATTTGCTGGGTCGGTCAGTGTTACTAGGTGGTTGCTGGGTCAGTCTGTGTTACTAGGTGGTTGCTGGGTCAGTCAGTGTTACTAGATATTTGCTGGGTCGGTCAGTGTTACTAGGTGGTTGCTGTGTCAGTCAGTGTTACTAGGTGGTTGCTGGGTCAGTCAGTGTTACTAGGTGGTTGCTGGGTCAGTCAGTGTTACTAGATAGTTGCTGGGTCAATCAGTGTTACTAGATAGTTGCTGGGTCAGTCAGTGTTACTAGATAGTTGCTGGGTCAGTCAGTGTTACTAGGTGGTTGCTGGGTCGGTCAGTGTTACTAGATAGTTGCTGCGTCAGTCAGTGTTACTAGGTGGTTGCTGGGTCAGTCATTGTTACTAGATAGTTGCTGGGTCAGTCATTGTTACTAGATATTTGCTGGGTCAGTCAGTGTTACTAGATATTTGCTGGGTCGGTCAGTGTTACTAGGTGGTTCCTAGGTCAGTCAGTGTTACTAGGTGGTTGCTGCGTCAGTCAGTGTTACTAGGTGGTTGCTGGGTCAGTCAGTGTTACTAGATAGTTGCTGGGTCAGTCAGTGTTACTAGATAGTTGCTGGGTCGGTCAGTGTTACTAGATAGTTGCTGGGTCAGTCAGTGTTACTAGATAGTTGCTGGGTCAGTCAGTGTTACTAGGTGGTTGCTGGGTCGGTCAGTGTTACTAGATAGCTGCTGGGTCGGTCAGTGTTACTAGGTGGATGCTGGGTTGGTCAGTGTTACTAGATAGTTGCTGGGTCAGTCAGTGTAACTAGATAGTTGCTGGGTCAGTCAGTGTTACTAGATAGTTGCTGGGTCGGTCAGTGTTACTAGGTGGTTGCTGGGTGGGTCGGTGTTACTAGATAGTTGCTGGGTCAGTCAGTGTTACTATGTGGTTGCTGGGTCGGTCAGTGTTACTAGATAGTTGCTGGGTCAGTCAGTGTTACTAGATAGTTGCTGGGTCAGTCAATGTTACTAGATAGTTGCTGGGTCAGTCAGTGTTACGAGATAGTTGCTGGGTCGGTCAGTGTTACTAGATAGTTGCTGGGTCAGTCAGTGTTACTAGATAGTTGCTGGGTCAGTCAGTGTTACTAGATAGTTGCTGGGTCAGTCAGTGTTACTAAGTAGTTGCTGGGTGAGTCAGTGTTACTAGGTGGTTGCTGGGTCGGTCAGTGTTACTAGATAGGTGCTGGGTCGGTCAGTGTTACTAGGTGGTTGCTGGGTCAGTCAGTGTTACTAGATAGTTGCTGGGTCGGTCAGTGTTACTAGATAGTTGCTGGGTCAGTCAGTGTTACTAGATATTTGCTGGGTCGGTCAGTGTTACTAGATAGTTGCTGGGTCGGTCAGTGTTACTAGGTGGTTGCTGGGTCAGTCAGTGTTACTAGATAGTTGCTGGGTCGGTCAGTGTTACTAGGTGGTTGCTGGGTCGGTCAGTGTTACTAGATAGTTGCAGGGTCAGTCAGTGTTACTAGATAGTTGCTGGGTGAGTCAGTGTTACTAGGTGATTGCTGGGTCAGTCAGTGTTACTAGATGGTTGCTGGGTCAGTCAGTGTTACTAGGTGGTTGCTGGGTCAGTCAGTGTTACTAGGTGGTTGCTGGGTCAGTCAGTGTTACTAGGTGGTTGCTGGGTCGATCAGTGTTACTAGATAGTTGCAGGGTCAGTCAGTGTTACTAGATAGTTGCTGGGTGAGTCAGTGTTACTAGGTGATTGCTGGGTCAGTCAGTGTTACTAGATGGTTGCTGGGTCAGTCAGTGTTACTAGGTGGTTGCTGGGTCAGTCAGTGTTACTAGGTGGTTGCTGGGTCAGTCAGTGTTACTAGGTGGTTGCTGGGTCAGTCAGCGTTACTAGGTGGTTGCTGGGTCAGTCAGTGTTACTAGGTGGTTGCTGGATCAGTCAGTGTTACTAGATAGTTGCTGGGTCAGTCAGCGTTTCTAGGTGGTTGCTGGGTCAGTCAGTGTTACTAGGTGGTTGCTGGGTCAGTCAGTGTTACTAGATAGTTGCTGGGTCGGTCAGTGTTACTAGAGAGTTGCTGGGTCAGTCAGTGTTACTAGATAGTTGCTGGGTCGGTCAGTGTTACTAGATAGTTGCTGGGTCAGTCAGTGTTACTAGGTGGTTGCTGGGTCGGTCAGTGTTACTAGATAGTTGCTGGGTCGGTCAGTGTTACTAGATAGTTGCTGGGTCGGTCAGTGTTACTAGGTGGTTGCTGGGTCGGTCAGTGTTACTAGATGGTTGCTGGGTCAGTCAGTGTTACTATATAGTTGCTGGGTCGGTCAGTGTTACTAGGTGGTTGCTGGGTCAGTCAGTGTTACTAGGTGGTTGCTGGGTGGGTCGGTGTTACTAGATAGTTGCTGGGTCAGTCAGTGTTACTAGATAGTTGCTGGGTCAGTCAGTGTTACTAGATATTTGCTGGGTCGGTCAGTGTTACTAGGTGGTTGCTGGGTCGGTCAGTGTTACTAGATAGTTGCTGGGTCGGTCAGTGTTACTAGATAGTTGCTGGGTCGGTCAGTGTTACTAGGTGGTGGTTGCTGGGTCGGTCAGTGTTACTAGATAGTTGCTGGGTCAGTCAGTGTTACTAGGTGGTTGCTGGGTCAGTCAGTGTTACTAGGTGGTTGCTGGGTCAGTCAGTGTTACTAGATAGTTGCTGGGTCAATCAGTGTTACTAGATAGTTGCTGGGTCAGTCAGTGTTACTAGATAGTTGCTGGGTCAGTCAGTGTTACTAGGTGGTTGCTGGGTCGGTCAGTGTTACTAGATAGTTGCTGCGTCAGTCAGTGTTACTAGGTGGTTGCTGGGTCAGTCAGTGTTACTAGATAGTTGCTGGGTCAATCAGTGTTACTAGATAGTTGCTGGGTCAGTCAGTGTTACTAGATATTTGCTGGGTCGGTCAGTGTTACTAGGTGGTTCCTAGGTCAGTCAGTGTTACTAGGTGGTTGCTGCGTCAGTCAGTGTTACTAGGTGGTTGCTGGGTCAGTCAGTGTTACTAGATAGTTGCTGGGTCGGTCAGTGTTACTAGATAGTTGCTGGGTCAGTCAGTGTTACTAGATAGTTGCTGGGTCAGTCAGTGTTACTAGGTGGTTGCTGGGTCGGTCAGTGTTACTAGATAGCTGCTGGGTCGGTCAGTGTTACTAGGTGGATGCTGGGTTGGTCAGTGTTACTAGATAGTTGCTGGGTCAGTCAGTGTAACTAGATAGTTGCTGGGTCAGTCAGTGTTACTATGTGGTTGCTGGGTCGGTCAGTGTTACTAGATAGTTGCTGGGTCAGTCAGTGTTACTAGATAGTTGCTGGGTCAGTGAATGTTACTAGATAGTTGCTGGGTCAGTCAGTGTTACGAGATAGTTGCTGGGTCGGTCAGTGTTACTAGATAGTTGCTGGGTCAGTCAGTGTTACTAGATAGTTGCTGGGTCAGTCAGTGTTACTAGATAGTTGCTCGGTCAGTCAGTGTTACTAGGTAGTTGCTGGGTGAGTCAGTGTTACTAGGTGGTTGCTGGGTCGGTCAGTGTTACTAGATAGGTGCTGGGTCGGTCAGTGTTACTAGGTGGTTGCTGGGTCAGTCAGTGTTACTAGATAGTTGCTGGGTCGGTCAGTGTTACTAGATAGTTGCTGGGTCAGTCAGTGTTACTAGATATTTGCTGGGTCGGTCAGTGTTACTAGATAGTTGCTGGGTCGGTCAGTGTTACTAGGTGGTTGCTGGGTCAGTCAGTGTTACTAGATAGTTGCTGGGTCGGTCAGTGTTACTAGGTGGTTGCTGGGTCGGTCAGTGTTACTAGATAGTTGCAGGGTCAGTCAGTGTTACTAGATAGTTGCTGGGTGAGTCAGTGTTACTAGGTGATTGCTGGGTCAGTCAGTGTTACTAGATGGTTGCTGGGTCAGTCAGTGTTACTAGGTGGTTGCTGGGTCAGTCAGTGTTACTAGGTGGTTGCTGGGTCAGTCAGTGTTACTAGGTGGTTGCTGGGTCAGTCAGCGTTACTAGGTGGTTGCTGGGTCAGTCAGTGTTGCTAGGTGGTTGCTGGGTCAGTGAGTGTTACTAGATAGTTGCTGGGTCAGTCAGCGTTTCTAGGTGGTTGCTGGGTCAGTCAGTGTTACTAGGTGGTTGCTGGGTCAGTCAGTGTTACTAGATAGTTGCTGGGTCGGTCAGTGTTACTAGAGAGTTGCTGGGTCAGTCAGTGTTACTAGATAGTTGCTGGGTCGGTCAGTGTTACTAGATAGTTGCTGGGTCAGTCAGTGTTACTAGATAGTTGCTGGGTCAGTCAGTGTTACTAGATAGTTGCTGGGTCGGTCAGTGTTACTAGATAGTTGCTGGGTCAGTCAGTGTTACTAGGTGGTTGCTGGGTCGGTCAGTGTTACTAGATAGTTGCTGGGTCGGTCAGTGTTACTAGATAGTTGCTGGGTCGGTCAGTGTTACTAGGTGGTTGCTGGGTCGGTCAGTGTTACTAGATAGTTGCTGGGTCAGTCAGTGTTACTATATAGTTGCTGGGTCGGTCAGTGTTACTAGGTGGTTGCTGGGTCAGTCAGTGTTACTAGATAGTTGCTGGGTCAGTCAGTGTTACTAGATAGTTGCTGGGTCAGTCAGTGTTACTAGATATTTGCTGGGTCGGTCAGTGTTACTAGGTGGTTGCTGGGTCGGTCAGTGTTACTAGATAGTTGCTGGGTCGGTCAGTGTTACTAGGTGGTTGCTGGGTCGGTCAGTGTTACTAGATAGTTGCTGGGTCAGTCAGTGTTACTAGGTGGTTGCTGGGTCGGTCAGTGTTACTAGATAGTTGCTGGGTCAGTCAGTGTTACTAGATAGTTGCTGGGTCGGTCAGTGTTACTAGGTGGTTGCTGGGTCAGTCAGTGTTACTAGATATTTGCTGGGTCGGTCAGTGTTACTAGGTGGTTGCTGGGTCAGTCTGTGTTACTAGGTGGTTGCTGGGACAGTCAGTGTTACTAGATATTTGCTGGGTCGGTCAGTGTTACTAGGTGGTTGCTGGGTCAGTCAGTGTTACTAGGTGGTTGCTGGGTCAGTCAGTGTTACTAGATAGTTGCTGGGTCAATCAGTGTTACTAGATAGTTGCTGGGTCAGTCAGTGTTACTAGATAGTTGCTGGGTCAGTCAGTGTTACTAGGTGGTTGCTGGGTCAGTCAGTGTTACTAGATAGTTGCTGCGTCAGTCAGTGTTACTAGGTGGTTGCTGTGTCAGTCAGTGTTACTAGATAGTTGCTGGGTCAGTCAGTGTTACTAGATAGTTGCTGGGTCGGTCAGTGTTACTAGATAGTTGCTGGGTCAGTCAGTGTTAATAGATAGTTGCTGGGTCAGTCAGTGTTACTAGGTGGTTGCTGGGTCAGTCAGTGTTACTAGGTGGTTGCTGGGTCAGTCAGTGTTACTAGGTGGTTGCTGGGTCAGTCAGCGTTACTAGGTGGTTGCTGGGTCAGTCAGTGTTGCTAGGTGGTTGCTGGGTCAGTGAGTGTTACTAGATAGTTGCTGGGTCAGTCAGCGTTTCTAGGTGGTTGCTGGGTCAGTCAGTGTTACTAGGTGGTTGCTGGGTCAGTCAGTGTTACTAGATAGTTGCTGGGTCGGTCAGTGTTACTAGAGAGTTGCTGGGTCAGTCAGTGTTACTAGATAGTTGCTGGGTCGGTCAGTGTTACTAGATAGTTGCTGGGTCAGTCAGTGTTACTAGATAGTTGCTGGGTCAGTCAGTGTTACTAGATAGTTGCTGGGTCGGTCAGTGTTACTAGATAGTTGCTGGGTCAGTCAGTGTTACTAGGTGGTTGCTGGGTCGGTCAGTGTTACTAGATAGTTGCTGGGTCGGTCAGTGTTACTAGATAGTTGCTGGGTCGGTCAGTGTTACTAGGTGGTTGCTGGGTCGGTCAGTGTTACTAGATAGTTGCTGGGTCAGTCAGTGTTACTATATAGTTGCTGGGTCGGTCAGTGTTACTAGGTGGTTGCTGGGTCAGTCAGTGTTACTAGATAGTTGCTGGGTCAGTCAGTGTTACTAGATAGTTGCTGGGTCAGTCAGTGTTACTAGATATTTGCTGGGTCGGTCAGTGTTACTAGGTGGTTGCTGGGTCGGTCAGTGTTACTAGATAGTTGCTGGGTCGGTCAGTGTTACTAGATAGTTGCTGGGTCGGTCAGTGTTACTAGGTGGTTGCTGGGTCGGTCAGTGTTACTAGATAGTTGCTGGGTCAGTCAGTGTTACTAGGTGGTTGCTGGGTCGGTCAGTGTTACTAGATAGTTGCTGGGTCAGTCAGTGTTACTAGATAGTTGCTGGGTCGGTCAGTGTTACTAGGTGGTTGCTGGGTCAGTCAGTGTTACTAGATATTTGCTGGGTCGGTCAGTGTTACTAGGTGGTTGCTGGGTCAGTCTGTGTTACTAGGTGGTTGCTGGGACAGTCAGTGTTACTAGATATTTGCTGGGTCGGTCAGTGTTACTAGGTGGTTGCTGGGTCAGTCAGTGTTACTAGGTGGTTGCTGGGTCAGTCAGTGTTACTAGGTGGTTGCTGGGTCGGTCAGTGTTACTAGATAGCTGCTGGGTCGGTCAGTGTTACTAGGTGGTTGCTGGGTCAGTCAGTGTTACTAGATAGTTGCTGGGTCGGTCAGTGTTACTAGATAGTTGCTGGGTCAGTCAGTGTTACTAGATATTTGCTGGGTCGGTCAGTGTTACTAGATAGCTGCTGGGTCGGTCAGTGTTACTAGGTGGATGCTGGGTTGGTCAGTGTTACTTGATAGTTGCTGGGTCAGTCAGTGTAACTAGATAGTTGCTGGGTCAGTCAGTGTTACTAGATAGTTGCTGGGTCGGTCAGTGTTACTAGGTGGTTGCTGGGTGGGTCGGTGTTACTAGGTGATTGCTGGGTCAGTCAGTGTTACTAGATGGTTGCTGGGTCAGTCAGTGTTACTAGGTGGTTGCTGGGTCAGTCAGTGTTACTAGGTGGTTGCTGGGTCAGTCAGTGTTACTAGGTGGTTGCTGGGTCGATCAGTGTTACTAGATAGTTGCAGGGTCAGTCAGTGTTACTAGATAGTTGCTGGGTGAGTCAGTGTTACTAGGTGATTGCTGGGTCAGTCAGTGTTACTAGATGGTTGCTGGGTCAGTCAGTGTTACTAGGTGGTTGCTGGGTCAGTCAGTGTTACTAGGTGGTTGCTGGGTCAGTCAGTGTTACTAGGTGGTTGCTGGGTCAGTCAGCGTTACTAGGTGGTTGCTGGGTCAGTCAGTGTTACTAGGTGGTTGCTGGATCAGTCAGTGTTACTAGATAGTTGCTGGGTCAGTCAGCGTTTCTAGGTGGTTGCTGGGTCAGTCAGTGTTACTAGGTGGTTGCTGGGTCAGTCAGTGTTACTAGATAGTTGCTGGGTCGGTCAGTGTTACTAGAGAGTTGCTGGGTCAGTCAGTGTTACTAGATAGTTGCTGGGTCGGTCAGTGTTACTAGATAGTTGCTGGGTCAGTCAGTGTTACTAGGTGGTTGCTGGGTCGGTCAGTGTTACTAGATAGTTGCTGGGTCGGTCAGTGTTACTAGATAGTTGCTGGGTCGGTCAGTGTTACTAGGTGGTTGCTGGGTCGGTCAGTGTTACTAGATGGTTGCTGGGTCAGTCAGTGTTACTATATAGTTGCTGGGTCGGTCAGTGTTACTAGGTGGTTGCTGGGTCAGTCAGTGTTACTAGGTGGTTGCTGGGTGGGTCGGTGTTACTAGATAGTTGCTGGGTCAGTCAGTGTTACTAGATAGTTGCTGGGTCAGTCAGTGTTACTAGATATTTGCTGGGTCGGTCAGTGTTACTAGGTGGTTGCTGGGTCGGTCAGTGTTACTAGATAGTTGCTGGGTCGGTCAGTGTTACTAGATAGTTGCTGGGTCGGTCAGTGTTACTAGGTGGTGGTTGCTGGGTTGGTCAGTGTTACTAGATAGTTGCTGGGTCAGTCAGTGTTACTACGTGGTTGCTGGGTCGGTCAGTGTTACTAGATAGTTGCTGGGTCAGTCAGTGTTACTAGATAGTTGCTGGGTCGGTCAGTGTTACTAGGTGGTTGCTGGGTCAGTCAGTGTTACTAGATATTTGCTGGGTCAGTCAGTGTTACTAGGTGGTTGCTGGGTCAGTCTGTGTTACTAGGTGGTTGCTGGGTCAGTCAGTGTTACTAGATATTTGCTGGGTCGGTCAGTGTTACTAGGTGGTTGCTGGGTCAGTCAGTGTTACTAGGTGGTTGCTGGGTCAGTCAGTGTTACTAGGTGGTTGCTGGGTCAGTCAGTGTTACTAGATAGTTGCTGGGTCAATCAGTGTTACTAGATAGTTGCTGGGTCAGTCAGTGTTACTAGATAGTTGCTGGGTCAGTCAGTGTTACTAGGTGGTTGCTGGGTCGGTCAGTGTTACTAGATAGTTGCTGCGTCAGTCAGTGTTACTAGGTGGTTGCTGGGTCAGTCAGTGTTACTAGATAGTTGCTGGGTCAATCAGTGTTACTAGATAGTTGCTGGGTCAGTCAGTGTTACTAGATATTTGCTGGGTCGGTCAGTGTTACTAGGTGGTTCCTAGGTCAGTCAGTGTTACTAGGTGGTTGCTGCGTCAGTCAGTGTTACTAGGTGGTTGCTGGGTCAGTCAGTGTTACTAGATAGTTGCTGGGTCGGTCAGTGTTACTAGATAGTTGCTGGGTCAGTCAGTGTTACTAGATAGTTGCTGGGTCAGTCAGTGTTACTAGGTGGTTGCTGGGTCGGTCAGTGTTACTAGGTGGATGCTGGGTTGGTCAGTGTTACTAGATAGTTGCTGGGTCAGTCAGTGTAACTAGATAGTTGCTGGGTCAGTCAGTGTTACTATGTGGTTGCTGGGTCGGTCAGTGTTACTAGATAGTTGCTGGGTCAGTCAGTGTTACTAGATAGTTGCTGGGTCAGTGAATGTTACTAGATAGTTGCTGGGTCAGTCAGTGTTACGAGATAGTTGCTGGGTCGGTCAGTGTTACTAGATAGTTGCTGGGTCAGTCAGTGTTACTAGATAGTTGCTGGGTCAGTCAGTGTTACTAGATAGTTGCTCGGTCAGTCAGTGTTACTAGGTAGTTGCTGGGTGAGTCAGTGTTACTAGGTGGTTGCTGGGTCGGTCAGTGTTACTAGATAGGTGCTGGGTCGGTCAGTGTTACTAGGTGGTTGCTGGGTCAGTCAGTGTTACTAGATAGTTGCTGGGTCGGTCAGTGTTACTAGATAGTTGCTGGGTCAGTCAGTGTTACTAGATATTTGCTGGGTCGGTCAGTGTTACTAGATAGTTGCTGGGTCGGTCAGTGTTACTAGGTGGTTGCTGGGTCAGTCAGTGTTACTAGATAGTTGCTGGGTCGGTCAGTGTTACTAGGTGGTTGCTGGGTCGGTCAGTGTTACTAGATAGTTGCAGGGTCAGTCAGTGTTACTAGATAGTTGCTGGGTGAGTCAGTGTTACTAGGTGATTGCTGGGTCAGTCAGTGTTACTAGATGGTTGCTGGGTCAGTCAGTGTTACTAGGTGGTTGCTGGGTCAGTCAGTGTTACTAGGTGGTTGCTGGGTCAGTCAGTGTTACTAGGTGGTTGCTGGGTCAGTCAGCGTTACTAGGTGGTTGCTGGGTCAGTCAGTGTTGCTAGGTGGTTGCTCGGTCAGTGAGTGTTACTAGATAGTTGCTGGGTCAGTCAGCGTTTCTAGGTGGTTGCTGGGTCAGTCAGTGTTACTAGGTGGTTGCTGGGTCAGTCAGTGTTACTAGATAGTTGCTGGGTCGGTCAGTGTTACTAGAGAGTTGCTGGGTCAGTCAGTGTTACTAGATAGTTGCTGGGTCGGTCAGTGTTACTAGATAGTTGCTGGGTCAGTCAGTGTTACTAGATAGTTGCTGGGTCAGTCAGTGTTACTAGATAGTTGCTGGGTCGGTCAGTGTTACTAGATAGTTGCTGGGTCAGTCAGTGTTACTAGGTGGTTGCTGGGTCGGTCAGTGTTACTAGATAGTTGCTGGGTCGGTCAGTGTTACTAGATAGTTGCTGGGTCGGTCAGTGTTACTAGGTGGTTGCTGGGTCGGTCAGTGTTACTAGATAGTTGCTGGGTCAGTCAGTGTTACTATATAGTTGCTGGGTCGGTCAGTGTTACTAGGTGGTTGCTGGGTCAGTCAGTGTTACTAGATAGTTGCTGGGTCAGTCAGTGTTACTAGATAGTTGCTGGGTCAGTCAGTGTTACTAGATATTTGCTGGGTCGGTCAGTGTTACTAGGTGGTTGCTGGGTCGGTCAGTGTTACTAGATAGTTGCTGGGTCGGTCAGTGTTACTAGATAGTTGCTGGGTCGGTCAGTGTTACTAGGTGGTTGCTGGGTCGGTCAGTGTTACTAGATAGTTGCTGGGTCAGTCAGTGTTACTAGGTGGTTGCTGGGTCGGTCAGTGTTACTAGATAGTTGCTGGGTCAGTCAGTGTTACTAGATAGTTGCTGGGTCGGTCAGTGTTACTAGGTGGTTGCTGGGTCAGTCAGTGTTACTAGATATTTGCTGGGTCGGTCAGTGTTACTAGGTGGTTGCTGGGTCAGTCTGTGTTACTAGGTGGTTGCTGGGACAGTCAGTGTTACTAGATATTTGCTGAGTCGGTCAGTGTTACTAGGTGGTTGCTGGGTCAGTCAGTGTTACTAGGTGGTTGCTGGGTCAGTCAGTGTTACTAGATAGTTGCTGGGTCAATCAGTGTTACTAGATAGTTGCTGGGTCAGTCAGTGTTACTAGATAGTTGCTGGGTCAGTCAGTGTTACTAGGTGGTTGCTGGGTCAGTCAGTGTTACTAGATAGTTGCTGCGTCAGTCAGTGTTACTAGGTGGTTGCTGTGTCAGTCAGTGTTACTAGATAGTTGCTGGGTCAGTCAGTGTTACTAGATAGTTGCTGGGTCGGTCAGTGTTACTAGATAGTTGCTGGGTCAGTCAGTGTTAATAGATAGTTGCTGGGTCAGTCAGTGTTACTAGGTGGTTGCTGGGTCGGTCAGTGTTACTAGATAGCTGCTGGGTCGGTCAGTGTTACTAGGTGGTTGCTGGGTCAGTCAGTGTTACTAGATAGTTGCTGGGTCAGTCAGTGTTACTAGATATTTGCTGGGTCGGTCAGTGTTACTAGATAGCTGCTGGGTCGGTCAGTGTTACTAGGTGGATGCTGGGTTGGTCAGTGTTACTTGATAGTTGCTGGGTCAGTCAGTGTAACTAGATAGTTGCTGGGTCAGTCAGTGTTACTAGATAGTTGCTGGGTCGGTCAGTGTTACTAGGTGGTTGCTGGGTCAGTCAGTGTTACTAGGTGGTTGCTGGGTCAGTCAGTGTTACTAGATAGTTGCTGGGTCAATCAGTGTTACTAGATAGTTGCTGGGTCAGTCAGTGTTACTAGATAGTTGCTGGGTCAGTCAGTGTTACTAGGTGGTTGCTGGGTCGGTCAGTGTTACTAGATAGTTGCTGCGTCAGTCAGTGTTACTAGGTGGTTGCTGGGTCAGTCAGTGTTACTAGATAGTTGCTGGGTCAATCAGTGTTACTAGATAGTTGCTGGGTCAGTCAGTGTTACTAGATATTTGCTGGGTCGGTCAGTGTTACTAGGTGGTTCCTAGGTCAGTCAGTGTTACTAGGTGGTTGCTGCGTCAGTCAGTGTTACTAGGTGGTTGCTGGGTCAGTCAGTGTTACTAGATAGTTGCTGGGTCGGTCAGTGTTACTAGATAGTTGCTGGGTCAGTCAGTGTTACTAGATAGTTGCTGGGTCAGTCAGTGTTACTAGGTGGTTGCTGGGTCGGTCAGTGTTACTAGGTGGATGCTGGGTTGGTCAGTGTTACTAGATAGTTGCTGGGTCAGTCAGTGTAACTAGATAGTTGCTGGGTCAGTCAGTGTTACTATGTGGTTGCTGGGTCGGTCAGTGTTACTAGATAGTTGCTGGGTCAGTCAGTGTTACTAGATAGTTGCTGGGTCAGTGAATGTTACTAGATAGTTGCTGGGTCAGTCAGTGTTACGAGATAGTTGCTGGGTCGGTCAGTGTTACTAGATAGTTGCTGGGTCAGTCAGTGTTACTAGATAGTTGCTGGGTCAGTCAGTGTTACTAGATAGTTGCTCGGTCAGTCAGTGTTACTAGGTAGTTGCTGGGTGAGTCAGTGTTACTAGGTGGTTGCTGGGTCGGTCAGTGTTACTAGATAGGTGCTGGGTCGGTCAGTGTTACTAGGTGGTTGCTGGGTCAGTCAGTGTTACTAGATAGTTGCTGGGTCGGTCAGTGTTACTAGATAGTTGCTGGGTCAGTCAGTGTTACTAGATATTTGCTGGGTCGGTCAGTGTTACTAGATAGTTGCTGGGTCGGTCAGTGTTACTAGGTGGTTGCTGGGTCAGTCAGTGTTACTAGATAGTTGCTGGGTCGGTCAGTGTTACTAGGTGGTTGCTGGGTCGGTCAGTGTTACTAGATAGTTGCAGGGTCAGTCAGTGTTACTAGATAGTTGCTGGGTGAGTCAGTGTTACTAGGTGATTGCTGGGTCAGTCAGTGTTACTAGATGGTTGCTGGGTCAGTCAGTGTTACTAGGTGGTTGCTGGGTCAGTCAGTGTTACTAGGTGGTTGCTGGGTCAGTCAGTGTTACTAGGTGGTTGCTGGGTCAGTCAGCGTTACTAGGTGGTTGCTGGGTCAGTCAGTGTTGCTAGGTGGTTGCTCGGTCAGTGAGTGTTACTAGATAGTTGCTGGGTCAGTCAGCGTTTCTAGGTGGTTGCTGGGTCAGTCAGTGTTACTAGGTGGTTGCTGGGTCAGTCAGTGTTACTAGATAGTTGCTGGGTCGGTCAGTGTTACTAGAGAGTTGCTGGGTCAGTCAGTGTTACTAGATAGTTGCTGGGTCGGTCAGTGTTACTAGATAGTTGCTGGGTCAGTCAGTGTTACTAGATAGTTGCTGGGTCAGTCAGTGTTACTAGATAGTTGCTGGGTCGGTCAGTGTTACTAGATAGTTGCTGGGTCAGTCAGTGTTACTAGGTGGTTGCTGGGTCGGTCAGTGTTACTAGATAGTTGCTGGGTCGGTCAGTGTTACTAGATAGTTGCTGGGTCGGTCAGTGTTACTAGGTGGTTGCTGGGTCGGTCAGTGTTACTAGATAGTTGCTGGGTCAGTCAGTGTTACTATATAGTTGCTGGGTCGGTCAGTGTTACTAGGTGGTTGCTGGGTCAGTCAGTGTTACTAGATAGTTGCTGGGTCAGTCAGTGTTACTAGATAGTTGCTGGGTCAGTCAGTGTTACTAGATATTTGCTGGGTCGGTCAGTGTTACTAGGTGGTTGCTGGGTCGGTCAGTGTTACTAGATAGTTGCTGGGTCGGTCAGTGTTACTAGATAGTTGCTGGGTCGGTCAGTGTTACTAGGTGGTTGCTGGGTCGGTCAGTGTTACTAGATAGTTGCTGGGTCAGTCAGTGTTACTAGGTGGTTGCTGGGTCGGTCAGTGTTACTAGATAGTTGCTGGGTCAGTCAGTGTTACTAGATAGTTGCTGGGTCGGTCAGTGTTACTAGGTGGTTGCTGGGTCAGTCAGTGTTACTAGATATTTGCTGGGTCGGTCAGTGTTACTAGGTGGTTGCTGGGTCAGTCTGTGTTACTAGGTGGTTGCTGGGACAGTCAGTGTTACTAGATATTTGCTGAGTCGGTCAGTGTTACTAGGTGGTTGCTGGGTCAGTCAGTGTTACTAGGTGGTTGCTGGGTCAGTCAGTGTTACTAGATAGTTGCTGGGTCAATCAGTGTTACTAGATAGTTGCTGGGTCAGTCAGTGTTACTAGATAGTTGCTGGGTCAGTCAGTGTTACTAGGTGGTTGCTGGGTCAGTCAGTGTTACTAGATAGTTGCTGCGTCAGTCAGTGTTACTAGGTGGTTGCTGTGTCAGTCAGTGTTACTAGATAGTTGCTGGGTCAGTCAGTGTTACTAGATAGTTGCTGGGTCGGTCAGTGTTACTAGATAGTTGCTGGGTCAGTCAGTGTTAATAGATAGTTGCTGGGTCAGTCAGTGTTACTAGGTGGTTGCTGGGTCGGTCAGTGTTACTAGATAGCTGCTGGGTCGGTCAGTGTTACTAGGTGGTTGCTGGGTCAGTCAGTGTTACTAGATAGTTGCTGGGTCAGTCAGTGTTACTAGATATTTGCTGGGTCGGTCAGTGTTACTAGATAGCTGCTGGGTCGGTCAGTGTTACTAGGTGGATGCTGGGTTGGTCAGTGTTACTTGATAGTTGCTGGGTCAGTCAGTGTAACTAGATAGTTGCTGGGTCAGTCAGTGTTACTAGATAGTTGCTGGGTCGGTCAGTGTTACTAGGTGGTTGCTGGGTGGGTCGGTGTTACTAGATAGTTGCTGGGTCAGTCAGTGTTACTATGTGGTTGCTGGGTCGGTCAGTGTTACTAGATAGTTGCTGGGTCAGTCAGTGTTACTAGATAGTTGCTGGGTCAGTCAATGTTACTAGATAGTTGCTGGGTCAGTCAGTGTTACGAGATAGTTGCTGGGTCGGTCAGTGTTACTAGATAGTTGCTGGGTCAGTCAGTGTTACTAGATAGTTGCTGGGTCAGTCAGTGTTACTAGATAGTTGCTGGGTCAGTCAGTGTTACTAAGTAGTTGCTGGGTGAGTCAGTGTTACTAGGTGGTTGCTGGGTCGGTCAGTGTTACTAGGTAGGTGCTGGGTCGGTCAGTGTTACTAGGTGGTTGCTGGTTCAGTCAGTGTTACTAGATAGTTGCTGGGTCGGTCAGTGTTACTAGATAGTTGCTGGGTCAGTCAGTGTTACTAGATATTTGCTGGGTCGGTCAGTGTTACTAGATAGTTGCTGGGTCGGTCAGTGTTACTAGGTGGTTGCTGGGTCAGTCAGTGTTACTAGATAGTTGCTGGGTCGGTCAGTGTTACTAGGTGGTTGCTGGGTCGGTCAGTGTTACTAGATAGTTGCAGGGTCAGTCAGTGTTACTAGATAGTTGCTGGGTGAGTCAGTGTTACTAGGTGATTGCTGGGTCAGTCAGTGTTACTAGATGGTTGCTGGGTCAGTCAGTGTTACTAGGTGGTTGCTGGGTCAGTCAGTGTTACTAGGTGGTTGCTGGGTCAGTCAGTGTTACTAGGTGGTTGCTGGGTCGATCAGTGTTACTAGATAGTTGCAGGGTCAGTCAGTGTTACTAGATAGTTGCTGGGTGAGTCAGTGTTACTAGGTGATTGCTGGGTCAGTCAGTGTTACTAGATGGTTGCTGGGTCAGTCAGTGTTACTAGGTGGTTGCTGGGTCAGTCAGTGTTACTAGGTGGTTGCTGGGTCAGTCAGTGTTACTAGGTGGTTGCTGGGTCAGTCAGCGTTACTAGGTGGTTGCTGGGTCAGTCAGTGTTACTAGGTGGTTGCTGGATCAGTCAGTGTTACTAGATAGTTGCTGGGTCAGTCAGCGTTTCTAGGTGGTTGCTGGGTCAGTCAGTGTTACTAGGTGGTTGCTGGGTCAGTCAGTGTTACTAGATAGTTGCTGGGTCGGTCAGTGTTACTAGAGAGTTGCTGGGTCAGTCAGTGTTACTAGATAGTTGCTGGGTCGGTCAGTGTTACTAGATAGTTGCTGGGTCAGTCAGTGTTACTAGGTGGTTGCTGGGTCGGTCAGTGTTACTAGATAGTTGCTGGGTCGGTCAGTGTTACTAGATAGTTGCTGGGTCGGTCAGTGTTACTAGGTGGTTGCTGGGTCGGTCAGTGTTACTAGATGGTTGCTGGGTCAGTCAGTGTTACTATATAGTTGCTGGGTCGGTCAGTGTTACTAGGTGGTTGCTGGGTCAGTCAGTGTTACTAGGTGGTTGCTGGGTGGGTCGGTGTTACTAGATAGTTGCTGGGTCAGTCAGTGTTACTAGATAGTTGCTGGGTCAGTCAGTGTTACTAGATATTTGCTGGGTCGGTCAGTGTTACTAGGTGGTTGCTGGGTCGGTCAGTGTTACTAGATAGTTGCTGGGTCGGTCAGTGTTACTAGATAGTTGCTGGGTCGGTCAGTGTTACTAGGTGGTGGTTGCTGGGTCGGTCAGTGTTACTAGATAGTTGCTGGGTCAGTCAGTGTTACTAGGTGGTTGCTGGGTTGGTCAGTGTTACTAGATAGTTGCTGGGTCAGTCAGTGTTACTAGATAGTTGCTGGGTCGGTCAGTGTTACTAGGTGGTTGCTGGGTCAGTCAGTGTTACTAGATATTTGCTGGGTCAGTCAGTGTTACTAGGTGGTTGCTGGGTCAGTCTGTGTTACTAGGTGGTTGCTGGGTCAGTCAGTGTTACTAGATATTTGCTGGGTCGGTCAGTGTTACTAGGTGGTTGCTGGGTCAGTCAGTGTTACTAGGTGGTTGCTGGGTCAGTCAGTGTTACTAGGTGGTTGCTGGGTCAGTCAGTGTTACTAGATAGTTGCTGGGTCAATCAGTGTTACTAGATAGTTGCTGGGTCAGTCAGTGTTACTAGATAGTTGCTGGGTCAGTCAGTGTTACTAGGTGGTTGCTGGGTCGGTCAGTGTTACTAGATAGTTGCTGCGTCAGTCAGTGTTACTAGGTGGTTGCTGGGTCAGTCAGTGTTACTAGATAGTTGCTGGGTCAATCAGTGTTACTAGATAGTTGCTGGGTCAGTCAGTGTTACTAGATATTTGCTGGGTCGGTCAGTGTTACTAGGTGGTTCCTAGGTCAGTCAGTGTTACTAGGTGGTTGCTGCGTCAGTCAGTGTTACTAGGTGGTTGCTGGGTCAGTCAGTGTTACTAGATAGTTGCTGGGTCGGTCAGTGTTACTAGATAGTTGCTGGGTCAGTCAGTGTTACTAGATAGTTGCTGGGTCAGTCAGTGTTACTAGGTGGTTGCTGGGTCGGTCAGTGTTACTAGATAGCTGCTGGGTCGGTCAGTGTTACTAGGTGGATGCTGGGTTGGTCAGTGTTACTAGATAGTTGCTGGGTCAGTCAGTGTAACTAGATAGTTGCTGGGTCAGTCAGTGTTACTATGTGGTTGCTGGGTCGGTCAGTGTTACTAGATAGTTGCTGGGTCAGTCAGTGTTACTAGATAGTTGCTGGGTCAGTGAATGTTACTAGATAGTTGCTGGGTCAGTCAGTGTTACGAGATAGTTGCTGGGTCGGTCAGTGTTACTAGATAGTTGCTGGGTCAGTCAGTGTTACTAGATAGTTGCTGGGTCAGTCAGTGTTACTAGATAGTTGCTCGGTCAGTCAGTGTTACTAGGTAGTTGCTGGGTGAGTCAGTGTTACTAGGTGGTTGCTGGGTCGGTCAGTGTTACTAGATAGGTGCTGGGTCGGTCAGTGTTACTAGGTGGTTGCTGGGTCAGTCAGTGTTACTAGATAGTTGCTGGGTCGGTCAGTGTTACTAGATAGTTGCTGGGTCAGTCAGTGTTACTAGATATTTGCTGGGTCGGTCAGTGTTACTAGATAGTTGCTGGGTCGGTCAGTGTTACTAGGTGGTTGCTGGGTCAGTCAGTGTTACTAGATAGTTGCTGGGTCGGTCAGTGTTACTAGGTGGTTGCTGGGTCGGTCAGTGTTACTAGATAGTTGCAGGGTCAGTCAGTGTTACTAGATAGTTGCTGGGTGAGTCAGTGTTACTAGGTGATTGCTGGGTCAGTCAGTGTTACTAGATGGTTGCTGGGTCAGTCAGTGTTACTAGGTGGTTGCTGGGTCAGTCAGTGTTACTAGGTGGTTGCTGGGTCAGTCAGTGTTACTAGGTGGTTGCTGGGTCAGTCAGCGTTACTAGGTGGTTGCTGGGTCAGTCAGTGTTGCTAGGTGGTTGCTGGGTCAGTGAGTGTTACTAGATAGTTGCTGGGTCAGTCAGCGTTTCTAGGTGGTTGCTGGGTCAGTCAGTGTTACTAGGTGGTTGCTGGGTCAGTCAGTGTTACTAGATAGTTGCTGGGTCGGTCAGTGTTACTAGAGAGTTGCTGGGTCAGTCAGTGTTACTAGATAGTTGCTGGGTCGGTCAGTGTTACTAGATAGTTGCTGGGTCAGTCAGTGTTACTAGATAGTTGCTGGGTCAGTCAGTGTTACTAGATAGTTGCTGGGTCGGTCAGTGTTACTAGATAGTTGCTGGGTCAGTCAGTGTTACTAGGTGGTTGCTGGGTCGGTCAGTGTTACTAGATAGTTGCTGGGTCGGTCAGTGTTACTAGATAGTTGCTGGGTCGGTCAGTGTTACTAGGTGGTTGCTGGGTCGGTCAGTGTTACTAGATAGTTGCTGGGTCAGTCAGTGTTACTATATAGTTGCTGGGTCGGTCAGTGTTACTAGGTGGTTGCTGGGTCAGTCAGTGTTACTAGATAGTTGCTGGGTCAGTCAGTGTTACTAGATAGTTGCTGGGTCAGTCAGTGTTACTAGATATTTGCTGGGTCGGTCAGTGTTACTAGGTGGTTGCTGGGTCGGTCAGTGTTACTAGATAGTTGCTGGGTCGGTCAGTGTTACTAGATAGTTGCTGGGTCGGTCAGTGTTACTAGGTGGTTGCTGGGTCGGTCAGTGTTACTAGATAGTTGCTGGGTCAGTCAGTGTTACTAGGTGGTTGCTGGGTCGGTCAGTGTTACTAGATAGTTGCTGGGTCAGTCAGTGTTACTAGATAGTTGCTGGGTCGGTCAGTGTTACTAGGTGGTTGCTGGGTCAGTCAGTGTTACTAGATATTTGCTGGGTCGGTCAGTGTTACTAGGTGGTTGCTGGGTCAGTCTGTGTTACTAGGTGGTTGCTGGGACAGTCAGTGTTACTAGATATTTGCTGGGTCGGTCAGTGTTACTAGGTGGTTGCTGGGTCAGTCAGTGTTACTAGGTGGTTGCTGGGTCAGTCAGTGTTACTAGATAGTTGCTGGGTCAATCAGTGTTACTAGATAGTTGCTGGGTCAGTCAGTGTTACTAGATAGTTGCTGGGTCAGTCAGTGTTACTAGGTGGTTGCTGGGTCAGTCAGTGTTACTAGATAGTTGCTGCGTCAGTCAGTGTTACTAGGTGGTTGCTGTGTCAGTCAGTGTTACTAGATAGTTGCTGGGTCAGTCAGTGTTACTAGATAGTTGCTGGGTCGGTCAGTGTTACTAGATAGTTGCTGGGTCAGTCAGTGTTAATAGATAGTTGCTGGGTCAGTCAGTGTTACTGGGTGGTTGCTGGGTCGGTCAGTGTTACTAGATAGCTGCTGGGTCGGTCAGTGTTACTAGGTGGTTGCTGGGTCAGTCAGTGTTACTAGATAGTTGCTGGGTCGGTCAGTGTTACTAGATAGTTGCTGGGTCAGTCAGTGTTACTAGATATTTGCTGGGTCGGTCAGTGTTACTAGATAGTTGCTGGGTCGGTCAGTGTTACTAGGTGGTTGCTGGGTCAGTCAGTGTTACTAGATAGTTGCTGGGTCGGTCAGTGTTACTAGGTGGTTGCTGGGTCGGTCAGTGTTACTAGATAGTTGCAGGGTCAGTCAGTGTTACTAGATAGTTGCTGGGTGAGTCAGTGTTACTAGGTGATTGCTGGGTCAGTCAGTGTTACTAGATGGTTGCTGGGTCAGTCAGTGTTACTAGGTGGTTGCTGGGTCAGTCAGTGTTACTAGGTGGTTGCTGGGTCAGTCAGTGTTACTAGGTGGTTGCTGGGTCAGTCAGCGTTACTAGGTGGTTGCTGGGTCAGTCAGTGTTACTAGGTGGTTGCTGGGTCAGTGAGTGTTACTAGATAGTTGCTGGGTCAGTCAGCGTTTCTAGGTGGTTGCTGGGTCAGTCAGTGTTACTAGGTGGTTGCTGGGTCAGTCAGTGTTACTAGATAGTTGCTGGGTCGGTCAGTGTTACTAGAGAGTTGCTGGGTCAGTCAGTGTTACTAGATAGTTGCTGGGTCGGTCAGTGTTACTAGATAGTTGCTGGGTCAGTCAGTGTTACTAGATAGTTGCTGGGTCAGTCAGTGTTACTAGATAGTTGCTGGGTCGGTCAGTGTTACTAGATAGTTGCTGGGTCAGTCAGTGTTACTAGGTGGTTGCTGGGTCGGTCAGTGTTACTAGATAGTTGCTGGGTCGGTCAGTGTTACTAGATAGTTGCTGGGTCGGTCAGTGTTACTAGGTGGTTGCTGGGTCGGTCAGTGTTACTAGATAGTTGCTGGGTCAGTCAGTGTTACTATATAGTTGCTGGGTCGGTCAGTGTTACTAGGTGGTTGCTGGGTCAGTCAGTGTTACTAGATAGTTGCTGGGTCAGTCAGTGTTACTAGATAGTTGCTGGGTCAGTCAGTGTTACTAGATATTTGCTGGGTCGGTCAGTGTTACTAGGTGGTTGCTGGGTCGGTCAGTGTTACTAGATAGTTGCTGGGTCGGTCAGTGTTACTAGATAGTTGCTGGGTCGGTCAGTGTTACTAGGTGGTTGCTGGGTCGGTCAGTGTTACTAGATAGTTGCTGGGTCAGTCAGTGTTACTAGGTGGTTGCTGGGTCGGTCAGTGTTACTAGATAGTTCCTGGGTCAGTCAGTGTTACTAGATAGTTGCTGGGTCGGTCAGTGTTACTAGGTGGTTGCTGGGTCAGTCAGTGTTACTAGATATTTGCTGGGTCGGTCAGTGTTACTAGGTGGTTGCTGGGTCAGTCTGTGTTACTAGGTGGTTGCTGGGTCAGTCAGTGTTACTAGATATTTGCTGGGTCGGTCAGTGTTACTAGGTGGTTGCTGGGTCAGTCAGTGTTACTAGGTGGTTGCTGGGTCAGTCAGTGTTACTAGATAGTTGCTGGGTCAGTCAGTGTTACTTGATAGTTGCTGGGTCAGTCAGTGTTACTAGGTGGTTGCTGGGTCGGTCAGTGTTACTAGATAGTTGCTGCGTCAGTCAGTGTTACTAGGTGGTTGCTGGGTCAGTCAGTGTTACTAGATAGTTGCTGGGTCAGTCAGTGTTACTAGATAGTTTCTGGGTCGGTTAGTGTTACTAGATAGTTGCTGGGTCAGTCAGTGTTACTAGATAGTTGCTGGGTCAGTCAGTGTTACTAGGTGGTTGCTGGGTCGGTCAGTGTTACTAGGTGGTTGCTGGGTCGGTCAGTGTTACTAGGTGGATGCTGGGTTGGTCAGTGTTACTAGATTGTTGCTGGGTCAGTCAGTGTAACTAGATAGTTGCTGGGTCAGTCAGTGTTACTAGATAGTTGCTGGGTCGGTCAGTGTTACTAGGTGGTTGCTGGGTGGGTCGGTGTTACTAGATAGTTGCTGGGTCAGTCAGTGTTACTATGTGGTTGCTGGGTCGGTCAGTGTTACTAGATAGTTGCTGGGTCAGTCAGTGTTACTAGATAGTTGCTGGGTCAGTCAATGTTACTAGATAGTTGCTGGGTCAGTCAGTGTTACGAGATAGTTGCTGGGTCGGTCAGTGTTACTAGATAGTTGCTGGGTCAGTCAGTGTTACTAGATAGTTGCTGGTTCAGTCAGTGTTACTAGATAGTTGCTGGGTCAGTCAGTGTTACTAGGTAGTTGCTGGGTGAGTCAGTGTTACTAGGTGGTTGCTGGGTCGGTCAGTGTTACTAGATAGGTGCTGGGTCGGTCAGTGTTACTAGGTGGTTGCTGGGTCAGTCAGTGTTACTAGATAGTTGCTGGGTCGGTCAGTGTTACTAGATAGTTGCTGGGTCAGTCAGTGTTACTAGATAGTTGCTGGGTCAGTCAGTGTTACTAGATAGTTGCTGGGTCAGTCAGTGTTAATAGGTGGTTGCTGGGTCGGTCAGTGTTACTAGATAGTTGCTGGGTCGGTCAGTGTTACTAGGTGGTTGCTGGGTCAGTCTGTGTTACTAGGTGGTTGCTGGGTCAGTCAGTGTTACTAGGTGGTTGCTGGGTCAGTCAGTGTTACTAGATAGTTGCTGGGTCGGTCAGTGTTACTAGATAGTTGCTGGGTCAGTCAGTGTTACTAGATAGTTGCTGGGTCAGTCAGTGTTACTAGGTGGTTGCTGGGTCGGTCAGTGTTACTAGGTGGTTGCTGGGTCGGTCAGTGTTACTAGATAGTTGCTGGGTCAGTCAGTGTTACTAGATAGTTGCTGGGTCAGTCAGTGTTACTAGATAGTTGCTGGGTTGGTCTGTGTTACTAGATAGTTGCTGGGTCAGTCAGTGTTACTAGGTGGTTGCTGGGTCAGTCAGTGTTACTAGATAGTTGCTGGGTCAGTCAGTGTTACTAGATAGTTGCTGGGTCAGTCAGTGTTACTAGGTGGTTGCTGGGTCAGTCAGTGTTACTAGATAGTTGCTGGGTCAGTCAGTGTTACTAGGTGGTTGCTGGGTCAGTCAGTGTTACTAGATAGTTGCTGGGTCGGTCAGTGTTACTAGGTGGTTGTTGGGTCAGTCTGGGTTACTAGGTGGTTGCTGAGTCAATCAGTGTTACTAGGTGGTTGCTGGGTCAGTCAGTGTTACTAGATAGTTGCTGGGTCAGTCAGTGTTACTAGATAGTTGCTGGGTCAGTCAGTGTTACTAGATAGTTGCTGGGTCAGTCAGTGTTACTAGGTGGTTGCTGGGTCGGTCAGTGTTACTAGATAGTTGCTGGGTCAGTCAGTGTTACTAGGTGGTTGCTGGGTCAGTCAGTGTTACTAGGTGGTTGCTGGGTCAGTCAGTGTTACTAGATAGTTGCTGGGTTGGTCAGTGTTACTAGATAGTTGCTGGGTCAGTCAGTGTTACTAGATAGTTGCTGGGTCAGTCAGTGTTACTAGGTGGTTGCTGGGTCGGTCAGTGTTACTAGGTGGTTGCTGGGTCGATCAGTGTTACTAGATAGTTGCTGGGTCAGTCAGTGTTACTAGATTGTTGCTGGGTCAGTCAGTGTTACTAGATAGTTGCTGGGTTGGTCTGTGTTACTAGATAGTTGCTGGGTCAGTCAGTGTTACTAGGTGGTTGCTGGGTCAGTCAGTGTTACTAGATAGTTGCTGGGTCAGTCAGTGTTACTAGACAGTTGCTGGGTCAGTCAGTGTTACTAGGTGGTTGCTGGGTCAGTCAGTGTTACTAGATAGTTGCTGGGTCAGTCAGTGTTACTAGATAGTTGCTGGGTCAGTCAGTGTTAATAGGTGGTTGCTGGGTCGGTCAGTGTTACTAGATAGTTGCTGGGTCGGTCAGTGTTACTAGGTGGTTGCTGGGTCAGTCTGTGTTACTAGGTGGTTGCTGGGTCAGTCAGTGTTACTAGGTGGTTGCTGGGTCGGTCAGTGTTACTAGATAGTTGCTGGGTCGGTCAGTGTTACTAGATGGTTGCTGGGTCAGTCTGTGTTACTAGGTGGTTGCTGGGTCAGTCAGTGTTACTAGGTGGTTGCTGGGTCGGTCAGTGTTACTAGATAGTTGCTGGGTCGGTCAGTGTTACTAGATAGTTGCTGGGTCAGTCAGTGTTACTAGATAGTTGCTGGGTCAGTCAGTGTTACTAGGTGGTTGCTGGGTCGGTCAGTGTTACTAGATAGTTGCTGGGTCAGTCAGTGTTACTAGGTGGTTGCTGGGTCAGTCAGTGTTACTAGATAGTTGCTGGGTCAGTCAGTGTTACTAGATAGTTGCTGGGTCGGTCAGTGTTACTAGGTGGTTGCTGGGTCGGTCAGTGTTACTAGGTGGTTGCTGGGTCAGTCTGTGTTACTAGGTGGTTGCTGGGTCAGTCAGTGTTACTAGGTGGTTGCTGGGTCGGTCAGTGTTACTAGGTGGTTGCTGGGTCAGTCTGGGTTACTAGGTGGTTGCTGGGTCGGTCAGTGTTACTAGGTGGTTGCTGGGTCGGTCAGTGTTACTAGGTGGTTGCTGGGTCAGTCAGTGTTACTAGATAGTTGCTGGGTCAGTCAGTGTTACTAGATAGTTGCTGGGTCAGTCAGTGTTACTAGATAGTTGCTGGGTTGGTCTGTGTTACTAGATAGTTGCTGGGTCAGTCAGTGTTACTAGGTGGTTGCTGGGTCAGTCAGTGTTACTAGATAGTTGCTGGGTCAGTCAGTGTTACTAGATAGTTGCTGGGTCAGTCAGTGTTACTAGGTGGTTGCTGGGTCAGTCAGTGTTACTAGATAGTTGCTGGGTCAGTCAGTGTTACTAGGTGGTTGCTGGGTCAGTCAGTGTTACTAGATAGTTGCTGGGTCGGTCAGTGTTACTAGGTGGTTGTTGGGTCAGTCTGGGTTACTAGGTGGTTGCTGAGTCAATCAGTGTTACTAGGTGGTTGCTGGGTCAGTCAGTGTTACTAGATAGTTGCTGGGTCAGTCAGTGTTACTAGATAGTTGCTGGGTCAGTCAGTGTTACTAGATAGTTGCTGGGTCAGTCAGTGTTACTAGGTGGTTGCTGGGTCGGTCAGTGTTACTAGATAGTTGCTGGGTCAGTCAGTGTTACTAGGTGGTTGCTGGGTCAGTCAGTGTTACTAGGTGGTTGCTGGGTCAGTCAGTGTTACTAGATAGTTGCTGGGTTGGTCAGTGTTACTAGATAGTTGCTGGGTCAGTCAGTGTTACTAGATAGTTGCTGGGTCAGTCAGTGTTACTAGATTGTTGCTGGGTCAGTCAGTGTTACTAGGTGGTTGCTGGGTCGGTCAGTGTTACTAGATAGTTGCTGGGTCAGTCAGTGTTACTAGGTGGTTGCTGGGTCAGTCAGTGTTACTAGATAGTTGCTGGGTCAGTCAGTGTTACTAGATAGTTGCTGGGTCAGTCAGTGTTACTAGGTGGTTGCTGGGTCGGTCAGTGTTACTAGATAGTTGCTGGGTCAGTCAGTGTTACTAGGTGGTTGCTGGGTCAGTCAGTGTTACAAGATAGTTGCTGGGTCAGTCAGTGTTACTAGATAGTTGCTGGGTCAGTCAGTGTTACTAGATAGTTGCTGGGTCAGTCAGTGTTACTAGGTAGTTGCTGGGTCAGTCAGTGTTACTAGGTGGTTGCTGGGTCAGTCAGTGTTACTAGATAGTTGCTGGGTCAGTCAGTGTTACTAGGTAGTTGCTGGGTCAGTCAGTGTTACTAGGTGGTTGCTGGGTCGGTCAGTGTTACTAGATAGTTGCTGGGTCGGTCAGTGTTACTAGGTGGTTGCTGGGTCAGTCTGTGTTACTAGGTGGTTGCTGGGTCAGTCAGTGTTACTAGGTGGTTGCTGGGTCAGTCAGTGTTACTAGATAGTTGCTGGGTTGGTCTGTGTTACTAGGTAGTTGCTGGGTCAGTCAGTGTTACTAGGTGGTTGCTGGGTCAGTCAGTGTTACTAGATAGTTGCTGGGTCAGTCAGTGTTACTAGATAGTTGCTGGGTCAGTCAGTGTTACTAGGTGGTTGCTGGGTCAGTCAGTGTTACTAGATAGTTGCTGGGTCAGTCAGTGTTACTAGGTGGTTGCTGGGTCAGTCAGTGTTACTAGATAGTTGCTGGGTCGGTCAGTGTTACTAGGTGGTTGTTGGGTCAGTCTGGGTTACTAGGTGGTTGCTGAGTCAATCAGTGTTACTAGGTGGTTGCTGGGTCAGTCAGTGTTACTAGATAGTTGCTGGGTCAGTCAGTGTTACTAGATAGTTGCTGGGTCAGTCAGTGTTACTAGATAGTTGCTGGGTCAGTCAGTGTTACTAGGTGGTTGCTGGGTCGGTCAGTGTTACTAGATAGTTGCTGGGTCAGTCAGTGTTACTAGGTGGTTGCTGGGTCAGTCAGTGTTACTAGGTGGTTGCTGGGTCAGTCAGTGTTACTAGATAGTTGCTGGGTTGGTCAGTGTTACTAGATAGTTGCTGGGTCAGTCAGTGTTACTAGATAGTTGCTGGGTCAGTCAGTGTTACTAGATTGTTGCTGGGTCAGTCAGTGTTACTAGATAGTTGCTGGGTTGGTCTGTGTTACTAGATAGTTGCTGGGTCAGTCAGTGTTACTAGATAGTTGCTGGGTCAGTCAGTGTTACTAGGTGGTTGCTGGGTCAGTCAGTGTTACTAGATAGTTGCTGGGTCAGTCAGTGTTACTAGGTGGTTGCTGGGTCAGTCAGTGTTACTAGATAGTTGCTGGGTCGGTCAGTGTTACTAGGTGGTTGTTGGGTCAGTCTGGGTTACTAGGTGGTTGCTGAGTCAATCAGTGTTACTAGGTGGTTGCTGGGTCAGTCAGTGTTACTAGATAGTTGCTGGGTCAGTCAGTGTTACTAGATAGTTGCTGGGTCAGTCAGTGTTACTAGATAGTTGCTGGGTCAGTCAGTGTTACTAGGTGGTTGCTGGGTCGGTCAGTGTTACTAGATAGTTGCTGGGTCAGTCAGTGTTACTAGGTGGTTGCTGGGTCAGTCAGTGTTACTAGGTGGTTGCTGGGTCAGTCAGTGTTACTAGATAGTTGCTGGGTTGGTCAGTGTTACTAGATAGTTGCTGGGTCAGTCAGTGTTACTAGATAGTTGCTGGGTCAGTCAGTGTTACTAGATTGTTGCTGGGTCAGTCAGTGTTACTAGATAGTTGCTGGGTTGGTCTGTGTTACTAGATAGTTGCTGGGTCAGTCAGTGTTACTAGGTGGTTGCTGGGTCAGTCAGTGTTACTAGATAGTTGCTGGGTCAGTCAGTGTTACTAGACAGTTGCTGCGTCAGTCAGTGTTACTAGGTAGTTGCTGAGTGAGTCAGTGTTACTAGGTGGTTGCTGGGTCGGTCAGTGTTACTAGATAGTTGCTGGGTCAGTCAGTGTTACTAGGTGGTTGCTGGGTCAGTCAGTGTTACAAGATAGTTTCTGGGTCGGTCAGTGTTACTAGATAGTTGCTGGGTCAGTCAGTGTTACTAGATAGTTGCTGGGTCAGTCAGTGTTACTAGGTGGTTGCTGGGTCGGTCAGTGTTACTAGATAGTTGCTGGGTCAGTCAGTGTTACTAGGTGGTTGCTGGGTCAGTCTGTGTTACTAGGTGGTTGCTGGGTCAGTCAGTGTTACTAGGTGGTTGCTGGGTCGGTCAGTGTTACTAGATAGTTGCTGGGTCGATCAGTGTTACTAGGTGGTTGCTGGGTCTTTCAGTGTTACTAGATAGTTGCTGGGTCAGTCAGCATTACTAGGTGGTTGCTGGGTCGGTCAGTGTTACTAGATAGTGGCTGGGTCGGTCAGTGTTACTAGGTGGTTGCTGGGTCGGTCAGTGTTACTAGATAGTTGCTGGGTCAGTCAGTGTTACTAGATAGTTGCTGGGTCGGTCAGTGTTACTAGATAGTTGCTGGGTCGGTCAGTGTTACTAGGTGGTTGCTGGGTCAGTCTGTGTTACTAGGTAGTTGCTGGGTCAGTCAGTGTTACTAGGTGGTTGCTGGGTCAGTCAGTGTTACTAGATAGTTGCTGGGTCAGTCAGTGTTACTAGATAGTTGCTGGGTTAGTCAGTGTTACTAGGTGGTTCCTGGGTCGGTCAGTGTTACTAGAAGGTTGCTGGGTCAGTCAGTGTTACTAGATAGTTGCTGGGTTAGTCAGTGTTACTAGGTGGTTCCTGGGTCGGTCAGTGTTACTAGATGGTTGCTGGGTCGGTCAGTGTTACTAGATAGTTGCTGGGTCGGTCAGTGTTACAAGATAGTTGCTGGGTCAGTCAGTGTTACTAGGTGGTTGCTGGGTCAGTCAGTGTTACTAGATAGTTGCTGGGTCGGTCAGTGTTACTAGATAGTTGCTGGGTCAGTCAGTGTTACTAGATAGTTGCTGGGTCAGTCAGTGTTACTAGGTGGTTCCTGGGTCGGTCAGTGTTACTAGGTGGTTGCTGGGTCGGTCAGTGTTACTAGATAGTTGCTGGGTCAGTCAGTGTTACTAGATAGTTGCTGGGTCAGTCAGTGTTACTAGAGAATTGCTGGGTCGGTCAGTGTTACTAGGTGGTTGCTGGGTCAGTCTGTGTTACTAGGTGGTTGCTGGGTCAGTCAGTGTTACTAGGTGTTTGCTGGGTCAGTCAGTGTTACTAGATAGTTGCTGGGTCAGTCATTGTTACTAGATAGTTGCTGGGTCAGTCAGTGTTACTAGATAGTTGCTGGGTCAGTCAGTGTTACTAGGTGGTTGCTGGGTCGGTCAGTGTTACTAGATAGTTGCTGGGTCGGTCAGTGTTACTAGGTGGTTGCTGGGTTAGTCTGTGTTACTAGGTGGTTGCTGGGTCAGTCAGTGTTACTAGGTGGTTGCTGGGTCAGTCAGTGTTACTAGATAGTTGCTGGGTCGGTCAGTGTTACTAGATAGTTGCTGGGTCAGTCAGTGTTACTAGATAGTTGCTGGGTCAGTCAGTGTTACTAGGTGGTTGCTGGGTCGGTCAGTGTTACTAGGTGGTTGCTGGGTCGGTCAGTGTTACTAGATAGTTGCTGGGTCAGTCAGTGTTACTAGATAGTTGCTGGGTCAGTCAGTGTTACTAGATAGTTGCTGGGTTGGTCTGTGTTACTAGATAGTTGCTGGGTCAGTCAGTGTTACTAGGTGGTTGCTGGGTCAGTCAGTGTTACTAGATAGTTGCTGGGTCGGTCAGTGTTACTAGATAGTTGCTGGGTCAGTCAGTGTTACTAGGTGGTTGCTGGGTCAGTCAGTGTTACTAGATAGTTGCTGGGTCAGTCAGTGTTACTAGGTGGTTGCTGGGTCAGTCAGTGTTTCTAGATAGTTGCTGGGTCGGTCAGTGTTACTAGGTGGTTGTTGGGTCAGTCTGGGTTACTAGGTGGTTGCTGAGTCAATCAGTGTTACTAGGTGGTTGCTGGGTCAGTCAGTGTTACTAGATAGTTGCTGGGTCAGTCAGTGTTACTAGATAGTTGCTGGGTCAGTCAGTGTTACTAGATAGTTGCTGGGTCAGTCAGTGTTACTAGGTGGTTGCTGGGTCGGTCAGTGTTACTAGATAGTTGCTGGGTCAGTCAGTGTTACTAGGTGGTTGCTGGGTCAGTCAGTGTTACTAGGTGGTTGCTGGGTCAGTCAGTGTTACTAGATAGTTGCTGGGTTGGTCAGTGTTACTAGATAGTTGCTGGGTCAGTCAGTGTTACTAGATAGTTGCTGGGTCAGTCAGTTTTACTAGGTGGTTGCTGGGTCGGTCAGTGTTACTAGGTGGTTGCTGGGTCGATCAGTGTTACTAGATAGTTGCTGGGTCAGTCAGTGTTACTAGATTGTTGCTGGGTCAGTCAGTGTTACTAGATAGTTGCTGGGTTGGTCTGTGTTACTAGATAGTTGCTGGGTCAGTCAGTGTTACTAGGTGGTTGCTGGGTCAGTCAGTGTTACTAGATAGTTGCTGGGTCAGTCAGTGTTACTAGACAGTTGTTGGGTCAGTCAGTGTTACTAGGTAGTTGCTGAGTGAGTCAGTGTTACTAGGTGGTTGCTGGGTCGGTCAGTGTTACTAGATAGTTGCTGGGTCAGTCAGTGTTACTAGGTGGTTGCTGGGTCAGTCAGTGTTACAAGATAGTTGCTGGGTCAGTCAGTGTTACTAGATAGTTGCTGGGTCAGTCAGTGTTACTAGGTGGTTGCTGGGTCGGTCAGTGTTACTAGATAGTTGCTGGGTCAGTCAGTGTTACTAGGTGGTTGCTGGGTCAGTCTGTGTTACTAGGTGGTTGCTGGGTCAGTCAGTGTTACTAGGTGGTTGCTGGGTCGGTCAGTGTTACTAAATAGTTGCTGGGTCGGTCAGTGTTACTAGGTGGTTGCTGGGTCTTTCAGTGTTACTAGATAGTTGCTGGGTCAGTCAGCGTTACTAGGTGGTTGCTGGGTCGGTCAGTGTTACTAGATAGTGGCTGGGTCGGTCAGTGTTACTAGGTGGTTGCTGGGTCGGTCAGTGTTACTAGATAGTTGCTGGGTCAGTCAGTGTTACTAGATAGTTGCTGGGTCGGTCAGTGTTACTAGATAGTTGCTGGGTCGGTCAGTGTTACTAGGTGGTTGCTGGGTCAGTCTGTGTTACTAGGTGGTGGCTGGGTCAGTCAGTGTTACTAGGTGGTTGCTGGGTCAGTCAGTGTTACTAGATAGTTGCTGGGTCAGTCAGTGTTACTAGATAGTTGCTTGTTTAGTCAGTGTTACTAGGTGGTTGCTGGGTCGGTCAGTGTTACAAGATAGTTGCTGGGTAAGTCAGTGTTACTAGGTGGTTGCTGGGTCAGTCAGTGTTACTAGATAGTTGCTGGGTCGGTCAGTGTTACTAGATAGTTGCTGGGACAGTCAGTGTTACTAGATAGTTGCTAGGTCAGTCAGTGTTACTAGGTGGTTGCTGGGTCGGTCAGTGTTACTAGGTGGTTGCTGGGTCGGTCAGTGTTACTAGATAGTTGCTGGGTCAGTCAGTGTTACTAGATAGTTGCTGGGTCAGTCAGTGTTACTAGATAGTTGCTGGGTTGGTCAGTGTTACTAGAAAAGTTGCTGGGTCAGTCAGTGTTACTAGGTGGTTGCTGGGTCAGTCAGTGTTACTAGATAGTTGCTGGGTCAGTCAGTGTTACTAGATAGTTGCTGGGTCAGTCAGTGTTACTAGGTAGTTGCTGGGTGAGTCAGTGTTACTAGGTGGTTGCTGGGTCGGTCAGTGTTACTAGATAGTTGCTGGGTCAGTCAGTGTTACTAGGTGGTTGCTGGGTCAGTAAGTGTTACTAGATAGTTGCTGGGTCGGTCAGTGTTACTAGGTGGTTGCTGGGTCAGTCAGTGTTACTAGATAGTTGCTGGGTCGGTCAGTGTTACTAGATAGTTGCTGGGTCAGTCAGTGTTACTAGATAGTTGCTGGGTCAGTCAGTGTTACTAGGTGGTTGCTAGGTTGGTCAGTGTTACTAGATAGTTGCTGGGTCGGTCAGTGTTACTAGGTGGTTGCTGGGTCAGTCAGTGTTACTAGATAGTTGCTGGGTCGGTCAGTGTTACTAGATAGTTGCTGGGTTAGTCAGTGTTACTAGGTGGTTGCTGGGTCGGTCAGTGTTACTAGAAGGTTGCTGGGTCAGTCAGTGTTACTAGGTGGTTGCTGGGTCGGTCTGTGTATCTAGATAGTTGCTGGGTCAGTCAGTGTTACTAGATAGTTGCTGGGTCGGTCAGTGTTACTAGGTGTTTGCTGGGTCGGTCAGTGTTACTAGATGGTTGCTGGGTCGGTCAGTGTTACTAGATAGTTGCTGGGTCGAGCAGTGTTACAAGATAGTTGCTGGGTCAGTCAGTGTTACTAGGTGGTTGCTGGGTCAGTCAGTGTTACTAGATAGTTGCTGGTTCGGTCAGTGTTACTAGGTGGTTGCTGGGTCAGTCAGTGTTACTAGATAGTTGCTGGGTCGGTCAGTGTTACAAGGTGGTTGCTGGGTCAGTATGTGTTACTAGGTGGTTGCTGGGTCAGTCAGTGTTACTAGGTGGTTGCTGGGTCAGTCAGTGTTACTAGGTAGTTGCTGGGTCAGTCAGTGTTACTAGATAGTTGCTGGGTCAGTCAGTGTTACTAGGTGGTTGCTGGGTCAGTCAGTGTTACTAGATAGTTGCTGGGTCGGTCAGTGTTACTAGATAGTTGCTGGGTCAGTCAGTGTTACTAGATAGTTGCTGGGTCAGTCAGTGTTACTAGGTGGTTGCTGGGTCGGTCAGTGTTACTAGATAGTTGCTGGGTCAGTCAGTGTTACTAGGTGGTTGCTGGGTCAGTCTGTGTTACTAGGTGGTTGCTGGGTCAGTCAGTGTTACTAGGTGGTTGCTGGGTCGGTCAGTGTTACTAGAGAGTTGATGGGTCGGTCAGTGTTACTAGGTGGTTGCTGGGTCTTTCAGTGTTACTAGATAGTTGCTGGGTCAGTCAGCGTTACTAGGTGGTTGCTGGGTCGGTCAGTGTTACTAGATAGTTGCTGGGTCAGTCAGTGTTACTAGATAGTTGCTGGGTCAGTCAGTGTTACTAGGTGGTTGCTGGGTCAGTCAGTGTTACTAGATAGTTGCTGGGTCGGTCAGTGTTACTAGATAGTTGCTGGGTCAGTCAGTGTTACTAGATAGTTGCTGGGTCAGTCAGTGTTACTAGGTGTTTGCTGGGTCGGTCAGTGTTACTAGATAGTTGCTGGGTCAGTCAGTGTTACTAGGTGGTTGCTTGGTCAGTCTGTGTTACTAGGTGGTTGCTGGGTCGGTCAGTGTTACTAGAGAGTTGCTGGGTCGGTCAGTGTTACTAGGTGGTTGCTGGGTCTTTCAGTGTTACTAGATAGTTGCTGGGTCAGTCAGCGTTACTAGGTGGTTGCTGGGTCGGTCAGTGTTACTAGATAGTTGCTGGGTCGGTCAGTGTTACTAGGTGGGTGCTGGGTCGGTCAGTGTTACTAGATAGTTGCTGGGTCAGTCAGTGTTACTAGATAGTTGCTGGGTCGGTCAGTGTTACTAGATAGTTGCTGGGTCGGTCAGTGTTACTAGGTGGTTGCTGGGTCAGTCTGTGTTACTAGGTGGTTGCTGGGTCAGTCAGTGTTACTAGGTGGTTGCTGGGTCAGTCAGTGTTACTAGATAGTTGCTGGGTCAGTCAGTGTTACTAGATAGTTGCTGGGTCAGTCAGTGTTACTAGATAGTTGCTGGGTTAGTCAGTGTTACTAGGTGGTTGCTGGGTCGGTCAGTGTTACTAGATGGTTGCTGGGTCAGTCAGTGTTACTAGGTGGTTGCTGGGTCGGTCTGTGTTACTAGATAGTTGCTGGGTCAGTCAGTGTTACTAGATAGTTGCTGGGTCGGTCAGTGTTACTAGGTGTTTGCTGGGTCGGTCAGTGTTACTAGATAGTTGCTGGGTCGGTCAGTGTTACTAGATAGTTGCTGGGTCGGTCAGTGTTACAAGATAGTTGCTGGGTCAGTCAGTGTTACTAGGTGGTTGCTGGGTCAGTCAGTGTTACTAGATAGTTGCTGGGTCGGTCAGTGTTACTAGATAGTTGCTGGGTCGGTCAGTGTTACAAGATAGTTGCTGGGTCAGTCAGAGTTACTAGGTGGTTGCTGGGTCAGTCAGTGTTACTAGATAGTTGCTGGGTCGGTCAGTGTTACTAGATAGTTGCTGGGTCAGTCAGTGTTACTAGATAGTTGCTGGGTCAGTCAGTGTTACTAGGTGGTTGCTAGGTCGGTCAATGTTACTAGATAGTTGCTGGGTCGGTCAGTGTTACTAGGTGGTTGCTGGGTCAGTATGTGTTACTAGGTGGTTGCTGGGTCAGTCAGTGTTACTAGGTGGTTGCTGGGTCAGTCAGTGTTACTAGGTAGTTGCTGGGTCAGTCAGTGTTACTAGATAGTTGCTGCGTCAGTCAGTGTTACTAGATAGTTGCTGGGTCAGTAAGTGTTACTAGGTGGTTGCTGGGTCGGTCAGTGTTACTAGATAGTTGCTGGGTCAGTCAGTGTTACTAGGTGGTTGCTGGGTCGGTCTGTGTCACTAGGTGGTTGCTGGGTCAGTCTGTGTTACCAGGTGGTTGCTGGGTCAGTCAGTGTTACTAGATAGTTGCTGCATCAATCAGTGTTACTAGATAGTTGCTGGGTCGGTCAGTGTTACTAGGTGGTTGCTGGGTCAGTCAGTGTTACTAGATAGTTGCTGGGTCAGACAGTGTTACTAGGTGGTTGCTGGGTCAGTCAGTGTTACTAGATAGTTGCTGGGTAAGTCAGTGTTACTAGGTGGTTGCTGGGTCAGTCAGTGTTACTAGATATTTGCTGGGTCGGTCAGTGTTACTAGGTGGTTGCTGGGTCGGTCAGTGTTACTAGATAGTTGCTGGGTCAGTCAGTGTTACTAGATAGTTGCTGGGTCAGTCAGTGTTACTAGATAGTTGCTGGGTTGGTCTGTGTTACTAGATAGTTGCTGGGTCAGTCAGTGTTACTAGGTGGTTGCTGGGTCAGTCAGTGTTACTAGATAGTTGCTGGGTCAGTCAGTGTTACTAGATAGTTGCTGGGTCAGTCAGTGTTACTAGGTGGTTGCTGGGTCAGTCAGTGTTACTAGATAGTTGCTGGGTCAGTCAGTGTTACTAGGTGGTTGCTGGGTCAGTCAGTGTTACTAGATAGTTGCTGGGTCAGTCAGTGTTACTAGGTGGTTGTTTGGTCAGTCTGGGTTACTAGGTGGTTGCTGAGTCAATCAGTGTTACTAGGTGGTTGCTGGGTCAGTCAGTGTTACTAGATAGTTGCTGGGTCAGTCAGTGTTACTAGATAGTTGCTGGGTCAGTCAGTGTTACTAGATAGTTGCTGGGTCAGTCAGTGTTACTAGGTGGTTGCTGGGTCGGTCAGTGTTACTAGATAGTTGCTGGGTCAGTCAGTGTTACTAGGTGGTTGCTGGGTCAGTCAGTGTTACTAGGTGGTTGCTGGGTCAGTCAGTGTTACTAGATAGTTGCTGGGTTGGTCAGTGTTACTAGATAGTTGCTGGGTCAGTCAGTGTTACTAGATAGTTGCTGGGTCAGTCAGTGTTACTAGGTGGTTGCTGGGTCGGTCAGTGTTACTAGGTGGTTGCTGGGTCGATCAGTGTTACTAGATAGTTGCTGGGTCAGTCAGTGTTACTAGATTGTTGCTGGGTCAGTCAGTGTTACTAGATAGTTGCTGGGTTGGTCTGTGTTACTAGATAGTTGCTGGGTCAGTCAGTGTTACTAGGTGGTTGCTGGGTCAGTCAGTGTTACTAGATAGTTGCTGGGTCAGTCAGTGTTACTAGACAGTTGCTGGGTAAGTCAGTGTTACTAGGTAGTTGCTGAGTGAGTCAGTGTTACTAGGTGGTTGCTGGGTCCGTCAGTGTTACTAGATAGTTGCTGGGTCAGTCAGTGTTACTAGGTGGTTGCTGGGTCAGTCAGTGTTACAAGATAGTTGCTGGGTCGGTCAGTGTTACTAGACAGTTGCTGGGTCAGTCAGTGTTACTAGATAGTTGCTGGGTCAGTCAGTGTTACTAGGTGGTTGCTGGGTCGGTCAGTGTTACTAGATAGTTGCTGGGTCAGTCAGTGTTACTAGGTGGTTGCTGGGTCAGTCTGTGTTACTAGGTGGTTGCTGGGTCAGTCAGTGTTACTAGGTGGTTGCTGGGTCGGTCAGTGTTACTAGATAGTTGCTGGGTCGGTCAGTGTTACTAGGTGGTTGCTGGGTCTTTCAGTGTTACTAGATAGTTGCTGGGTCAGTCAGCGTTACTAGGTGGTTGCTGGGTCGGTCAGTGTTACTAGATAGTGGCTGGGTCGGTCAGTGTTACTAGGTGGTTGCTGGGTCGGTCAGTGTTACTAGATAGTTGCTGGGTCAGTCAGTGTTACTAGATAGTTGCTGGGTCGGTCAGTGTTACTAGATAGTTGCTGGGTCGGTCAGTGTTACTAGGTGGTTGCTGGGTCAGTCTGTGTTACTAGGTGGTTGCTGGGTCAGTCAGTGTTACTAGGTGGTTGCTGGGTCAGTCAGTGTTACTAGATAGTTGCTGGGTCAGTCAGTGTTATTAGATAGTTGCTGGGTTAGTCAGTGTTACTAGGTGGTTGCTGGGTCGGTCAGTGTTACTAGAAGGTTGCTGGGTCAGTCAGTGTTACTAGGTGGTTGCTGGGTCGGTCTGTGTTACTAGATAGTTGCTGGGTAAGTCAGTGTTACTAGGTGGTTGCTGGGTCAGTCAGTGTTACTAGATATTTGCTGGGTCGGTCAGTGTTACTAGGTGGTTGCTGGGTCGGTCAGTGTTACTAGATAGTTGCTGGGTCAGTCAGTGTTACTAGATAGTTGCTGGGTCAGTCAGTGTTACTAGATAGTTGCTGGGTCAGTCAGTGTTACTAGGTGGTTGCTGGGTCAGTCAGTGTTACTAGATAGTTGCTGGGTCAGTCAGTGTTACTAGATAGTTGCTGGGTCAGTCAGTGTTACTAGGTGGTTGCTGGGTCAGTCAGTGTTACTAGATAGTTGCTGGGTCAGTCAGTGTTACTAGGTGGTTGCTGGGTCAGTCAGTGTTACTAGATAGTTGCTGGGTCAGTCAGTGTTACTAGGTGGTTGTTTGGTCAGTCTGGGTTACTAGGTGGTTGCTGAGTCAATCAGTGTTACTAGGTGGTTGCTGGGTCAGTCAGTGTTACTAGATAGTTGCTGGGTCAGTCAGTGTTACTAGATAGTTGCTGGGTCAGTCAGTGTTACTAGATAGTTGCTGGGTCAGTCAGTGTTACTAGGTGGTTGCTGGGTCGGTCAGTGTTACTAGATAGTTGCTGGGTCAGTCAGTGTTACTAGGTGGTTGCTGGGTCAGTCAGTGTTACTAGGTGGTTGCTGGGTCAGTCAGTGTTACTAGATAGTTGCTGGGTTGGTCAGTGTTACTAGATAGTTGCTGGGTCAGTCAGTGTTACTAGATAGTTGCTGGGTCAGTCAGTGTTACTAGGTGGTTGCTGGGTCGGTCAGTGTTACTAGGTGGTTGCTGGGTCGATCAGTGTTACTAGATAGTTGCTGGGTCAGTCAGTGTTACTAGATTGTTGCTGGGTCAGTCAGTGTTACTAGATAGTTGCTGGGTTGGTCTGTGTTACTAGATAGTTGCTGGGTCAGTCAGTGTTACTAGGTGGTTGCTGGGTCAGTCAGTGTTACTAGATAGTTGCTGGGTCAGTCAGTGTTACTAGACAGTTGCTGGGTCAGTCAGTGTTACTAGGTAGTTGCTGAGTGAGTCAGTGTTACTAGGTGGTTGCTGGGTCCGTCAGTGTTACTAGATAGTTGCTGGGTCAGTCAGTGTTACTAGGTGGTTGCTGGGTCAGTCAGTGTTACAAGATAGTTGCTGGGTCGGTCAGTGTTACTAGACAGTTGCTGGGTCAGTCAGTGTTACTAGATAGTTGCTGGGTCAGTCAGTGTTACTAGGTGGTTGCTGGGTCGGTCAGTGTTACTAGATAGTTGCTGGGTCAGTCAGTGTTACTAGATAGTTGCTGGGTCGGTCAGTGTTACTAGATAGTTGCTGGGTCGGTCAGTGTTACTAGGTGGTTGCTGGGTCAGTCAGTGTTACTAGGTGGTTGCTGGGTCAGTCAGTGTTACTAGATAGTTGCTGGGTCAGTCAGTGTTACTAGATAGTTGCTGGGTCGGTCAGTGTTACTAGATAGTTGCTGGGTCGGTCAGTGTTACTAGGTGGTTGCTGGGTCAGTCTGTGTTACTAGGTGGTTGCTGGGTCGGTCAGTGTTACTAGGTGGTTGCTGGGTCAGTCAGTGTTACTAGATAGTTGCTGGGTCAGTCAGTGTTATTAGATAGTTGCTGGGTTAGTCAGTGTTACTAGGTGGTTGCTGGGTCGGTCAGTGTTACTAGATAGGTTGCTGGGTCAGTCAGTGTTACTAGGTGGTTGCTGGGTCGGTCTGTGTTACTAGATAGTTGCTGGGTCAGTCAGTGTTACTAGGTGGTTGCTGGGTCAGTCAGTGTTACTAGATATTTGCTGGGTCGGTCAGTGTTACTAGGTGGTTGCTGGGTCGGTCAGTGTTACTAGATAGTTGCTGGGTCAGTCAGTGTTACTAGATAGTTGCTGGGTCGGTCAGTGTTACTAGATAGTTGCTGGGTCAGTCAGTGTTACTAGGTGGTTGCTGGGTCAGTCAGTGTTACTAGATAGTTGCTGGGTCAGTCAGTGTTACTAGATAGTTGCTGGGTCAGTCAGTGTTACTAGGTGGTTGCTGGGTCAGTCAGTGTTACTAGATAGTTGCTGGGTCAGTCAGTGTTACTAGGTGGTTGCTGGGTCAGTCAGTGTTACTAGATAGTTGCTGGGTCAGTCAGTGTTACTAGGTGGTTGTTTGGTCAGTCTGGGTTACTAGGTGGTTGCTGAGTCAATCAGTGTTACTAGGTGGTTGCTGGGTCAGTCAGTGTTACTAGATAGTTGCTGGGTCAGTCAGTGTTACTAGATAGTTGCTGGGTCAGTCAGTGTTACTAGATAGTTGCTGGGTCAGTCAGTGTTACTAGGTGGTTGCTGGGTCGGTCAGTGTTACTAGATAGTTGCTGGGTCAGTCAGTGTTACTAGGTGGTTGCTGGGTCAGTCAGTGTTACTAGGTGGTTGCTGGGTCAGTCAGTGTTACTAGATAGTTGCTGGGTTGGTCAGTGTTACTAGATAGTTGCTGGGTCAGTCAGTGTTACTAGATAGTTGCTGGGTCAGTCAGTGTTACTAGGTGGTTGCTGGGTCGGTCAGTGTTACTAGGTGGTTGCTGGGTCGATCAGTGTTACTAGATAGTTGCTGGGTCAGTCAGTGTTACTAGATTGTTGCTGGGTCAGTCAGTGTTACTAGATAGTTGCTGGGTTGGTCTGTGTTACTAGATAGTTGCTGGGTCAGTCAGTGTTACTAGGTGGTTGCTGGGTCAGTCAGTGTTACTAGATAGTTGCTGGGTCAGTCAGTGTTACTAGACAGTTGCTGGGTCAGTCAGTGTTACTAGGTAGTTGCTGAGTGAGTCAGTGTTACTAGGTGGTTGCTGGGTCCGTCAGTGTTACTAGATAGTTGCTGGGTCAGTCAGTGTTACTAGGTGGTTGCTGGGTCAGTCAGTGTTACAAGATAGTTGCTGGGTCGGTCAGTGTTACTAGACAGTTGCTGGGTCAGTCAGTGTTACTAGATAGTTGCTGGGTCAGTCAGTGTTACTAGGTGGTTGCTGGGTCGGTCATTGTTACTAGATAGTTGCTGGGTCAGTCAGTGTTACTAGATAGTTGCTGGGTCGGTCAGTGTTACTAGATAGTTGCTGGGTCGGTCAGTGTTACTAGGTGGTTGCTGGGTCAGTCAGTGTTACTAGGTGGTTGCTGGGTCAGTCAGTGTTACTAGATAGTTGCTGGGTCAGTCAGTGTTACTAGATAGTTGCTGGGTTAGTCAGTGTTACTAGGTGGTTGCTGGGTCGGTCAGTGTTACTAGAAGGTTGCTGGGTCAGTCAGTGTTACTAGGTGGTTGCTGGGTCGGTCTGTGTTACTAGATAGTTGCTGGGTAAGTCAGTGTTACTAGGTGGTTGCTGGGTCAGTCAGTGTTACTAGATATTTGCTGGGTCGGTCAGTGTTACTAGGTGGTTGCTGGGTCGGTCAGTGTTACTAGATAGTTGCTGGGTCAGTCAGTGTTACTAGATAGTTGCTGGGTCAGTCAGTGTTACTAGATAGTTGCTGGGTTGGTCTGTGTTACTAGATAGTTGCTGGGTCAGTCAGTGTTACTAGGTGGTTGCTGGGTCAGTCAGTGTTACTAGATAGTTGCTGGGTCAGTCAGTGTTACTAGATAGTTGCTGGGTCAGTCAGTGTTACTAGGTGGTTGCTGGGTCAGTCAGTGTTACTAGATAGTTGCTGGGTCAGTCAGTGTTACTAGGTGGTTGCTGGGTCAGTCAGTGTTACTAGATAGTTGCTGGGTCAGTCAGTGTTACTAGGTGGTTGTTTGGTCAGTCTGGGTTACTAGGTGGTTGCTGAGTCAATCAGTGTTACTAGGTGGTTGCTGGGTCAGTCAGTGTTACTAGATAGTTGCTGGGTCAGTCAGTGTTACTAGATAGTTGCTGGGTCAGTCAGTGTTACTAGATAGTTGCTGGGTCAGTCAGTGTTACTAGGTGGTTGCTGGGTCGGTCAGTGTTACTAGATAGTTGCTGGGTCAGTCAGTGTTACTAGGTGGTTGCTGGGTCAGTCAGTGTTACTAGGTGGTTGCTGGGTCAGTCAGTGTTACTAGATAGTTGCTGGGTTGGTCAGTGTTACTAGATAGTTGCTGGGTCAGTCAGTGTTACTAGATAGTTGCTGGGTCAGTCAGTGTTACTAGGTGGTTGCTGGGTCGGTCAGTGTTACTAGGTGGTTGCTGGGTCAGTCAGTGTTACTAGACAGTTGCTGGGTCAGTCAGTGTTACTAGGTAGTTGCTGAGTGAGTCAGTGTTACTAGGTGGTTGCTGGGTCCGTCAGTGTTACTAGATAGTTGCTGGGTCAGTCAGTGTTACTAGGTGGTTGCTGGGTCAGTCAGTGTTACAAGATAGTTGCTGGGTCGGTCAGTGTTACTAGACAGTTTCTGGGTCAGTCAGTGTTACTAGATAGTTGCTGGGTCAGTCAGTGTTACTAGGTGGTTGCTGGGTCGGTCAGTGTTACTAGATAGTTGCTGGGTCAGTCAGTGTTACTAGGTGGTTGCTGGGTCAGTCTGTGTTACTAGGTGGTTGCTGGGTCAGTCAGTGTTACTATGTGGTTGCTGGGTCGGTCAGTGTTACTAGATAGTTGCTGGGTCGGTCAGTGTTACTAGGTGGTTGCTGGGTCTTTCAGTGTTACTAGATAGTTGCTGGGTCAGTCAGCGTTACTAGGTGGTTGCTGGGTCGGTCAGTGTTACTAGATAGTGGCTGGGTCGGTCAGTGTTACTAGGTGGTTGCTGGGTCGGTCAGTGTTACTAGATAGTTGCTGGGTCAGTCAGTGTTACTAGATAGTTGCTGGGTCGGTCAGTGTTACTAGATAGTTGCTGGGTCGGTCAGTGTTACTAGGTGGTTGCTGGGTCAGTCTGTGTTACTAGGTGGTTGCTGGGTCAGTCAGTGTTACTAGGTGGTTGCTGGGTCAGTCAGTGTTACTAGATAGTTGCTGGGTCAGTCAGTGTTACTAGATAGTTGCTGGGTTAGTCAGTGTTACTAGGTGGTTGCTGGGTCGGTCAGTGTTACTAGAAGGTTGCTGGGTAAGTCAGTGTTACTAGGTGGTTGCTGGGTCGGTCTGTGTTACTAGATAGTTGCTGGGTCAGTCAGTGTTACTAGATAGTTGCTGGGTCGGTCAGTGTTACTAGGTGTTTGCTGGGTCGATCAGTGTTACTAGATAGTTGCTGGGTCGGTCAGTGTTACTAGATAGTTGCTGTGTCGGTCAGTGTTACAAGATAGTTGCTGGGTCAGTCAGTGTTACTAGGTGGTTGCTGGGTCAGTCAGTGTTACTAGATAGTTGCTGGGTCAGTCAGTGTTACTAGATAGTTGCTGGGTCAGTCAGTGTTACTAGATAGTTGCTGGATCAGTCAGTGTTACTAGGTGGTTGCTGGGTCGGTCAGTGTTACTAGATAGTTGCTGGGTCAGTCAGTGTTACTAGGTGGTTGCTGGGTCAGTCTGTGTTACTAGGTGGTTGCTGGGTCAGTCAGTGTTACTAGATAGTTGCTGGGTCAGTCAGTGTTACTAGATAGTTGCTGGGTCAGTCAGTGTTACTAGATAGTTGCTGGGTCAGTCAGTGTTACTAGGTGGTTGCTGGGTCAGTCAGTGTTACTAGGTGGTTGCTGGGTCGGTCAGTGTTACTAGATAGTTGCTGGGTCGGTCAGTGTTACTAGGTGGTTGCTGGGTCTTTCAGTGTTACTAGATAGTTGCTGGGTCAGTCAGCGTTACTAGGTGGTTGCTGGGTCGGTCAGTGTTACTAGATAGTTGCTGGGTCGGTCAGTGTTACTAGGTGGTTGCTGGGTCGGTCAGTGTTACTAGATAGTTGCTGGGTCAGTCAGTGTTACTAGATAGTTGCTGGGTCAGTCAGTGTTACTAGATAGTTGCTGGGTTAGTCAGTGTTACTAGGTGGTTGCTGGGTCGGTCAGTGTTACTAGATGGTTGCTGGGTCAGTCAGTGTTACTAGGTGGTTGCTGGGTCGGTCTGTGTTACTAGATAGTTGCTGGGTCGGTCAGTGTTACTAGATAGTTGCTGGGTCAGTCAGTGTTACTAGATAGTTGCTGGGTCAGTCAGTGTTACTAGGTGGTTGCTAGGTCGGTCAGTGTTACCAGATAGTTGCTGGGTCGGTCAGTGTTACTAGGTGGTTGCTGGGTCAGTCAGTGTTACTAGATAGTTGCTGGGTCGGTCAGTGTTACAAGGTGGTTGCTGGGTCAGTATGTGTTACTAGGTGGTTGCTGGGTCAGTCAGTGTTACTAGGTGGTTGCTGGGTCAGTCAGTGTTACTAGGTAGTTGCTGGGTCAGTCAGTGTTACTAGATAGTTGCTGGGTCAGTCAGTGTTACTAGGTCGTTGCTGGGTCAGTCAGTGTTACTAGATAGTTGCTGGGTCGGTCAGTGTTACTAGATAGTTGCTGGGTCAGTCAGTGTTACTAGATAGTTGCTGGGTCAGTCAGTGTTACTAGGTGGTTGCTGGGTCGGTCAGTGTTACTAGATAGTTGCTGGGTCAGTCAGTGTTACTAGGTGGTTGCTGGGTCAGTCTGTGTTACTAGGTGGTTGCTGGGTCAGTCAGTGTTACTAGGTGGTTGCTGGGTCGGTCAGTGTTACTAGATAGTTGCTGGGTCGGTCAGTGTTACTAGGTGGTTGCTGGGTCTTTCAGTGTTACTAGATAGTTGCTGGGTCAGTCAGCGTTACTAGGTGGTTGCTGGGTCGGTCAGTGTTACTAGATAGTTGCTGGGTCGGTCAGTGTTACTAGGTGGTTGCTGGGTCAGTCAGTGTTACTAGATAGTTGCTGGGTCAGTCAGTGTTACTAGATAGTTGCTGGGTCGGTCAGTGTTACTAGATAGTTGCTGGGTCGGTCAGTGTTACTAGGTGGTTGCTGGGTCAGTCTGTGTTACTAGGTGGTTGCTGGGTCAGTCAGTGTTACTAGGTGGTTGCTGGGTCAGTCAGTGTTACTAGATAGTTGCTGGGTCAGTCAGTGTTACTAGATAGTTGCTGGGTCAGTCAGTGTTACTAGATAGTTGCTGGGTTAGTCAGTGTTACTAGGTGGTTGCTGGGTCGGTCAGTGTTACTAGATGGTTGCTGGGTCAGTCAGTGTTACTAGGTGGTTGCTGGGTCGGTCTGTGTTACTAGATAGTTGCTGGGTCAGTCAGTGTTACTAGATAGTTGCTGGGTCAGTCAGTGTTACTAGGTGGTTGCTGGGTCGGTCAGTGTTACTAGGTGGTTGCTGGGTCGATCAGTGTTACTAGATAGTTGCTGGGTCAGTCAGTGTTACTAGATTGTTGCTGGGTCAGTCAGTGTTACTAGATAGTTGCTGGGTTGGTCTGTGTTACTAGATAGTTGCTGGGTCAGTCAGTGTTACTAGGTGGTTGCTGGGTCAGTCAGTGTTACTAGATAGTTGCTGGGTCAGTCAGTGTTACTAGACAGTTGCTGGGTCAGTCAGTGTTACTAGGTAGTTGCTGAGTGAGTCAGTGTTACTAGGTGGTTGCTGGGTCCGTCAGTGTTTCTAGATAGTTGCTGGGTCAGTCAGTGTTACTAGGTGGTTGCTGGGTCAGTCAGTGTTACAAGATAGTTGCTGGGTCGGTCAGTGTTACTAGACAGTTGCTGGGTCAGTCAGTGTTACTAGATAGTTGCTGGGTCAGTCAGTGTTACTAGGTGGTTGCTGGGTCGGTCAGTGTTACTAGATAGTTGCTGGGTCAGTCAGGTTTACTAGGTGGTTGCTGGGTCAGTCTGTGTTACTAGGTGCTTGCTGGGTCAGTCAGTGTTACTAGGTGGTTGCTGGGTCGGTCAGTGTTACTAGATAGTTGCTGGGTCGGTCAGTGTTACTAGGTGGTTGCTGGGTCTTTCAGTGTTACTAGATAGTTGCTGGGTCAGTCAGCGTTACTAGGTGGTTGCTGGGTCGGTCAGTGTTACTAGATAGTGGCTGGGTCGGTCAGTGTTACTAGGTGGTTGCTGGGTCGGTCAGTGTTACTAGATAGTTGCTGGGTCAGTCAGTGTTACTAGATAGTTGCTGGGTCGGTCAGTGTTACTAGATAGTTGCTGGGTCGGTCAGTGTTACTAGGTGGTTGCTGGGTCAGTCTGTGTTACTAGGTGGTTGCTGGGTCAGTCAGTGTTACTAGGTGGTTGCTGGGTCAGTCAGTGTTACTAGATAGTTGCTGGGTCAGTCAGTGTTACTAGATAGTTGCTGGGTTAGTCAGTGTTACTAGGTGGTTGCTGGGTCGGTCAGTGTTACTAGAAGGTTGCTGGGTCAGTCAGTGTTACTAGGTGGTTGCTGGGTCGGTCTGTGTTACTAGATAGTTGCTGGGTCAGTCAGTTTTACTAGATAGTTGCTGGGTCGGTCAGTGTTACTAGGTGTTTGCTGGGTCGATCAGTGTTACTAGATAGTTGCTGGGTCGGTCAGTGTTAATAGATAGTTGCTGTGTCGGTCAGTGTTACAAGATAGTTGCTGGGTCAGTCAGTGTTACTAGGTGGTTGCTGGGTCAGTCAGTGTTACTAGATAGTTGCTGGGTCGGTCAGTGTTACTAGATAGTTGCTGGGTCAGTCAGTGTTACTAGATAGTTGCTGGGTCAGTCAGTGTTACTAGGTGGTTGCTGGGTCGGTCAGTGTTACTAGGTGGTTGCTGGGTCGGTCAGTGTTACTAGATAGTTGCTGGGTCAGTCAGTGTTACTAGATAGTTGCTGGGTCAGTCAGTGTTACTAGATAGTTGCTGGGTTGGTCAGTGTTACTAGAAAAGTTGCTGGGTCAGTCAGTGTTACTAGGTGGTTGTTGGGTCAGTCAGTGTTACTAGATAGTTGCTGGGTCAGTCAGTGTTACTAGATAGTTGCTGGGTCAGTCAGTGTTACTAGGTAGTTGCTGGGTGAGTCAGTGTTACTAGGTGGTTGCTGGGTCGGTCAGTGTTACTAGATAGTTGCTGGGTCAGTCAGTGTTACTAGGTGGTTGCTGGGTCAGTCAGTGTTACTAGATAGTTGCTGGGTCGGTCAGTGTTACTAGGTGGTTGCTGGGTCAGTCAGTGTTACTAGATAGTTGCTGGGTCGGTCAGTGTTACTAGATAGTTGCTGGGTCAGTCAGTGTTACTAGATAGTTGCTGGGTCAGTCAGTGTTACTAGGTGGTTGCTAGGTCGGTCAGTGTTACTAGATAGTTGCTGGGTCGGTCAGTGTTACTAGGTGGTTGCTGGGTCAGTCAGTGTTACTAGATAGTTGCTGGGTCGGTCAGTGTTACAAGGTGGTTGCTGGGTCAGTATGTGTTACTAGGTGGTTGCTGGGTCAGTCAGTGTTACTAGGTGGTTGCTGGGTCAGTCAGTGTTACTAGGTAGTTGCTGGGTCAGTCAGTGTTACTAGATAGTTGCTGGGTCAGTCAGTGTTACTAGGTGGTTGCTGGGTCAGTCAGTGTTACTAGATAGTTGCTGGGTCGGTCAGTGTTACTAGATAGTTGCTGGGTCAGTCAGTGTTACTAGATAGTTGCTGGGTCAGTCAGTGTTACTAGGTGGTTGCTGGGTCGGTCAGTGTTACTAGATAGTTGCTGGGTCAGTCAGTGTTACTAGGTGGTTGCTGGGTCAGTCTGTGTTACTAGGTGGTTGCTGGGTCAGTCAGTGTTACTAGGTGGTTGCTGGGTCGGTCAGTGTTACTAGATAGTTGCTGGGTCGGTCAGTGTTACTAGGTGGTTGCTGGGTCGGTCAGTGTTACTAGATAGTTGCTGGGTCAGTCAGTGTTACTAGATAGTTGCTGGGTCAGTCAGTGTTACTAGATAGTTGCTGGGTTAGTCAGTGTTACTAGGTGGTTGCTGGGTCGGTCAGTGTTACTAGATGGTTGCTGGGTCAGTCAGTGTTACTAGGTGGTTGCTGGGTCGGTCTGTGTTACTAGATAGTTGCTGGGTCGGTCAGTGTTACTAGATAGTTGCTGGGTCAGTCAGTGTTACTAGATAGTTGCTGGGTCAGTCAGTGTTACTAGGTGGTTGCTAGGTCGGTCAGTGTTACCAGATAGTTGCTGGGTCGGTCAGTGTTACTAGGTGGTTGCTGGGTCAGTCAGTGTTACTAGATAGTTGCTGGGTCGGTCAGTGTTACAAGGTGGTTGCTGGGTCAGTCATGTGTTACTAGGTGGTTGCTGGGTCAGTCAGTGTTACTAGGTGGTTGCTGGGTCAGTCAGTGTTACTAGGTAGTTGCTGGGTCAGTCAGTGTTACTAGATAGTTGCTGGGTCAGTCCTGGGTCAGTCAGTGTTACTAGGTGGTTGCTGGGTCGGTCAGTGTTACTAGATAGTTGCTGGGTCGGTCAGTGTTACTAGGTCGTTGCTGGGTCGGTCAGTGTTACTAGATAGTTGCTGGGTCGGTCAGTGTTACTAGATAGTTGCTGGGTCAGTCAGTGTTACTAGATAGTTGCTGGGTCAGTCAGTGTTACTAGGTGGTTGCTGGGTCGGTCAGTGTTACTAGATAGTTGCTGGGTCAGTCAGTGTTACTCGGTGGTTGCTGGGTCAGTCTGTGTTACTAGGTGGTTGCTGGGTCAGTCAGTGTTACTAGGTGGTTGCTGGGTCGGTCAGTGTTACTAGATAGTTGCTGGGTCGGTCAGTGTTACTAGGTGGTTGCTGGGTCTTTCAGTGTTACTAGATAGTTGCTGGGTCAGTCAGCGTTACTAGGTGGTTGCTGGGTCGGTCAGTGTTACTAGATAGTTGCTGGGTCGGTCAGTGTTACTAGGTGGTTGCTGGGTCAGTCAGTGTTACTAGATAGTTGCTGGGTCAGTCAGTGTTACTAGATAGTTGCTGGGTCGGTCAGTGTTACTAGATAGTTGCTGGGTCGGTCAGTGTTACTAGGTGGTTGCTGGGTCAGTCTGTGTTACTAGGTGGTTGCTGGGTCAGTCAGTGTTACTAGGTGGTTGCTGGGTCAGTCAGTGTTACTAGATAGTTGCTGGGTCAGTCAGTGTTACTAGATAGTTGCTGGGTCAGTCAGTGTTACTAGATAGTTGCTGGGTTAGTCAGTGTTACTAGGTGGTTGCTGGGTCGGTCAGTGTTACCAGATAGTTGCTGGGTCGGTCAGTGTTACTAGGTGGTTGCTGGGTCAGTCAGTGTTACTAGATAGTTGCTGGGTGGGTCAGTGTTACAAGGTGGTTGCTGGGTCAGTATGTGTTACTAGGTGGTTGCTGGGTCAGTCAGTGTTACTAGGTGGTTGCTGGGTCGGTCAGTGTTACTAGATAGTTGCTGGGTCAGTCAGTGTTACTAGATAGTTGCTGGGTCAGTCAGTGTTACTAGGTCGTTGCTGGGTCAGTCAGTGTTACTAGATAGTTGCTGGGTCGGTCAGTGTTACTAGATAGTTGCTGGGTCGGTCAGTGTTACAAGATAGTTGCTGGGTCAGTCAGTGTTACTAGGTGGTTGCTGGGTCAGTCAGTGTTACTAGATAGTTGCTGGGTCAGTCAGTGTTACTAGATAGTTGCTGGGTCGGTCAGTGTTACTAGATAGTTGCTGGGTCAGTCAGTGTTACTAGATAGTTGCTGGGTCAGTCAGGTTACTAGGTGGTTGCTAGGTCGGTCAATGTTACTAGATAGTTGCTGGGTCGGTCAGTGTTACTAGATAGTTGCTGGGTCGGTCAGTGTTACAAGATAGTTGCTGGGTCAGTCAGTGTTACTAGGTGGTTGCTGGGTCAGTCAGTGTTACTAGATAGTTGCTGGGTCAGTCAGTGTTACTAGATAGTTGCTGGGTCGGTCAGTGTTACTAGATAGTTGCTGGGTCAGTCAGTGTTACTAGATAGTTGCTGGGTCAGTCAGTGTTACTAGGTGGTTGCTAGGTCGGTCAATGTTACTAGATAGTTGCTGGGTCGGTCAGTGTTACTAGGTGGTTGCTGGGTCAGTCAGTGTTACTAGATAGTTGCTGGGTCGGTCAGTGTTACAAGGTGGTTGCTGGGTCAGTATGTGTTACTAGGTGGTTGCTGGGTCAGTCAATTTTACTAGGTGGTTGCTGGGTCAGTCAGTGTTACTAGGTAGTTGCTGGGTCAGTCAGTGTTACTAGATAGTTGCTGCGTCAGTCAGTGTTACTAGATAGTTGCTGGGTCAGTCAGTGTTACTAGGTGGTTGCTGGGTCGGTCAGTGTTACTAGATAGTTGCTGGGTCAGTCAGTGTTACTAGGTGGTTGCTGGGTCGGTCTGTGTCACTAGGTGGTTGCTGGGTCAGTCTGTGTTACTAGGTGGTTGCTGGGTCAGTCAGTGTTACTAGATAGTTGCTGGGTCAGTCAGTGTTACTAGATAGTTGCTGGGTCAGTCAGTGTTACTAGGTGGTTGCTGGGTCGGTCAGTGTTACTAGATAGTTGCTGGGTCAGTCAGTGTTACGAGGTGGTTGCTGGGTCAGTCAGTGTTACTAGGTGGTTGCTGGGTCAGTCAGTGTTACTAGATAGTTGCTGGGTCGATCAGTGTTACTAGGTGGTTGCTGGGTCGGTCAGTGTTACTAGATAGTTGCTGGGTCAGTAAGTGTTACGAGATAGTTGCTGGGTCAGTCAGTGTTACTAGGTGGTTGCTGGGTCGGTCAGTGTTACTAGATAGTTGCTGGGTCGGTCAGTGTTACTAGGTGGTTGCTGGGTCAGTCAGTGTTACTAGGTGGTTGCTGGGTCAGTCAGTGTTACTAGATAGTTTCTGGGTCAGTCAGTGTTACTAGATAGTTGCTGGGTCAGTCAGTGTTACTAGATAGTTGCTGGGTCAGTCAGTGTTACTAGGTGGTTGCTGGGTCGGTCAGTGTTACTAGATAGTTGCTGGGTCAGTCAGTGTTACTAGGTGGTTGCTGGGTCGGTCTGTGTTACTAGGTGGTTGCTGGGTCAGTCTGTGTTACTAGGTGGTTGCTGGGTCAGTCAGTGTTACTAGATAGTTGCTGCGTCAATCAGTGTTACTAGATAGTTGCTGAGTCGGTCAGTGTTACTAGGTGGTTGCTGGGTCAGTCAGTGTTACTAGATAGTTGCTGGGTCAGACAGTGTTACTAGGTGGTTGCTGGGTCAGTCAGTGTTACTAGATAGTTGCTGGGTAAGTCAGTGTTACTAGGTGGTTGCTGGGTCAGTCAATGTTACTAGGTGGTTGCTGGGTCAATCAGTGTTACTAGATATTTGCTGGGTCGGTCAGTGTTACTAGGTGGTTGCTAGGTCGGTCAGTGTTACTAGGTGGTTGCTGCTTCAGTCAGTGTTACTAGGTGGTTGCTGGGTCAGTCAGTGTTACTAGATAGTTGCTGGGTCAGTCAGTGTTACTAGATAGTTGCTGGGTCGGTCAGTGTTACTAGATAGTTGCTGGGTCAGTCAGTGTTACTAGATAGTTGCTGGGTCAGTCAGTGTTACTATTTGGTTGCTGGGTCGGTCAGTGTTACTAGATAGTTGCTGGCTCGGTCAGTGTTACTAGGTGGATGCTGGGTTGGTCAGAGTTACTAGATAGTTGCTGGGTCAGTCAGTGTTACTAGATAGTTGCTGGGTCAGTCAGTGTTATTAGATAGTTGCTGGGTCGGTCAGTGTTACTAGGTGGTTGCTGGGTGGGTCGGTGTTACTAGATAGTTGCGGGTCAGTCAGTGTTACTATGTGGTTGCTGGGTCGATCAGTGTTACTAGATAGTTGCTGGGTCAGTCAGTGTTACTAGATAGTTGCTGGGTCAGTCAGTGTTACTAGATAGTTGCTGGGTCAGTCAGTGTTACTAGATAGTTGCTGGGTCAGTCAGTGTTACTAGGTGGTTGCTGGGTCGGTCAGTGTTACTAGATAGTTGCTGGGTCAGTCAGTGTTACTAGGTGGTTGATGGGTCGGTCTGTGTTACTAGATAGTTGCTGGGTCAGTCAGTGTTACTAGGTAGTTGCTGGGTCGGTCAGTGTTACTAGATAGTTGCTGGGAATGTCAGTGTTACTAGATAGTTGCTGGGTCGGTCAGTGTTACAAGATAGTTGCTGGGTCAGTCAGTGTTACTAGGTGGTTGCTGGGTCAGTCAGTGTTACTAGATAGTTGCTAGGTCAGTCAGTGTTACGAGATAGTTGCTGGGTCAGTCAGTGTTACTAGATAGTTGCTGGGTCAGTCAGTGTTACTAGGTGGTTGCTGGGTCGGTCAGTGTTACTAGGTGGTTGCTGGGTCGGTCAGTGTTACTAGATAGTTGCTGGGTCAGTCAGTGTTACTAGATAGTTGCTGGGTGAGTCAGTGTTACGAGATAGTTGCTGGGTCAGTCAGTGTTACTAGATAGTTGCTGGGTCAGTCAGTGTTACTAGGTGGTTGCTGGGTCGGTCAGTGTTACTAGGTGGTTGCTGGGTCGGTCAGTGTTACTAGATAGTTGCTGGGTCGGTCAGTGTTACTAGGTGGTTGCTGGGTCTTTCAGTGTTACTAGATAGTTGCTGGGTCAGTCAGCGTTACTAGGTGGTTGCTGGGTCGGTCAGTGTTACTAGATAGTTGCTGGGTCGGTCAGTGTTACTAGGTGGTTGCTGGGTCGGTCAGTGTTACTAGATAGTTGCTGGGTCAGTCAGTGTTACTAGATAGTTGCTGGGTCAGTCAGTGTTACTAGATAGTTGCTGGGTTAGTCAGTGTTACTAGGTGGTTGCTGGGTCGGTCAGTGTTACTAGATGGTTGCTGGGTCAGTCAGTGTTACTAGGTGGTTGCTGGGTCGGTCTGTGTTACTAGATTGTTGCTGGGTCGGTCAGTGTTACTAGATAGTTGCTGGGTCAGTCAGTGTTACTAGATAGTTGCTGGGTCAGTCAGTGTTACTAGGTGGTTGCTAGGTCGGTCAGTGTTACCAGATAGTTGCTGGGTCGGTCAGTGTTACTAGGTGGTTGCTGGGTCAGTCAGTGTTACTAGATAGTTGCTGGGTGGGTCAGTGTTACAAGGTGGTTGCTGGGTCAGTATGTGTTACTAGGTGGTTGCTGGGTCAGTCAGTGTTACTAGGTGGTTGCTGGGTCAGTCAGTGTTACTAGGTAGTTGCTGGGTCAGTCAGTGTTACTAGATAGTTGCTGGGTCAGTCAGTGTTACTAGGTCGTTGCTGGGTCAGTCAGTGTTACTAGATAGTTGCTGGGTCGGTCAGTGTTACTAGATAGTTGCTGGGTCAGTCAGTGTTACTAGATAGTTGCTGGGTCAGTCAGTGTTACTAGGTGGTTGCTGGGTCGATCAGTGTTACTAGATAGTTGCTGGGTCAGTCAGTGTTACTCGGTGGTTGCTGGGTGAGTCTGTGTTACTAGGTGGTTGCTGGGTCAGTCAGTGTTACTAGGTGGTTGCTGGGTCGATCAGTGTTACTAGATAGTTGCTGGGTCGGTCAGTGTTACTAGGTGGTTGCTGGGTCTTTCAGTGTTACTAGATAGTTGCTGGGTCAGTCAGCGTTACTAGGTGGTTGCTGGGTCGGTCAGTGTTACTAGATAGTTGCTGGGTCGGTCAGTGTTACTAGATAGTTGCTGGGTCGGTCAGTGTTACAAGATAGTTGCTGGGTCAGTCAGTGTTACTAGGTGGTTGCTGGGTCAGTCAGTGTTACTAGATAGTTGCTGGGTCAGTCAGTGTTACTAGATAGTTGCTGGGTCGGTCAGTGTTACTAGATAGTTGCTGGGTCAGTCAGTGTTACTAGATAGTTGCTGGGTCAGTCAGTGTTACTAGGTGGTTGCTAGGTCGGTCAATGTTACTAGATAGTTGCTGGGTCGGTCAGTGTTACTAGGTGGTTGCTGGGTCAGTCAGTGTTACTAGATAGTTGCTGGGTCGGTCAGTGTTACAAGGTGGTTGCTGGGTCAGTATGTGTTACTAGGTGGTTGCTGGGTCAGTCAATGTTACTAGGTGGTTGCTGGGTCAGTCAGTGTTACTAGGTAGTTGCTGGGTCAGTCAGTGTTACTAGATAGTTGCTGCGTCAGTCAGTGTTACTAGATAGTTGCTGGGTCAGTCAGTGTTACTAGGTGGTTGCTGGGTCGGTCAGTGTTACTAGATAGTTGCTGGGTCAGTCAGTGTTACTAGGTGGTTGCTGGGTCGGTCTGTGTCACTAGGTGGTTGCTGGGTCAGTCTGTGTTACTAGGTGGTTGCTGGGTCAGTCAGTGTTACTAGATAGTTGCTGCGTCAATCAGTGTTACTAGATAGTTGCTGGGTCGGTCAGTGTTACTAGGTGGTTGCTGGGTCAGTCAGTGTTACTAGATAGTTGCTGGGTCAGACAGTGTTACTAGGTGGTTGCTGGGTCAGTCAGTGTTACTAGATAGTTGCTGGGTAAGTCAGTGTTACTAGGTGGTTGCTGGGTCAGTCAGTGTTACTAGATATTTGCTGGGTCGGTCAGTGTTACTAGGTGGTTGCTAGGTCGGTCAGTGTTACTAGGTGGTTGCTGCGTCAGTCAGTGTTACTAGGTGGTTGCTGGGTCAGTCAGTGTTACTAGATAGTTGCTGGGTCAGTCAGTGTTACTAGATAGTTGCTGGGTCGGTCAGTGTTACTAGATAGTTGCTGGGTCAGTAAGTGTTACGAGATAGTTGCTGGGTCAGTCAGTGTTACTAGGTGGTTGCTGGGTCGGTCAGTGTTACTAGATAGTTGCTGGGTCGGTCAGTGTTACTAGGTGGTTGCTGGGTCAGTCAGTGTTACTAGGTGGTTGCTGGGTCAGTCAGTGTTACTAGATAGTTTCTGGGTCAGTCAGTGTTACTAGATAGTTGCTGGGTCAGTCAGTGTTACTAGATAGTTGCTGGGTCAGTCAGTGTTACTAGGTGGTTGCTGGGTCGGTCAGTGTTACTAGATAGATGCTGGGTCAGTCAGTGTTACTAGGTGGTTGCTGGGTCGGTCTGTGTTACTAGGTGGTTGCTGGGTCAGTCTGTGTTACTAGGTGGTTGCTGGGTCAGTCAGTGTTACTAGATAGTTGCTGCGTCAATCAGTGTTACTAGATAGTTGCTGAGTCGGTCAGTGTTACTAGGTGGTTGCTGGGTCAGTCAGTGTTACTAGATAGTTGCTGGGTCAGACAGTGTTACTAGGTGGTTGCTGGGTCAGTCAGTGTTACTAGATAGTTGCTGGGTAAGTCAGTGTTACTAGGTGGTTGCTGGGTCAGTCAATGTTACTAGGTGGTTGCTGGGTCAATCAGTGTTACTAGATATTTGCTGGGTCGGTCAGTGTTACTAGGTGGTTGCTAGGTCGGTCAGTGTTACTAGGTGGTTGCTGCTTCAGTCAGTGTTACTAGGTGGTTGCTGGGTCAGTCAGTGTTACTAGATAGTTGCTGGGTCAGTCAGTGTTACTAGATAGTTGCTGGGTCGGTCAGTGTTACTAGATAGTTGCTGGGTCAGTCAGTGTTACTAGATAGTTGCTGGGTCAGTCAGTGTTACTATTTGGTTGCTGGGTCGGTCAGTGTTACTAGATAGTTGCTGGCTCGGTCAGTGTTACTAGGTGGATGCTGGGTTGGTCAGAGTTACTAGATAGTTGCTGGGTCAGTCAGTGTTACTAGATAGTTGCTGGGTCAGTCAGTGTTATTAGATAGTTGCTGGGTCGGTCAGTGTTACTAGGTGGTTGCTGGGTGGGTCGGTGTTACTAGATAGTTGCGGGTCAGTCAGTGTTACTATGTGGTTGCTGGGTCGATCAGTGTTACTAGATAGTTGCTGGGTCAGTCAGTGTTACTAGATAGTTGCTGGGTCAGTCAGTGTTACTAGATAGTTGCTGGGTCAGTCAGTGTTACTAGATAGTTGCTGGGTCAGTCAGTGTTACTAGGTGGTTGCTGGGTCGGTCAGTGTTACTAGATAGTTGCTGGGTCAGTCAGTGTTACTAGGTGGTTGATGGGTCGGTCTGTGTTACTAGATAGTTGCTGGGTCAGTCAGTGTTACTAGGTGGTTGCTGGGTCGGTCAGTGTTACTAGATAGTTGCTGGGTCAGTCAGTGTTACTAGGTGGTTGATGGGTCGGTCTGTGTTACTAGATAGTTGCTGGGTCAGTCAGTGTTACTAGGTAGTTGCTGGGTCGGTCAGTGTTACTAGATAGTTGCTGGGAATGTCAGTGTTACTAGATAGTTGCTGGGTCGGTCAGTGTTACAAGATAGTTGCTGGGTCAGTCAGTGTTACTAGGTGGTTGCTGGGTCAGTCAGTGTTACTAGATAGTTGCTAGGTCAGTCAGTGTTACGAGATAGTTGCTGGGTCAGTCAGTGTTACTAGATAGTTGCTGGGTCAGTCAGTGTTACTAGGTGGTTGCTGGGTCGGTCAGTGTTACTAGGTGGTTGCTGGGTCGGTCAGTGTTACTAGATAGTTGCTGGGTCAGTCAGTGTTACTAGATAGTTGCTGGGTGAGTCAGTGTTACGAGATAGTTGCTGGGTCAGTCAGTGTTACTAGATAGTTGCTGGGTCAGTCAGTGTTACTAGGTGGTTGCTGGGTCGGTCAGTGTTACTAGGTGGTTGCTGGGTCGGTCAGTGTTACTAGATAGTTGCTGGGTCAGTCAGTGTTACTAGATAGTTGCTGGGTGAGTCAGTGTTACTAGATAGTTGCTGGGTCAGTCAGTGTTACTAGATAGTTGCTGGGTCAGTCAGTGTTACTAGGTGGTTGCTGGGTCGGTCAGTGTTACTAGATAGTTGCTGGGTCAGTCAGTGTTACTAGGTGGTTGCTGGGTCGGTCTGTGTTACTAGATAGTTGCTGGGTCAGTCAGTGTTACTAGATTGTTGCTGGGTCGGTCAGTGTTACTAGGTGGTTGCTGGGTCTGTCAGTGTTACTAGATAGTTGCTGGGTCGGTCAGTGTTACTAGATAGTTGCTGGGTCGGTCAGTGTTACAAGATAGTTGCTGGGTCAGTCAGTGTTACTAGGTGGTTGCTGGGTCAGTCAGTGTTACTAGATAGTTGCTAGGTCAGTCAGTGTTACGAGATAGTTGCTGGGTCAGTCAGTGTTACTAGATAGTTGCTGGGTCAGTCAGTGTTACTAGGTGGTTGCTGGGTCGGTCAGTGTTACTAGGTGGTTGCTGGGTCGGTCAGTGTTACTAGATAGTTGCTGGGTCAGTCAGTGTTACTAGATAGTTGCTGGGTCAGTCAGTGTTACTAGGTAGTTGCTGGGTGAGTCAGTGTTACTAGGTGGTTGCTGGGTCGGTCAGTGTTACTAGATAGTTGCTGGGTCAGTCAGTGTTACTAGGTGGTTGCTGGGTCAGTCAGTGTTACTAGATAGTTGCTGGGTCGGTCAGTGTTACTAGGTGGTTGCTGGGTCAGTCAGTGTTACTAGATAGTTGCTGGGTCGGTCAGTGTTACTAGATAGTTGCTGGGTCAGTCAGTGTTACTAGATAGTTGCTGGGTCAGTCAGTGTTACTAGGTGGTTGCTGGGTCGGTCAATGTTACTAGATAGTTGCTGGGTCGGTCAGTGTTACTAGGTGGTTGCTGGGTCAGTCAGTGTTACTAGATAGTTGCTGGGTCGGTCAGTGTTACTAGGTGGTTGCTGGGTCAGTCTGTGTTACTAGGTGGTTGCTGGGTCAGTCAGTGTTACTAGGTGGTTGCTGGGTCAGTCAGTGTTACTAGATAGTTGCTGGGTCAGTCAGTGTTACTAGATAGTTGCTGGGTCAGTCAGTGTTACTAGATAGTTGCTGGGTCAGTCAGTGTTACTAGGTGGTTGCTGGGTCGGTCAGTGTTACTAGGTGGTTGCTGGGTCGGTCAGTGTTACTAGATAGTTGCTGGGTCGGTCAGTGTTACTAGGTGGTTGCTGGGTCGGTCAGTGTTACTAGATAGTTGCTGGGTCAGTCAGTGTTACTAGATAGTTGCTGGGTCAGACAGTGTTACTAGGTGGTTGCTGGGTCAGTCAGTGTTACTAGATAGTTGCTGGGTAAGTCAGTGTTACTAGGTGGTTGCTGGGTCAGTCAATGTTACTAGGTGGTTGCTGGGTTAATCAGTGTTACTAGATATTTGCTGGGTCGGTCAGTGTTACTGGGTGGTTGCTAGGTCGGTCAGTGTTACTAGGTGGTTGCTGCTTCAGTCAGTGTTACTAGGTGGTTGCTGGGTCAGTCAGTGTTACTAGATAGTTGCTGGGTCAGTCAGTGTTACTAGATAGTTGCTGGGTCGGTCAGTGTTACTAGATAGTTGCTGGGTCAGTCAGTGTTACTAGATAGTTGCTGGGTCAGTCAGTGTTACTAGGTGGTTGCTGGGTCGGTCAATGTTACTAGATAGTTGCTGGGTCGGTCAGTGTTACTAGGTGGTTGCTGGGTCAGTCAGTGTTACTAGATAGTTGATGGGTCGGTCAGTGTTACTAGGTGGTTGCTGGGTCAGTCTGTGTTACTAGGTGGTTGCTGGGTCAGTCAGTGTTACTAGGTGGTTGCTGGGTCAGTCAGTGTTACTAGATAGTTGCTGGGTCAGTCAGTGTTACTAGATAGTTGCTGGGTCAGTCAGTGTTACTAGATAGTTGCTGGGTCAGTCAGTGTTACTAGGTGGTTGCTGGGTCGGTCAGTGTTACTAGGTGGTTGCTGGGTCGGTCAGTGTTACTAGATAGTTGCTGGGTCGGTCAGTGTTACTAGGTGGTTGCTGGGTCGGTCAGTGTTACTAGATAGTTGCTGGGTCAGTCAGTGTTACTAGATAGTTGCTGGGTCAGACAGTGTTACTAGGTGGTTGCTGGGTCAGTCAGTGTTACTAGATAGTTGCTGGGTAAGTCAGTGTTACTAGGTGGTTGCTGGGTCAGTCAATGTTACTAGGTGGTTGCTGGGTTAATCAGTGTTACTAGATATTTGCTGGGTCGGTCAGTGTTACTAGGTGGTTGCTAGGTCGGTCAGTGTTACTAGGTGGTTGCTGCTTCAGTCAGTGTTACTAGGTGGTTGCTGGGTCAGTCAGTGTTACTAGATAGTTGCTGGGTCAGCCAGTGTTACTAGATAGTTGCTGGGTCGGTCAGTGTTACTAGATAGTTGCTGGGTCAGTCAGTGTTACTAGATAGTTGCTGGGTCAGTCAGTGTTACTAGGTGGTTGCTGGGTCGGTCAATGTTACTAGATAGTTGCTGGGTCAGTCAGTGTTACTAGGTGGTTGCTGGGTCAGTCAGTGTTACTAGATAGTTGCTGGGTCGGTCAGTGTTACTAGGTGGTTGCTGGGTCAGTCTGTGTTACTAGGTGGTTGCTGGGTCAGTCAGTGTTACTAGGTGGTTGCTGGGTCAGTCAGTGTTACTAGATAGTTGCTGGGTCAGTCAGTGTTACTAGATAGTTGCTGGGTCAGTCAGTGTTACTAGATAGTTGCTGGGTCAGTCAGTGTTACTAGGTGGTTGCTGGGTCGGTCAGTGTTACTAGGTGGTTGCTGGGTCGGTCAGTGTTACTAGATAGTTGCTGGGTCGGTCAGTGTTACTAGGTGGTTGCTGGGTCGGTCAGTGTTACTAGATAGTTGCTGGGTCAGTCAGTGTTACTAGATAGTTGCTGGGTCAGACAGTGTTACTAGGTGGTTGCTGGGTCAGTCAGTGTTACTAGATAGTTGCTGGGTAAGTCAGTGTTACTAGGTGGTTGCTGGGTCAGTCAATGTTACTAGGTGGTTGCTGGGTTAATCAGTGTTACTAGATATTTGCTGGGTCGGTCAGTGTTACTAGGTGGTTGCTAGGTCGGTCAGTGTTACTAGGTGGTTGCTGCTTCAGTCAGTGTTACTAGGTGGTTGCTGGGTCAGTCAGTGTTACTAGATAGTTGCTGGGTCAGTCAGTGTTACTAGATAGTTGCTGGGTCAGTCAGTGTTACTAGATAGTTGCTAGGTCAGTCAGTGTTACTAGATAGTTGCTGGGTCGGTCAGTGTTACTAGGTGGTTGCTGGGTGGGTCGGTGTTACTAGATAGTTGCGGGTCAGTCAGTGTTACTATGTGGTTGCTGGGTCGATCAGTGTTACTAGATAGTTGCTGGGTCAGTCAGTGTTACTAGATAGTTGCTGGGTCAGTCAGTGTTACTAGATAGTTGCTGGGTCAGTCAGTGTTACTAGATAGTTGCTGGGTCAGTCAGTGTTACTAGGTGGTTGCTGGGTCGGTCAGTGTTACTAGATAGTTGCTGGGTCAGTCAGTGTTACTAGGTGGTTGCTGGGTCGGTCTGTGTTACTAGATAGTTGCTGGGTCAGTCAGTGTTACTAGATTGTTGCTGGGTCGGTCAGTGTTACTAGGTGGTTGCTGGGTCGGTCAGTGTTACTAGATAGTTGCTGGGTCGGTCAGTGTTCCTAGATAGTTGCTGGGTCGGTCAGTGTTACAAGATAGTTGCTGGGTCAGTCAGTGTTACTAGGTGGTTGCTGGGTCAGTCAGTGTTACTAGATAGTTGCTAGGTCAGTCAGTGTTACGAGATAGTTGCTGGGTCAGTCAGTGTTACTAGATAGTTGCTGGGTCAGTCAGTGTTACTAGGTGGTTGCTAGGTCGGTCAGTGTTACTAGGTGGTTGCTGCTTCAGTCAGTGTTACTAGGTGGTTGCTGGGTCAGTCAGTGTTACTAGATAGTTGCTGGGTCAGTCAGTGTTACTAGATAGTTGCTGGGTCGGTCAGTGTTACTAGATAGTTGCTGGGTCAGTCAGTGTTACTAGATAGTTGCTGGGTCAGTCAGTGTTACTAGGTGGTTGCTGGGTCGGTCAATGTTACTAGATAGTTGCTGGGTCAGTCAGTGTTACTAGGTGGTTGCTGGGTCAGTCAGTGTTACTAGATAGTTGCTGGGTCGGTCAGTGTTACTAGGTGGTTGCTGGGTCAGTCTGTGTTACTAGGTGGTTGCTGGGTCAGTCAGTGTTACTAGGTGGTTGCTGGGTCAGTCAGTGTTACTAGATAGTTGCTGGGTCAGTCAGTGTTACTAGATAGTTGCTGGGTCAGTCAGTGTTACTAGATAGTTGCTGGGTCAGTCAGTGTTACTAGGTGGTTGCTGGGTCGGTCAGTGTTACTAGGTGGTTGCTGGGTCGGTCAGTGTTACTAGATAGTTGCTGGGTCGGTCAGTGTTACTATTTGGTTGCTGGGTCGGTCAGTGTTACTAGATAGTTGCTGGGTCGGTCAGTGTTACTAGGTGGATGCTGGGTTGGTCAGAGTTACTAGATAGTTGCTGGGTCAGTCAGTGTTACTAGATAGTTGCTAGGTCAGTCAGTGTTACTAGATAGTTGCTGGGTCGGTCAGTGTTACTAGGTGGTTGCTGGGTGGGTCGGTGTTACTAGATAGTTGCGGGTCAGTCAGTGTTACTATGTGGTTGCTGGGTCGATCAGTGTTACTAGATAGTTGCTGGGTCAGTCAGTGTTACTAGATAGTTGCTGGGTCAGTCAGTGTTACTAGATAGTTGCTGGGTCAGTCAGTGTTACTAGATAGTTGCTGGGTCAGTCAGTGTTACTAGGTGGTTGCTGGGTCGGTCAGTGTTACTAGATAGTTGCTGGGTCAGTCAGTGTTACTAGGTGGTTGCTGGGTCGGTCTGTGTTACTAGATAGTTGCTGGGTCAGTCAGTGTTACTAGATTGTTGCTGGGTCGGTCAGTGTTACTAGGTGGTTGCTGGGTCGGTCAGTGTTACTAGATAGTTGCTGGGTCGGTCAGTGTTCCTAGATAGTTGCTGGGTCGGTCAGTGTTACAAGATAGTTGCTGGGTCAGTCAGTGTTACTAGGTGGTTGCTGGGTCAGTCAGTGTTACTAGATAGTTGCTAGGTCAGTCAGTGTTACGAGATAGTTGCTGGGTCAGTCAGTGTTACTAGATAGTTGCTGGGTCAGTCAGTGTTACTAGGTGGTTGCTAGGTCGGTCAGTGTTACTAGGTGGTTGCTGCTTCAGTCAGTGTTACTAGGTGGTTGCTGGGTCAGTCAGTGTTACTAGATAGTTGCTGGGTCAGTCAGTGTTACTAGATAGTTGCTGGGTCGGTCAGTGTTACTAGATAGTTGCTGGGTCAGTCAGTGTTACTAGATAGTTGCTGGGTCAGTCAGTGTTACTAGGTGGTTGCTGGGTCGGTCAATGTTACTAGATAGTTGCTGGGTCAGTCAGTGTTACTAGGTGGTTGCTGGGTCAGTCAGTGTTACTAGATAGTTGCTGGGTCGGTCAGTGTTACTAGGTGGTTGCTGGGTCAGTCTGTGTTACTAGGTGGTTGCTGGGTCAGTCAGTGTTACTAGGTGGTTGCTGGGTCAGTCAGTGTTACTAGATAGTTGCTGGGTCAGTCAGTGTTACTAGATAGTTGCTGGGTCAGTCAGTGTTACTAGATAGTTGCTGGGTCAGTCAGTGTTACTAGGTGGTTGCTGGGTCGGTCAGTGTTACTAGGTGGTTGCTGGGTCGGTCAGTGTTACTAGATAGTTGCTGGGTCGGTCAGTGTTACTAGGTGGTTGCTGGGTCGGTCAGTGTTACTAGATAGTTGCTGGGTCAGTCAGTGTTACTAGATAGTTGCTGGGTCAGACAGTGTTACTAGGTGGTTGCTGGGTCAGTCAGTGTTACTAGATAGTTGCTGGGTAAGTCAGTGTTACTAGGTGGTTGCTGGGTCAGTCAATGTTACTAGGTGGTTGCTGGGTTAATCAGTGTTACTAGATATTTGCTGGGTCGGTCAGTGTTACTAGGTGGTTGCTAGGTCGGTCAGTGTTACTAGGTGGTTGCTGCTTCAGTCAGTGTTACTAGGTGGTTGCTGGGTCAGTCAGTGTTACTAGATAGTTGCTGGGTCAGTCAGTGTTACTAGATAGTTGCTGGGTCGGTCAGTGTTACTAGATAGTTGCTGGGTCAGTCAGTGTTACTAGATAGTTGCTGGGTCAGTCAGTGTTACTATTTGGTTGCTGGGTCGGTCAGTGTTACTAGATAGTTGCTGGGTCGGTCAGTGTTACTAGGTGGATGCTGGGTTGGTCAGAGTTACTAGATAGTTGCTGGGTCAGTCAGTGTTACTAGATAGTTGCTAGGTCAGTCAGTGTTACTAGATAGTTGCTGGGTCGGTCAGTGTTACTAGGTGGTTGCTGGGTGGGTCGGTGTTACTAGATAGTTGCGGGTCAGTCAGTGTTACTATGTGGTTGCTGGGTCGATCAGTGTTACTAGATAGTTGCTGGGTCAGTCAGTGTTACTAGATAGTTGCTGGGTCAGTCAGTGTTACTAGATAGTTGCTGGGTCAGTCAGTGTTACTAGATAGTTGCTGGGTCAGTCAGTGTTACTAGGTGGTTGCTGGGTCGGTCAGTGTTACTAGATAGTTGCTGGGTCAGTCAGTGTTACTAGGTGGTTGCTGGGTCGGTCTGTGTTACTAGATAGTTGCTGGGTCAGTCAGTGTTACTAGATTGTTGCTGGGTCGGTCAGTGTTACTAGGTGGTTGCTGGGTCGGTCAGTGTTACTAGATAGTTGCTGGGTCGGTCAGTGTTCCTAGATAGTTGCTGGGTCGGTCAGTGTTACAAGATAGTTGCTGGGTCAGTCAGTGTTACTAGGTGGTTGCTAGGTCGGTCAGTGTTACTAGGTGGTTGCTGCTTCAGTCAGTGTTACTAGGTGGTTGCTGGGTCAGTCAGTGTTACTAGATAGTTGCTGGGTCAGTCAGTGTTACTAGATAGTTGCTGGGTCGGTCAGTGTTACTAGATAGTTGCTGGGTCAGTCAGTGTTACTAGATAGTTGCTGGGTCAGTCAGTGTTACTATTTGGTTGCTGGGTCGGTCAGTGTTACTAGATAGTTGCTGGGTCGGTCAGTGTTACTAGGTGGATGCTGGGTTGGTCAGAGTTACTAGATAGTTGCTGGGTCAGTCAGTGTTACTAGATAGTTGCTAGGTCAGTCAGTGTTACTAGATAGTTGCTGGGTCGGTCAGTGTTACTAGGTGGTTGCTGGGTGGGTCGGTGTTACTAGATAGTTGCGGGTCAGTCAGTGTTACTATGTGGTTGCTGGGTCGATCAGTGTTACTAGATAGTTGCTGGGTCAGTCAGTGTTACTAGATAGTTGCTGGGTCAGTCAGTGTTACTAGATAGTTGCTGGGTCAGTCAGTGTTACTAGATAGTTGCTGGGTCAGTCAGTGTTACTAGGTGGTTGCTGGGTCGGTCAGTGTTACTAGATAGTTGCTGGGTCAGTCAGTGTTACTAGGTGGTTGCTGGGTCGGTCTGTGTTACTAGATAGTTGCTGGGTCAGTCAGTGTTACTAGATTGTTGCTGGGTCGGTCAGTGTTACTAGGTGGTTGCTGGGTCGGTCAGTGTTACTAGATAGTTGCTGGGTCGGTCAGTGTTCCTAGATAGTTGCTGGGTCGGTCAGTGTTACAAGATAGTTGCTGGGTCAGTCAGTGTTACTAGGTGGTTGCTGGGTCAGTCAGTGTTACTAGATAGTTGCTAGGTCAGTCAGTGTTACGAGATAGTTGCTGGGTCAGTCAGTGTTACTAGATAGTTGCTGGGTCAGTCAGTGTTACTAGGTGGTTGCTGGGTCGGTCAGTGTTACTAGGTGTTTGCTGGGTCGGTCAGTGTTACTAGATAGTTGCTGGGTCAGTCAGTGTTACTAGATAGTTGCTGGGTCAGTCAGTGTTACTAGATAGTTGCTGGGTCAGTCAGTGTTACTAGATAGTTGCTGGGTCAGTCAGTGTTACTAGGTGGTTGCTGGGTCGGTCAGTGTTACTAGATAGTTGCTGGGTCAGTCAGTGTTACTAGGTGGTTGCTGGGTCGGTCTGTGTTACTAGATAGTTGCTGGGTCAGTCAGTGTTACTAGATTGTTGCTGGGTCGGTCAGTGTTACTAGGTGGTTGCTGGGTCGGTCAGTGTTACTAGATAGTTTCTGGGTCGGTCAGTGTTACTAGATAGTTGCTGGGTCGGTCAGTGTTACAAGATAGTTGCTGGGTCAGTCAGTGTTACTAGGTGGTTGCTGGGTCAGTCAGTGTTACTAGATAGTTGCTAGGTCAGTCAGTGTTACGAGATAGTTGCTGGGTCAGTCAGTGTTACTAGATAGTTGCTGGGTCAGTCAGTGTTACTAGGTGGTTGCTGGGTCGGTCAGTGTTACTAGGTGGTTGCTGGGTCGGTCAGTGTTACTAGATAGTTGCTGGGTCAGTCAGTGTTACTAGATAGTTGCTGGGTCAGTCAGTGTTACTAGGTAGTTGCTGGGTGAGTCAGTGTTACTAGGTGGTTGCTGGGTCGGTCAGTGTTACTAGATAGTTGCTGGGTCAGTCAGTGTTACTAGGTGGTTGCTGGGTCAGTCAGTGTTACTAGATAGTTGCTGGGTCGGTCAGTGTTACTAGGTGGTTGCTGGGTCAGTCAGTGTTACTAGATAGTTGCTGGGTCGGTGAGTGTTACTAGATAGTTGCTGGGTCAGTCAGTGTTACTAGATAGTTGCTGGGTCAGTCAGTGTTACTAGGTGGTTGCTGGGTCGGTCAATGTTACTAGATAGTTGCTGGGTCGGTCAGTGTTACTAGGTGGTTGCTGGGTCAGTCAGTGTTACTAGATAGTTGATAGGTCGGTCAGTGTTACTAGGTGGTTGCTGGGTCAGTCTGTGTTACTAGGTGGTTGCTGGGTCAGTCAGTGTTACTAGGTGGTTGCTGGGTCAGTCAGTGTTACTAGATAGTTGCTGGGTCAGTCAGTGTTACTAGATAGTTGCTGGGTCAGTCAGTGTTACTAGATAGTTGCTGGGTCAGTCAGTGTTACTAGGTGGTTGCTGGGTCGGTCAGTGTTACTAGATAGTTGCTGGGTCGGTCAGTGTTACTAGGTGGTTGCTGGGTCGGTCAGTGTTACTAGATAGTTGCTGGGTCGGTCAGTGTTACTAGATAGTTGCTGGGTCGGTCAGTGTTACAAGATAGTTGCTGGGTCAGTCAGTGTTACTAGGTGGTTGCTGGGTCAGTCAGTGTTACTAGATAGTTGCTGGGTCGGTCAGTGTTACTAGATAGTTGCTGGGTCAGTCAGTGTTACTAGATAGTTGCTGGGTCAGTCAGTGTTACTAGGTGGTTGCTGGGTCGGTCAGTGATACTAGATAGGTGCTGGGTCGGTCAGTGTTACTAGGTGGTTGCTGGGTCAGTCAGTGTTACTAGATAGTTGCTGGGTCGGTCAGTGTTACTAGAGAGTTGCTGGGTCAGTCTGTGTTACTAGATATTTGCTGGGTCGGTCAGTGTTACTAGATAGTTGCTGGGTCGGTCAGTGTTACTAGATAGTTGCTAGGTCGGTCAGTGTTACTAGGTGGTTGCTGGGTCAGTCAGTGTTACTAGATAGTTGCTGGGTCGGTCAGTGTTACTAGGTGGTTGCTGGGTCAGTCTGTGTTACTAGGTGGTTGCTGGGTCAGTCAGTGTTACTAGGTGGTTGCTGGGTCAGTCAGTGTTACTAGATAGTTGCTGGGTCAGTCAGTGTTACTAGATAGTTGCTGGGTCAGTCAGTGTTACTAGATAGTTGCTGGGTCAGTCAGTGTTACTAGGTGGTTGCTGGGTCGGTCAGTGTTACTAGATAGTTGCTGGGTCAGTCAGTGTTACTAGGTGGTTGCTGGGTCAGTCAGTGTTACTAGGTGGTTGCTGGGTCAGTCAGTGTTACTAGATAGTTGCTGGGTCGGTCAGTGTTACTAGACAGTTGCTGGGTCAGTCAGTGTTACTAGATAGTTGCTGGGTCAGTCAGTGTTACTAGGTGGTTGCTGGGTCGGTCAGTGTTACTAGATAGTTGCTGGGTCAGTCAGTGTTACTAGATAGTTGCTGGGTCAGTCAGTGTTACTAGATAGTTGCTGTGTCAGTCAGTGTTACTAGATAGTTGCTGGGTTGGTCTGTGTTACTAGATAGTTGCTGGGTCAGTCAGTGTTACTAGGTAGTTGCTGGGGCAGTCAGTGTTACTAGGTGGTTGCTGGGTCAGTCAGTGTTACTAGATAGTTGCTGGGTCGGTCAGTGTTACTAGATAGTTGCTGGGTCAGTCAGTGTTACTAGATAGTTGCTGGGTCAGTCAGTGTTACTAGGTGGTTGCTGGGTCGGTCAGTGATACTAGATAGGTGCTGGGTCGGTCAGTGTTACTAGGTGGTTGCTGGGTCAGTCAGTGTTACTAGATAGTTGCTGGGTCGGTCAGTGTTACTAGATAGTTGCTGGGTCAGTCAGTGTTACTAGATATTTGCTGGGTCGGTCAGTGTTACTAGATAGTTGCTGGGTCGGTCAGTGTTACTAGATAGTTGCTAGGTTGGTCATTGTTACTAGGTGGTTGCTGGGTCAGTCAGTGTTACTAGATAGTTGCTGGGTCGGTCAGTGTTACTAGGTGGTTGCTGGGTCAGTCTGTGTTACTAGGTGGTTGCTGGGTCAGTCAGTGTTACTAGGTGGTTGCTGGGTCAGTCAGTGTTACTAGATAGTTGCTGGGTCAGTCAGTGTTACTAGATAGTTGCTGGGTCAGTCAGTGTTACTAGATAGTTGCTGGGTCAGTCAGTGTTACTAGGTGGTTGCTGGGTCGGTCAGTGTTACTAGATAGTTGCTGGGTCAGTCAGTGTTACTAGGTGGTTGCTGGGTCAGTCAGTGTTACTAGATAGTTGCTGGGTCGGTCAGTGTTACTAGGTGTTTGCTGGGTCAGTCAGTGTTACTAGATAGTTGCTGGGTCGGTCAGTGTTACTAGGTGGTTGCTGGGTCAGTCTGTGTTACTAGGTCGTTGCTGGGTCAGTCAGTGTTACTAGGTGGTTGCTGGGTCAGTCAGTGTTACTAGGTGGTTGCTGGGTCGGTCAGTGTTACTAGATAGTTGCTGGGTCAGTCAGTGTTACTAGATAGTTGCTGGGTTGGTCAGTGTTACTAGAAAAGTTGCTGGGTCAGTCAGTGTTACTAGGTGGTTGCTGGGTCAGTCAGTGTTACTAGATAGTTGCTGGGTCAGTCAGTGTTAGTAGATAGTTGCTGGGTCAGTCAGTGTTACTAGGTAGTTGCTGGGTGAGTCAGTGTTACTAGGTGGTTGCTGGGTCGGTCAGTGTTACTAGATAGTTGCTGGGTCAGTCAGTGTTACTAGGTGGTTGCTGGGTCAGTCAGTGTTACTAGATAGTTGCTGGGTCGGTCAGTGTTACTAGGTGGTTGCTGGGTCAGTCAGTGTTACTAGATAGTTGCTGGGTCGGTCAGTGTTACTAGATAGTTGCTGGGTCAGTCAGTGTTACTAGATAGTTGCTGGGTCAGTCAGTGTTACTAGGTGGTTGCTAGGTCGGTCAATGTTACTAGATAGTTGCTGGGTCGGTCAGTGTTACTAGGTGGTTGCTGGGTCAGTCAGTGTTACTAGATAGTTGCTGGGTCGGTCAGTGTTACAAGGTGGTTGCTGGGTCAGTATGTGTTACTAGGTGGTTGCTGGGTCAGTCAGTGTTACTAGGTGGTTGCTGGGTCAGTCAGTGTTACTAGGTAGTTGCTGGGTCAGTCAGTGTTACTAGATAGTTGCTGCGTCAGTCAGTGTTACTAGATAGTTGCTGGGTGAGTCAGTGTTACTAGGTGGTTGCTGGGTCGGTCAGTGTTACTAGATAGTTGCTGGGTCAGTCAGTGTTACTAGGTGGTTGCTGGGTCGGTCTGTGTCACTAGGTGGTTGCTGGGTCAGTCTGTATTACTAGGTGGTTGCTGGGTCAGTCAGTGTTACTAGATAGTTGTTGCGTCAATCAGTGTTACTAGATAGTTGCTGGGTCGGTCAGTGTTACTAGGTGGTTGCTGGGTCAGTCAGTGTTACTAGATAGTTGCTGGGTCAGACAGTGTTACTAGGTGGTTGCTGGGTCAGTCAGTGTTACTAGGTGGTTGCTGGGTCGGTCAGTGTTACTAGATATTTGCTGGGTCGGTCAGTGTTACTAGGTGGTTGCTAGGTCGGTCAGTGTTACTAGGTGGTTGCTGCGTCAGTCAGTGTTACTAGGTGGTTGCTGGGTCAGTCAGTGTTACTAGATAGTTGCTGGGTCAGTCAGTGTTACTAGATAGTTGCTGGGTCGGTCAGTGTTACTAGATAGTTGCTGGGTCAGTAAGTGTTACGAGATAGTTGCTGGGTCAGTCAGTGTTACTAGGTGGTTGCTGGGTCGGTCAGTGTTACTAGATAGTTGCTGGGTCGGTCAGTGTTACTAGGTGGTTGCTGGGTCAGTCAGTGTTACTAGGTAGTTGCTGGGTCAGTCAGTGTTACTAGATAGTTGCTGGGTCAGTCAGTGTTACTAGATAGTTGCTGGGTCAGTCAGTGTTACTAGGTGGTTGCTGGGTCGGTCAGTGTTACTAGATAGTTGCTGGGTCAGTCAGTGTTACTAGGTGGTTGCTGGGTCGGTCTGTGTTACTAGGTGGTTGCTGGGTCAGCCTGTGTTACTAGGTGGTTGCTGGGTCAGTCAGTGTTACTAGATAGTTGCTGCGTCAATCAGTGTTACTAGATAGTTGCTGAGTCGGTTAGTGTTACTAGGTGGTTGCTGGGTCAGTCAGTGTTACTAGATAGTTGCTGGGTCAGACAGTGTTACTAGGTGGTTGCTGGGTCAGTCAGTGTTACTAGATAGTTGCTGGGTAAGTCAGTGTTACTAGGTGGTTGCTGGGTCAGTCAATGTTACTAGGTGGTTGCTGGGTCAATCAGTGTTACTAGATATTTGCTGGGTCGGTCAGTGTTACTAGGTGGTTGCTAGGTCGGTCAGTGTTACTAGGTGGTTGCTGCGTCAGTCAGTGTTACTAGGTGGTTGCTGGGTCAGTCAGTGTTACTAGATAGTTGCTGGGTCAGTCAGTGTTACTAGATAGTTGCTGGGTCGGTCAGTGTTACTAGATAGTTGCTGGGTCAGTCAGTGTTACTAGATAGTTGCTGGGTCAGTCAGTGTTACTAGGTGGTTGCTGGGTCGGTCAGTGATACTAGATAGGTGCTGGGTCGGTCAGTGTTACTAGGTGGTTGCTGGGTCAGTCAGTGTTACTAGATAGTTGCTGGGTCGGTCAGTGTTACTAGAGAGTTGCTGGGTCAGTCTATGTTACTAGATATTTGCTGGGTCGGTCAGTGTTACTAGATAGTTGCTGGGTCGGTCAGTGTTACTAGATAGTTGCTAGGTCGGTCAGTGTTACTAGGTGGTTGCTGGGTCAGTCAGTGTTACTAGATAGTTGCTGGGTCGGTCAGTGTTACTAGGTGGTTGCTGGGTCAGTCTGTGTTACTAGGTGGTTGCTGGGTCAGTCAGTGTTACTAGGTGGTTGCTGGGTCAGTCAGTGTTACTAGATAGTTGCTGGGTCAGTCAGTGTTACTAGATAGTTGCTGGGTCAGTCAGTGTTACTAGATAGTTGCTGGGTCAGTCAGTGTTACTAGGTGGTTGCTGGGTCGGTCAGTGTTACTAGATAGTTGCTGGGTCAGTCAGTGTTACTAGGTGGTTGCTGGGTCAGTCAGTGTTACTAGGTGGTTGCTGGGTCAGTCAGTGTTACTAGATAGTTGCTGGGTCGGTCAGTGTTACTAGACAGTTGCTGGGTCAGTCAGTGTTACTAGATAGTTGCTGGGTCAGTCAGTGTTACTAGGTGGTTGCTGGGTCGGTCAGTGTTACTAGATAGTTGCTGGGTCAGTCAGTGTTACTAGATAGTTGCTGGGTCAGTCAGTGTTACTAGATAGTTGCTGTGTCAGTCAGTGTTACTAGATAGTTGCTGGGTTGGTCTGTGTTACTAGATAGTTGCTGGGTCAGTCAGTGTTACTAGGTAGTTGCTGGGTGAGTCAGTGTTACTAGGTGGTTGCTGGGTCGGTCAGTGTTACTAGATAGTTGCTGGGTCAGTCAGTGTTACTAGGTGGTTGCTGGGTCAGTCAGTGTTACTAGATAGTTGCTGGGGCAGTCAGTGTTACTAGGTGGTTGCTGGGTCAGTCAGTGTTACTAGATAGTTGCTGGGTCGGTCAGTGTTACTAGATAGTTGCTGGGTCAGTCAGTGTTACTAGATAGTTGCTGGGTCAGTCAGTGTTACTAGGTGGTTGCTGGGTCGGTCAGTGATACTAGATAGGTGCTGGGTCGGTCAGTGTTACTAGGTGGTTGCTGGGTCAGTCAGTGTTACTAGATAGTTGCTGGGTCGGTCAGTGTTACTAGATAGTTGCTGGGTCAGTCAGTGTTACTAGATATTTGCTGGGTCGGTCAGTGTTACTAGATAGTTGCTGGGTCGGTCAGTGTTACTAGATAGTTGCTAGGTTGGTCATTGTTACTAGGTGGTTGCTGGGTCAGTCAGTGTTACTAGATAGTTGCTGGGTCGGTCAGTGTTACTAGGTGGTTGCTGGGTCAGTCTGTGTTACTAGGTGGTTGCTGGGTCAGTCAGTGTTACTAGGTGGTTGCTGGGTCAGTCAGTGTTACTAGATAGTTGCTGGGTCAGTCAGTGTTACTAGATAGTTGCTGGGTCAGTCAGTGTTACTAGATAGTTGCTGGGTCAGTCAGTGTTACTAGGTGGTTGCTGGGTCGGTCAGTGTTACTAGATAGTTGCTGGGTCAGTCAGTGTTACTAGGTGGTTGCTGGGTCAGTCAGTGTTACTAGATAGTTGCTGGGTCGGTCAGTGTTACTAGGTGTTTGCTGGGTCAGTCAGTGTTACTAGATAGTTGCTGGGTCGGTCAGTGTTACTAGGTGGTTGCTGGGTCAGTCTGTGTTACTAGGTCGTTGCTGGGTCAGTCAGTGTTACTAGGTGGTTGCTGGGTCAGTCAGTGTTACTAGGTGGTTGCTGGGTCGGTCAGTGTTACTAGATAGTTGCTGGGTCAGTCAGTGTTACTAGATAGTTGCTGGGTTGGTCAGTGTTACTAGAAAAGTTGCTGGGTCAGTCAGTGTTACTAGGTGGTTGCTGGGTCAGTCAGTGTTACTAGATAGTTGCTGGGTCAGTCAGTGTTAGTAGATAGTTGCTGGGTCAGTCAGTGTTACTAGGTAGTTGCTGGGTGAGTCAGTGTTACTAGGTGGTTGCTGGGTCGGTCAGTGTTACTAGATAGTTGCTGGGTCAGTCAGTGTTACTAGGTGGTTGCTGGGTCAGTCAGTGTTACTAGATAGTTGCTGGGTCGGTCAGTGTTACTAGGTGGTTGCTGGGTCAGTCAGTGTTACTAGATAGTTGCTGGGTTGGTCAGTGTTACTAGATAGTTGCTGGGTCGGTCAGTGTTACTAGGTGGTTGCTGGGTCAGTCAGTGTTACTAGATAGTTGCTGGGTCGGTCAGTGTTACAAGGTGGTTGCTGGGTCAGTATGTGTTACTAGGTGGTTGCTGGGTCAGTCAGTGTTACTAGGTGGTTGCTGGGTCAGTCAGTGTTACTAGGTAGTTGCTGGGTCAGTCAGTGTTACTAGATAGTTGCTGCGTCAGTCAGTGTTACTAGATAGTTGCTGGGTGAGTCAGTGTTACTAGGTGGTTGCTGGGTCGGTCAGTGTTACTAGATAGTTGCTGGGTCAGTCAGTGTTACTAGGTGGTTGCTGGGTCGGTCTGTGTCACTAGGTGGTTGCTGGGTCAGTCTGTATTACTAGGTGGTTGCTGGGTCAGTCAGTGTTACTAGATAGTTGTTGCGTCAATCAGTGTTACTAGATAGTTGCTGGGTCGGTCAGTGTTACTAGGTGGTTGCTGGGTCAGTCAGTGTTACTAGATAGTTGCTGGGTCAGACAGTGTTACTAGGTGGTTGCTGGGTCAGTCAGTGTTACTAGGTGGTTGCTGGGTCGGTCAGTGTTACTAGATATTTGCTGGGTCGGTCAGTGTTACTAGATAGTTGCTGGGTCAGTCAGTGTTACTAGGTGGTTGCTGGGTCAGTCAGTGTTACTAGATAGTTGCTGGGTCAGTCAGTGTTACTAGATAGTTGCTGGGTCGGTCAGTGTTACTAGATAGTTGCTGGGTCAGTAAGTGTTACGAGATAGTTGCTGGGTCAGTCAGTGTTACTAGGTGGTTGCTGGGTCGGTCAGTGTTACTAGATAGTTGCTGGGTCGGTCAGTGTTACTAGGTGGTTGCTGGGTCAGTCAGTGTTACTAGGTAGTTGCTGGGTCAGTCAGTGTTACTAGATAGTTGCTGGGTCAGTCAGTGTTACTAGATAGTTGCTGGGTCAGTCAGTGTTACTAGGTGGTTGCTGGGTCGGTCAGTGTTACTAGATAGTTGCTGGGTCAGTCAGTGTTACTAGGTGGTTGCTGGGTCGGTCTGTGTTACTAGGTGGTTGCTGGGTCAGCCTGTGTTACTAGGTGGTTGCTGGGTCAGTCAGTGTTACTAGATAGTTGCTGCGTCAATCAGTGTTACTAGATAGTTGCTGAGTCGGTTAGTGTTACTAGGTGGTTGCTGGGTCAGTCAGTGTTACTAGATAGTTGCTGGGTCAGACAGTGTTACTAGGTGGTTGCTGGGTCAGTCAGTGTTACTAGATAGTTGCTGGGTAAGTCAGTGTTACTAGGTGGTTGCTGGGTCAGTCAATGTTACTAGGTGGTTGCTGGGTTAATCAGTGTTACTAGATATTTGCTGGGTCGGTCAGTGTTACTAGGTGGTTGCTAGGTCGGTCAGTGTTACTAGGTGGTTGCTGCGTCAGTCAGTGTTACTAGGTGGTTGCTGGGTCAGTCAGTGTTACTAGATAGTTGCTGGGTCAGTCAGTGTTACTAGATAGTTGCTGGGTCGGTCAGTGTTACTAGATAGTTGCTGGGTCAGTCAGTGTTACTAGATAGTTGCTGGGTCAGTCAGTGTTACTAGGTGGTTGCTGGGTCGGTCAGTGTTACTAGATAGTTGCTTGGTCGGTCAGTGTTACTAGGTGGATGCTAGGTCGGTCAGTGTTACTAGGTGGTTGCTGCGTCAGTCAGTGTTACTAGGTGGTTGCTGGGTCAGTCAGTGTTACTAGATAGTTGCTGGGTCAGTCAGTGTTACTAGATAGTTGCTGGGTCGGTCAGTGTTACTAGATAGTTGCTGGGTCAGTCAGTGTTACTAGATAGTTGCTGGGTCAGTCAGTGTTACTAGGTGGTTGCTGGGTCGGTCAGTGTTACTAGATAGTTGCTTGGTCGGTCAGTGTTACTAGGTGGATGCTGGGTTGGTCAGAGTTACTAGATAGTTGCTGGGTCAGTCAGTGTTACTAGATAGTTGCTGGGTCAGTCAGTGTTACTAGATAGTTGCTGGGTCGGTCAGTGTTACTAGGTGGTTGCTGGTTGGGTCGGTGTTACTAGATAGTTGCGGGTCAGTCAGTGTTACTATGTGGTTGCTGGGTCGATCAGTGTTACTAGATAGTTTCTGGGTCAGTCAGTGTTACTAGATAGTTGCTGGGTCAGTCAGTGTTACTAGATAGTTGCTGGGTCGGTCAGTGTTACTAGATAGTTGCTGGGTCAGTCAGTGTTACTAGATAGTTGCTGGGTCAGTCAGTGTTACTAGGTAGTTGCTGGGTGAGTCAGTGTTACTAGGTGGTTGCTGGGTCGGTCAGTGTTACTAGATAGTTGCTGGGTCAGTCAGTGTTACTAGGTGGTTGCTGTGTCGGTCAGTGATACTAGATAGGTGCTGGGTCGGTCAATGTTACTAGGTGGTTGCTGGGTCAGTCAGTGTTACTAGATAGTTGCTGGGTCGGTCAGTGTTACTAGATAGTTGCTGGGTCAGTCAGTGTTACTAGATTTTTGCTGGGTCGGTCAGTGTTACTAGATAGTTGCTGGGTCGGTCAGTGTTACTAGATAGTTGCTGGGTCGGTCAGTGTTACTAGATAGTTGCTGGGTCAGTCAGTGTTACTAGATAGTTGCTGGGTCAGTCAGTGTTACTAGATAGTTGCTGGGTCAGTCAGTGTTACTAGGTAGTTGCTGGGTGAGTCAGTGTTACTAGGTGGTTGCTGGGTCGGTCAGTGTTACTAGATAGTTGCTGTGTCAGTCAGTGATACTAGATAGGTGCTGGGTCGGTCAGTGTTACTAGGTGGTTGCTGGGTCGGTCAGTGTTACTAGATAGTTGCTGGGTCGGTCAGTGTTACTAGATAGTTGCTAGGTCGGTCAGTGTTACTAGATGGTTGCTGGGTCGGTCAGTGTTACTAGATAGTTGCTGGGTCAGTCAGTGTTACTAGGTGGTTGCTGTGTCAGTCAGTGATACTAGATAGGTGCTGGGTCGGTCAGTGTTACTAGGTGGTTGCTGGGTCGGTCAGTGTTACTAGATAGTTGCTGGGTCGGTCAGTGTTACTAGATAGTTGCTAGGTCGGTCAGTGTTACTAGGTGGTTGCTGGGTCAGTCAGTGTTACTAGGTAGTTGCTGGGTCAGTCAGTGTTACTAGATAGTTGCTGCGTCAGTCAGTGTTACTAGATAGTTGCTGGGTGAGTCAGTGTTACTAGGTGGTTGCTGGGTCGGTCAGTGTTACTAGATAGTTGCTGGGTCAGTCAGTGTTACTAGGTGGTTGCTGGGTCGGTCTGTGTCACTAGGTGGTTGCTGGGTCAGTCTGTATTACTAGGTGGTTGCTGGGTCAGTCAGTGTTACTAGATAGTTGTTGCGTCAATCAGTGTTACTAGATAGTTGCTGGGTCGGTCAGTGTTACTAGGTGGTTGCTGGGTCAGTCAGTGTTACTAGATAGTTGCTGGGTCAGACAGTGTTACTAGGTGGTTGCTGGGTCAGTCAGTGTTACTAGGTGGTTGCTGGGTCGGTCAGTGTTACTAGATATTTGCTGGGTCGGTCAGTGTTACTAGGTGGTTGCTAGGTCGGTCAGTGTTACTAGGTGGTTGCTGCGTCAGTCAGTGTTACTAGGTGGTTGCTGGGTCAGTCAGTGTTACTAGATAGTTGCTGGGTCAGTCAGTGTTACTAGATAGTTGCTGGGTCGGTCAGTGTTACTAGATAGTTGCTGGGTCAGTAAGTGTTACGAGATAGTTGCTGGGTCAGTCAGTGTTACTAGGTGGTTGCTGGGTCGGTCAGTGTTACTAGATAGTTGCTGGGTCGGTCAGTGTTACTAGGTGGTTGCTGGGTCAGTCAGTGTTACTAGGTAGTTGCTGGGTCAGTCAGTGTTACTAGATAGTTGCTGGGTCAGTCAGTGTTACTAGATAGTTGCTGGGTCAGTCAGTGTTACTAGGTGGTTGCTGGGTCGGTCAGTGTTACTAGATAGTTGCTGGGTCAGTCAGTGTTACTAGGTGGTTGCTGGGTCGGTCTGTGTTACTAGGTGGTTGCTGGGTCAGCCTGTGTTACTAGGTGGTTGCTGGGTCAGTCAGTGTTACTAGATAGTTGCTGCGTCAATCAGTGTTACTAGATAGTTGCTGAGTCGGTTAGTGTTACTAGGTGGTTGCTGGGTCAGTCAGTGTTACTAGATAGTTGCTGGGTCAGACAGTGTTACTAGGTGGTTGCTGGGTCAGTCAGTGTTACTAGATAGTTGCTGGGTAAGTCAGTGTTACTAGGTGGTTGCTGGGTCAGTCAATGTTACTAGGTGGTTGCTGGGTCAATCAGTGTTACTAGATATTTGCTGGGTCGGTCAGTGTTACTAGGTGGTTGCTAGGTCGGTCAGTGTTACTAGGTGGTTGCTGCGTCAGTCAGTGTTACTAGGTGGTTGCTGGGTCAGTCAGTGTTACTAGATAGTTGCTGGGTCAGTCAGTGTTACTAGATAGTTGCTGGGTCGGTCAGTGTTACTAGATAGTTGCTGGGTCAGTCAGTGTTACTAGATAGTTGCTGGGTCAGTCAGTGTTACTAGGTGGTTGCTGGGTCGGTCAGTGTTACTAGATAGTTGCTTGGTCGGTCAGTGTTACTAGGTGGATGCTAGGTCGGTCAGTGTTACTAGGTGGTTGCTGCGTCAGTCAGTGTTACTAGGTGGTTGCTGGGTCAGTCAGTGTTACTAGATAGTTGCTGGGTCAGTCAGTGTTACTAGATAGTTGCTGGGTCGGTCAGTGTTACTAGATAGTTGCTGGGTCAGTCAGTGTTACTAGATAGTTGCTGGGTCAGTCAGTGTTACTAGGTGGTTGCTGGGTCGGTCAGTGTTACTAGATAGTTGCTTGGTCGGTCAGTGTTACTAGGTGGATGCTGGGTTGGTCAGAGTTACTAGATAGTTGCTGGGTCAGTCAGTGTTACTAGATAGTTGCTGGGTCAGTCAGTGTTACTAGATAGTTGCTGGGTCGGTCAGTGTTACTAGGTGGTTGCTGGTTGGGTCGGTGTTACTAGATAGTTGCGGGTCAGTCAGTGTTACTATGTGGTTGCTGGGTCGATCAGTGTTACTAGATAGTTTCTGGGTCAGTCAGTGTTACTAGATAGTTGCTGGGTCAGTCAGTGTTACTAGATAGTTGCTGGGTCGGTCAGTGTTACTAGATAGTTGCTGGGTCAGTCAGTGTTACTAGATAGTTGCTGGGTCAGTCAGTGTTACTAGGTAGTTGCTGGGTGAGTCAGTGTTACTAGGTGGTTGCTGGGTCGGTCAGTGTTACTAGATAGTTGCTGGGTCAGTCAGTGTTACTAGGTGGTTGCTGTGTCGGTCAGTGATACTAGATAGGTGCTGGGTCGGTCAATGTTACTAGGTGGTTGCTGGGTCAGTCAGTGTTACTAGATAGTTGCTGGGTCGGTCAGTGTTACTAGATAGTTGCTGGGTCAGTCAGTGTTACTAGATTTTTGCTGGGTCGGTCAGTGTTACTAGATAGTTGCTGGGTCGGTCAGTGTTACTAGATAGTTGCTGGGTCGGTCAGTGTTACTAGATAGTTGCTGGGTCAGTCAGTGTTACTAGATAGTTGCTGGGTCAGTCAGTGTTACTAGATAGTTGCTGGGTCAGTCAGTGTTACTAGGTAGTTGCTGGGTGAGTCAGTGTTACTAGGTGGTTGCTGGGTCGGTCAGTGTTACTAGATAGTTGCTGTGTCAGTCAGTGATACTAGATAGGTGCTGGGTCGGTCAGTGTTACTAGGTGGTTGCTGGGTCGGTCAGTGTTACTAGATAGTTGCTGGGTCGGTCAGTGTTACTAGATAGTTGCTAGGTCGGTCAGTGTTACTAGATGGTTGCTGGGTCGGTCAGTGTTACTAGATAGTTGCTGGGTCAGTCAGTGTTACTAGGTGGTTGCTGTGTCAGTCAGTGATACTAGATAGGTGCTGGGTCGGTCAGTGTTACTAGGTGGTTGCTGGGTCGGTCAGTGTTACTAGATAGTTGCTGGGTCGGTCAGTGTTACTAGATAGTTGCTAGGTCGGTCAGTGTTACTAGGTGGTTGCTGGGTCAGTCAGTGTTACTAGGTGGTTGCTGGGTCGGTCAGTGTTACTAGATAGTTGCTGGGTCAGTCAGTGTTACTAGGTGGTTGCTGTGTCAGTCAGTGATACTAGATAGGTGCTGGGTCGGTCAGTGTTACTAGGTGGTTGCTGGGTCGGTCAGTGTTACTAGATAGTTGCTGGGTCGGTCAGTGTTACTAGATAGTTGCTAGGTTGGTCAGTGTTACTAGGTGGTTGCTGGGTCAGTCAGTGTTACTAGGTGGTTGCTGGGTCAGTCAGTGTTACTAGATAGTTGCTGGGTCAATCAGTGTTACTAGATAGTTGCTGGGTCAGTCAGTGTTACTAGATAGTTGCTGGGTCAGTCAGTGTTACTAGGTGGTTGCTGGGTCGGTCAGTGTTACTAGATAGTTGCTGGGTCAGTCAGTGTTACGAGGTGGTTGCTGGGTCAGTCAGTGTTACTAGGTGGTTGCTGGGTCAGTCAGTGTTACTAGATAGTTGCTGGGTCGGTCAGTGTTACTAGACAGTTGCTGGGTCAGACAGTGTTTCTAGATAGTTGCTGGGTCAGTCAGTGTTACTAGGTTGTTGCTGGGTCGGTCAGTGTTACTAGGTGGTTGCTGGGTCGGTCAGTGTTACTAGATAGTTGCTGGGTCAGTCAGTGTTAATAGATAGTTGCTGGGTCAGTCAGTGTTACTAGATAGTTGCTGGGTTGGTCTGTGTTACTAGATAGTTGCTGGGTCAGTCAGTGTTACTAGGTGGTTGCTGGGTCAGTCAGTGTTACTAGATAGTTGCTGGGTCAGTCAGTGTTACTAGATAGTTGCTGGGTCAGTCAGTGTTACTAGGTAGTTGCTGTGTCAGTCAGTGATACTAGATAGGTGCTGGGTCGGTCAGTGTTACTAGGTGGTTGCTGGGTCAGTCAGTGTTACTAGATAGTTGCTGGGTCGGTCAGTGTTACTAGATAGTTGCTGGGTCAGTCAGTGTTACTAGATTTTTGCTGGGTCGGTCAGTGTTACTAGATAGTTGCTGGGTCGGTCAGTGTTACTAGATAGTTGCTAGGTCGGTCAGTGTTACTAGGTGGTTGCTGGGTCAGTCAGTGTTACTAGATAGTTGCTGGGTCGGTCAGTGCTACTAGGTGGTTGCTAAGTCAGTCTGTGTTACTAGGTGGTTGCTGGGTCAGTCAGTGTTACTAGGTGGTTGCTGGGTCAGTCAGTGTTACTAGATAGTTGCTGGGTCAATCAGTGTTACTAGATAGTTGCTGGGTCAGTCAGTGTTACTAGATAGTTGCTGGGTCAGTCAGTGTTACTAGGTGGTTGCTGGGTCGGTCAGTGTTACTAGATAGTTGCTGGGTCAGTCAGTGTTACGAGGTGGTTGCTGGGTCAGTCAGTGTTACTAGGTGGTTGCTGGGTCAGTCAGTGTTACTAGATAGTTGCTGGGTCGGTCAGTGTTACTAGACAGTTGCTGGGTCAGACAGTGTTACTAGATAGTTGCTGGGTCAGTCAGTGTTACTAGGTGGTTGCTGGGTCGGTCAGTGTTACTAGGTGGTTGCTGGGTCGGTCAGTGTTACTAGATAGTTGCTGGGTCAGTCAGTGTTAATAGATAGTTGCTGGGTCAGTCAGTGTTACTAGATAGTTGCTGGGTTGGTCTGTGTTACTAGATAGTTGCTGGGTCAGTCAGTGTTACTAGGTGGTTGCTGGGTCAGTCAGTGTTACTAGATAGTTGCTGGGTCAGTCAGTGTTACTAGATAGTTGCTGGGTCAGTCAGTGTTACTAGGTAGTTGCTGGGTGAGTCAGTGTTACTAGGTGGTTGCTGGGTCGGTCAGTGTTACTAGATAGGTGCTGGGTCGGTCAGTGTTACTAGGTGGTTGCTGGGTCGGTCAGTGTTACTAGATAGTTGCTGGGTCGGTCAGTGTTACTAGATAGTTGCTAGGTTGGTCAGTGTTACTAGGTGGTTGCTGGGTCAGTCAGTGTTACTAGGTGGTTGCTGGGTCAGTCAGTGTTACTAGATAGTTGCTGGGTCAATCAGTGTTACTAGATAGTTGCTGGGTCAGTCAGTGTTACTAGATAGTTGCTGGGTCAGTCAGTGTTACTAGGTGGTTGCTGGGTCGGTCAGTGTTACTAGATAGTTGCTGGGTCAGTCAGTGTTACGAGGTGGTTGCTGGGTCAGTCAGTGTTACTAGGTGGTTGCTGGGTCAGTCAGTGTTACTAGATAGTTGCTGAGTCGGTCAGTGTTACTAGACAGTTGCTGGGTCAGACAGTGTTTCTAGATAGTTGCTGGGTCAGTCAGTGTTACTAGGTTGTTGCTGGGTCGGTCAGTGTTACTAGGTGGTTGCTGGGTCGGTCAGTGTTACTAGATAGTTGCTGGGTCAGTCAGTGTTAATAGATAGTTGCTGGGTCAGTCAGTGTTACTAGATAGTTGCTGGGTTGGTCTGTGTTACTAGATAGTTGCTGGGTCAGTCAGTGTTACTAGGTGGTTGCTGGGTCAGTCAGTGTTACTAGATAGTTGCTGGGTCAGTCAGTGTTACTAGATAGTTGCTGGGTCAGTCAGTGTTACTAGGTAGTTGCTGTGTCAGTCAGTGATACTAGATAGGTGCTGGGTCGGTCAGTGTTACTAGGTGGTTGCTGGGTCGGTCAGTGTTACTAGATAGTTGCTGGGTCGGTCAGTGTTACTAGATAGTTGCTGGGTCAGTCAGTGTTACTAGATTTTTGCTGGGTCGGTCAGTGTTACTAGATAGTTGCTGGGTCGGTCAGTGTTACTAGATAGTTGCTAGGTCGGTCAGTGTTACTAGGTGGTTGCTGGGTCAGTCAGTGTTACTAGATAGTTGCTGGGTCGGTCAGTGCTACTAGGTGGTTGCTAAGTCAGTCTGTGTTACTAGGTGGTTGCTGGGTCAGTCAGTGTTACTAGGTGGTTGCTGGGTCAGTCAGTGTTACTAGATAGTTGCTGGGTCAATCAGTGTTACTAGATAGTTGCTGGGTCAGTCAGTGTTACTAGATAGTTGCTGGGTCAGTCAGTGTTACTAGGTGGTTGCTGGGTCGGTCAGTGTTACTAGATAGTTGCTGGGTCAGTCAGTGTTACGAGGTGGTTGCTGGGTCAGTCAGTGTTACTAGGTGGTTGCTGGGTCAGTCAGTGTTACTAGATAGTTGCTGGGTCGGTCAGTGTTACTAGACAGTTGCTGGGTCAGACAGTGTTACTAGATAGTTGCTGGGTCAGTCAGTGTTACTAGGTGGTTGCTGGGTCGGTCAGTGTTACTAGGTGGTTGCTGGGTCGGTCAGTGTTACTAGATAGTTGCTGGGTCAGTCAGTGTTAATAGATAGTTGCTGGGTCAGTCAGTGTTACTAGATAGTTGCTGGGTTGGTCTGTGTTACTAGATAGTTGCTGGGTCAGTCAGTGTTACTAGGTGGTTGCTGGGTCAGTCAGTGTTACTAGATAGTTTCTGGGTCAGTCAGTGTTACTAGATAGTTGCTGGGTCAGTCAGTGTTACTAGGTAGTTGCTGGGTGAGTCAGTGTTACTAGGTGGTTGCTGGGTCGGTCAGTGTTACTAGATAGTTGCTGGGTCAGTCAGTGTTACTAGGTGGTTGCTGGGTCAGTCAGTGTTACTAGATAGTTGCTGGGTCAGTCAGTGTTACTAGATAGTTGCTGGGTCAGTCAGTGTTACTAGATAGTTGCTGGGTCAGTCAGTGTTACTAGGTGGTTGCTGGGTCGGTCAGTGTTACTAGATAGTTGCTGGGTCAGTCTGTGTTACTAGGTGGTTGCTGGGTCAGTCTGTGTTACTAGGTGGTTGCTGGGTCAGTCAGTGTTACTAGGTGGTTGCTGGGTCAGTCAGTGTTACTAGATAGTTGCTGGGTCAGTCAGTGTTACTAGATAGTTGCTGGGTCAGTCAGTGTTACTAGGTGGTTGCTGGGTCGGTCAGTGTTACTAGATAGTTGCTGGGTCAGTCAGTGTTACTAGGTGGTTGCTGGGTCGGTCTGTGTTACTAGATAGTTGCTGGGTCAGTCAGTGTTACTAGATTGTTGCTGGGTCGGTCAGTGTTACTAGGTGGTTGCTGGGTCGGTCAGTGTTACTAGATAGTTGCTGGGTCGGTCAGTGTTACTAGATAGTTGCTGGGTCGGTCAGTGTTACAAGATAGTTGCTGGGTCAGTCAGTGTTACTAGGTGGTTGCTGGGTCAGTCAGTGTTACTAGATAGTTGCTAGGTCAGTCAGTGTTACGAGATAGTTGCTGGGTCAGTCAGTGTTACTAGATGGTTGCTGGGTCAGTCAGTGTTACTAGGTGGTTGCTGGGTCGGTCAGTGTTACTAGGTGGTTGCTGGGTCGGTCAGTGTTACTAGATAGTTGCTGGGTCAGTCAGTGTTACTAGATAGTTGCTGGGTCAGTCAGTGTTACTAGGTAGTTGCTGGGTGAGTCAGTGTTACTAGGTGGTTGCTGGGTCGGTCAGTGTTACTAGATAGTTGCTGGGTCAGTCAGTGTTACTAGGTGGTTGCTGGGTCAGTCAGTGTTACTAGATAGTTGCTGGGTCGGTCAGTGTTACTAGGTGGTTGCTGGGTAAGTCAGTGTTACTAGATAGTTGCTGGGTCGGTCAGTGTTACTAGATAGTTGCTGGGTCAGTCAGTGTTACTAGATAGTTGCTGGGTCAGTCAGTGTTACTAGGTGGTTGCTGGGTCGGTCAATGTTACTAGATAGTTGCTGGGTCGGTCAGTGTTACTAGGTGGTTGCTGGGTCAGTCAGTGTTACTAGATAGTTGCTGGGTCGGTCAGTGTTACTAGGTGGTTGCTGGGTCAGTCTGTGTTACTAGGTGGTTGCTGGGTCAGTCAGTGTTACTAGGTGGTTGCTGGGTCAGTCAGTGTTACTAGATAGTTGCTGGGTCAGTCAGTGTTACTAGATAGTTGCTGGGTCAGTCAGTGTTACTAGATAGTTGCTGGGTCAGTCAGTGTTACTAGGTGGTTGCTGGGTCGGTCAGTGTTACTAGATAGTTGCTGGGTCGGTCAGTGTTACTAGGTGGTTGCTGGGTCGGTCAGTGTTACTAGATAGTTGCTGGGTCGGTCAGTGTTACTAGATAGTTGCTGGGTCGGTCAGTGTTACAAGATAGTTGCTGGGTCAGTCAGTGTTACTAGGTGGTTGCTGGGTCAGTCAGTGTTACTAGATAGTTGCTGGGTCGGTCAGTGTTACTAGATAGTTGCTGGGTCAGTCAGTGTTACTAGATAGTTGCTGGGTCAGTCAGTGTTACTAGGTGGTTGCTGGGTCGGTCAGTGATACTAGATAGGTGCTGGGTCGGTCAGTGTTACTAGGTGGTTGCTGGGTCAGTCAGTGTTAGTAGATAGTTGCTGGGTCGGTCAGTGTTACTAGATAGTTGCTGGGTCAGTCAGTGTTACTAGATATTTGCTGGGTCGGTCAGTGTTACTAGATAGTTGCTGGGTCGGTCAGTGTTACTAGATAGTTGCTAGGTCGGTCAGTGTTACTAGGTGGTTGCTGGGTCAGTCAGTGTTACTAGATAGTTGCTGGGTCGGTCAGTGTTACTAGGTGGTTGCTGGGTCAGTCTGTGTTACTAGGTGGTTGCTGGGTCAGTCAGTGTTACTAGGTGGTTGCTGGGTCAGTCAGTGTTACTAGATAGTTGCTGGGTCAGTCAGTGTTACTAGATAGTTGCTGGGTCAGTCAGTGTTACTAGATAGTTGCTGGGTCAGTCAGTGTTACTAGGTGGTTGCTGGGTCGGTCAGTGTTACTAGATAGTTGCTGGGTCAGTCAGTGTTACTAGGTGGTTGCTGGGTCAGTCAGTGTTACTAGGTGGTTGCTGGGTCAGTCAGTGTTACTAGATAGTTGCTGGGTCGGTCAGTGTTACTAGACAGTTGCTGGGTCAGTCAGTGTTACTAGATAGTTGCTGGGTCAATCAGTGTTACTAGGTGGTTGCTGGGTCGGTCAGTGTTACTAGATAGTTGCTGGGTCAGTCAGTGTTACTAGATAGTTGCTGGGTCAGTCAGTGTTACTAGATAGTTGCTGGGTCAGTCAGTGTTACTAGATAGTTGCTGGGTCGGTCAGTGTTACTAGATAGTTGCTGGGTCAGTCAGTGTTACTAGATAGTTGCTGGGTCAGTCAGTGTTACTAGGTGGTTGCTGGGTCGGTCAGTGTTACTAGATAGTTGCTGGGTCAGTCAGTGTTACTAGATAGTTGCTGGGTCAGTCAGTGTTACTAGGTGGTTGCTGGGTCGGTCAGTGTTACTAGATAGTTGCTGGGTCAGTCAGTGTTACTAGATAGTTGCTGGGTTGGTCTGTGTTACTAGGTGGTTGCTGGGTCAGTCAGTGTTACTAGATAGTTGCTGGGTCGGTCAGTGTTACTAGACAGTTGCTGGGTCAGTCAGTGTTACTAGATAGTTGCTGGGTCAGTCAGTGTTACTAGGTGGTTGCTGGGTCGGTCAGTGTTACTAGATAGTTGCTGGGTCAGTCAGTGTTACTAGATAGTTGCTGGGTCAGTCAGTGTTACTAGATAGTTGCTGGGTCAGTCAGTGTTACTAGATAGTTGCTGGGTTGGTCTGTGTTACTAGATAGTTGCTGGGTCAGTCAGTGTTACTAGGTAGTTGCTGGGTGAGTCAGTGTTACTAGGTGGTTGCTGGGTCGGTCAGTGTTACTAGATAGTTGCTGGGTCAGTCAGTGTTACTAGGTGGTTGCTGGGTCAGTCAGTGTTACTAGATAGTTGCTGGGTCGGTCAGTGTTACTAGATAGTTGCTGGGTCAGTCAGTGTTACTAGATAGTTGCTGGGTCAGTCAGTGTTACTAGGTGGTTGCTGGGTCGGTCAGTGATACTAGATAGGTGCTGGGTCGGTCAGTGTTACTAGGTGGTTGCTGGGTCAGTCAGTGTTACTAGATAGTTGCTGGGTCGGTCAGTGTTACTAGATAGTTGCTGGGTCAGTCAGTGTTACTAGATATTTGCTGGGTCGGTCAGTGTTACTAGATAGTTGCTGGGTCGGTCAGTGTTACAAGATAGTTGCTAGGTCGGTCATTGTTACTTGGTGGCTGCTGGGTCAGTCAGTGTTACTAGATAGTGGCTGGGTCGGTCAGTGTTACTAGGTGGTTGCTGGGTCAGTCTGTGCTACTAGGTGGTTGCTGGGTCAGTCAGTGTTACTAGGTGGTTGCTGGGTCAGTCAGTGTTACTAGATAGTTGCTGGGTCAGTCAGTGTTACAAGATAGTTGCTGGGTCAGTCAGTGTTACTAGATAGTTGCTGGGTCAGTCAGTGTTACTAGGTGGTTGCTGGGTCGGTCAGTGTTACTAGATAGTTGCTGGGTCAGTCAGTGTTACTAGGTGGTTGCTGGGTCAGTCAGTGTTACTAGATAGTTGCTGGGTCAGTCAGTGTTACTAGGTGGTTGCTGGGTCAGTCTGTGTTACTAGGTGGTTGCTGGGTCAGTCAGTGTTACTAGGTCGTTGCTGGGTCAGTCAGTGTTACTAGATAGTTGCTGGGTCAGTCAGTGTTACTAGATAGTTGCTGGGTCAGTCAGTGTTACTAGATAGTTGCTGGGTCAGTCAGTGTTACTAGGTGGTTGCTGGGTCGGTCAGTGTTACTAGATAGTTGCTGGGTCAGTCAGTGTTACTAGGTGGTTGCTGGGTCAGTCAGTGTTACTAGATAGTTGCTGGGTCAGTCAGTGTTACTAGACAGTTGCTGGGTCAGTCAGTGTTACTAGATAGTTGCTGGGTCAGTCAGTGTTACTAGGTGGTTGCTGGGTCGGTCAGTGTTACTAGATAGTTGCTGGGTCAGTCAGTGTTACTAGATAGTTGCTGGGTCAGTCAGTGTTACTAGATAGTTGCTGGGTCAGTCAGTGTTACTAGATAGTTGCTGGGTTGGTCTGTGTTACTAGATAGTTGCTGGGTTAGTCAGTGTTACTAGGTGGTTGCTGGGTCAGTCAGTGTTACTAGATAGTTGCTGGGTCAGTCAGTGTTACTAGATAGTTGCTGGGTCAGTCAGTGTTACTAGGTAGTTGCTGGGTGAGTCAGTGTTACTAGGTGGTTGCTGGGTCAGTCAGTGTTACTAGATAGTTGCTGGGTCAGTCAGTGTTACTAGATAGTTGCTGGGTCAGTCAGTGTTACTAGATAGTTGCTGGGTCAGTCAGTGTTACTAGGTGGTTGCTGGGTCGGTCAGTGTTACTAGATAGTTGCTGGGTCAGTCAGTGTTACTAGGTGGTTGCTGGGTCAGTCAGTGTTACTAGATAGTTGCTGGGTCGGTCAGTGTTACTAGGTGGTTGCTGGGTCAGTCAGTGTTACTAGGTGGTTGCTGGGTCAGTCAGTGTTACTAGATAGTTGCTGGGTCAGTCAGTGTTACTAGATAGTTGCTGGGTCAGTCAGTGTTACTAGATAGTTGCTGGGTAGTCAGTGTTACTAGGTGGTTGCTGGGTCGGTCAGTGTTACTAGATAGTTGATGGGTCAGTCAGTGTTACTAGGTGGTTGCTGGGTCAGTCAGTGTTACTAGGTGGTTGCTGGGTCGGTCAGTGTTACTAGATAGTTGCTGGGTAGTCAGTGTTACTAGGTGGTTGCTGGGTCGGTCAGTGTTACTAGATAGTTGATGGGTCAGTCAGTGTTACTAGGTGGTTGCTGGGTCAGTCAGTGTTACTAGATAGTTGCTGGGTCAGTCAGTGTTACTAGACAGTTGCTGGGTCAGTCAGTGTTACTAGATAGTTGCTGGGTCAGTCAGTGTTACTAGATAGTTGCTGGGTTGGTCTGTATTACTAGATAGTTGCTGGGTCAGTCAGTGTTACTAGGTGGTTGCTGGGTCAGTCAGTGTTACTAGATAGTTGCTGGGTCAGTCAGTGTTACTAGGTAGTTGCTGGGTGAGTCAGTGTTACTAGGTGGTTGCTGGGTCGGTCAGTGTTACTAGATAGTTGCTGGGTCAGTCAGTGTTACTAGGTGGTTGCTGGGTCAGTCAGTGTTACTAGATAGTTGCTGGGTCAGTCAGTGTTACTAGGTGGTTGCTGGGTCAGTCAGTGTTACTAGATAGTTGCTGGGTCGGTCAGTGTTACTAGATAGTTGCTGGGTCAGTCAGTGTTACTAGATAGTTGCTGGGTCAGTCAGTGTTACTAGGTGGTTGCTGGGTCGGTCAGTGTTACTAGATAGTTGCTGGGTCAGTCAGTGTTACTAGATAGTTGCTGGGTCAGTCAGTGTTACTAGGTGGTTGCTGGGTCGGTCAGTGTTACTAGATAGTTGCTGGGTCAGTCAGTGTTACTAGATAGTTGCTGGGTCAGTCAGTGTTACTAGATAGTTGCTGGGTCGGTCTGTGTTACTAGATAGTTGCTGGGTCAGTCAGTGTTACTAGGTGGTTGCTGGGTCAGTCAGTGTTACTAGATAGTTGCTGGGTCAGTCAGTGTTACTAGATAGTTGCTGGGTCAGTCAGTGTTACTAGGTAGTTGCTGGGTGAGTCAGTGTTACTAGGTGGTTGCTGGGTCGGTCAGTGTTACTAGATAGTTGCTGGGTCAGTCAGTGTTACTAGGTGGTTGCTGGGTCAGTCAGTGTTACTAGATAGTTGCTGGGTCAGTCAGTGTTACTAGGTGTTTGCTGGGTCAGTCAGTGTTACTAGATAGTTGCTGGGTCGGTCAGTGTTACTAGATAGTTGCTGGGTCAGTCAGTGTTACTAGATAGTTGCTGGATCAGTCAGTGTTACTAGGTGGTTGCTGGGTCGGTCAGTGTTACTAGATAGTTGCTGGGTCAGTCAGTGTTACTAGGTGGTTGCTGGGTCAGTCTGTGTTACTAGGTGGTTGCTGGGTCAGTCAGTGTTACTAGATAGTTGCTGGGTCAGTCAGTGTTACTAGATAGTTGCTGGGTCAGTCAGTGTTACTAGGTGGTTGCTGGGTCGGTCAGTGTTACTAGATAGTTGCTGGGTCAGTCAGTGTTAATAGGTGGTTGCTGGGTCAGTCTGTGTTACTAGATAGTTGCTGGGTCAGTCAGTGTTACTAGATTGTTGCTGGGTCGGTCAGTGTTACTAGGTGGTTGCTGGGTCGGTCAGTGTTACTAGATAGTTGCTGGGTCGGTCAGTGTTACTAGATAGTTGCTGGGTCGGTCAGTGTTACAAGATAGTTGCTGGGTCAGTCAGTGTTACTAGGTGGTTGCTGGGTCAGTCAGTGTTACTAGATAGTTGCTAGGTCGGTCAGTGTTACGAGATAGTTGCTGGGTCAGTCAGTGTTACTAGATAGTTGCTGGCTCAGTCAGTGTTACTAGATAGTTGCTGGGCCTGTCAGTGTTACTAGGTGGTTGCTGGGTCGGTCAATGTTACTAGATAGTTGCTGGGTCGGTCAGTGTTACTAGTTGGTTGCTGGGTCAGTCAGTGTTACAAGATAGTTGCTGGGTCGGTCAGTGTTACTAGGTGGTTGCTGGGTCAGTCTGTGTTACTAGGTGGTTGCTGGGTCAGTCAGTGTTACTAGGTGGTTGCTGGGTCAGTCAGTGTTACTAGATAGTTGCTGGGTCAGTCAGTGTTACTAGATAGTTGCTGGGTCAGTCAGTGTTACTAGATAGTTGCTGGGTCAGTCAGTGTTACTAGGTGGTTGCTGGGTCGGTCAGTGTTACTAGATAGTTGCTGGGTCGGTCAGTGTTACTAGGTGGTTGCTGGGTCGGTCAGTGTTACTAGATAGTTGCTGGGTCGGTCAGTGTTACTAGATAGTTGCTGGGTCGGTCAGTGTTACAAGATAGTTGCTGGGTCAGTCAGTGTTACTAGGTGGTTGCTGGGTCAGTCAGTGTTACTAGATAGTTGCTGGGTCGGTCAGTGTTACTAGATAGTTGCTGGGTCAGTCAGTGTTACTAGATAGTTGCTGGGTCAGTCATTGTTACTAGGTGGTTGCTGGGTCGGTCAGTGATACTAGATAGGTGCTGGGTCGGTCAGTGTTACTAGGTGGTTGCTGGGTCAGTCAGTGTTACTAGATAGTTGCTGGGTCGGTCAGTGTTACTAGATAGTTGCTGGGTCAGTCAGTGTTACTAGATATTTGCTGGGTCGGTCAGTGTTACTAGATAGTTGCTGGGTCGGTCAGTGTTACTAGATAGTTGCTAGGTCGGTCAGTGTTACTAGGTGGTTGCTGGGTCAGTCAGTGTTACTAGATAGTTGCTGGGTCGGTCAGTGTTACTAGATAGTTGCTGGGTCAGTCAGTGTTACTAGATAGTTGCTGGGTCAGTCAGTGTTACTAGGTGGTTGCTGGGTCGGTCAGTGTTACTAGATAGTTGCTGGGTCAGTCAGTGTTACTAGATAGTTGCTGGGTCAGTCAGTGTTACTAGGTGGTTGCTGGGTCGGTCAGTGTTACTAGATAGTTGCTTGGTCAGTCAGTGTTACTAGATAGTTGCTGGGTCAGTCAGTGTTACTAGATAGTTGCTGGGTCAGTCAGTGTTACTAGATAGTTGCTGGGTTGGTCTGTGTTACTAGATAGTTGCTGGGTCAGTCAGTGTTACTAGGTGGTTGCTGGGTCAGTCAGTGTTACTAGGTGGTTGCTGGGTCAGTCAGTGTTACTAGATAGTTGCTGGGTCAGTCAGTGTTACTAGATAGTTGCTGGGTCAGTCAGTGTTACTAGGTGGTTGCTGGGTCGGTCAGTGTTACTAGATAGTTGCTTGGTCAGTCAGTGTTACTAGATAGTTGCTGGGTCAGTCAGTGTTACTAGATAGTTGCTGGGTCAGTCAGTGTTACTAGATAGTTGCTGGGTTGGTCTGTGTTACTAGATAGTTGCTGGGTCAGTCAGTGTTACTAGGTGGTTGCTGGGTCAGTCAGTGTTACTAGGTGGTTGCTGGGTCAGTCAGTGTTACTAGATAGTTGCTGGGTCAGTCAGTGTTACTAGATAGTTGCTGGGTCAGTCAGTGTTACTAGATAGTTGCTGGGTCAGTCAGTGTTACTAGGTGGTTGCTGGGTCGGTCAGTGTTACTAGATAGTTGCTGGGTCAGTCAGTGTTACTAGGTGGTTGCTGGGTCAGTCAGTGTTACTAGATAGTTGCTGGGTCAGTCAGTGTTACTAGACAGTTGCTGGGTCGGTCAATGTTACTAGATAGTTGCTGGGTCGGTCAGTGTTACTAGGTGGTTGCTGGGTCAGTCAGTGTTACTAGATAGTTGCTGGGTCGGTCAGTGTTACTAGGTGGTTGCTGGGTCAGTCTGTGTTACTAGGTGGTTGCTGGGTCAGTCAGTGTTACTAGGTGGTTGCTGGGTCAGTCAGTGTTACTAGATAGTTGCTGGGTCAGTCAGTGTTACTAGATAGTTGCTGGGTCAGTCAGTGTTACTAGGTGGTTGCTGGGTCGGTCAGTGTTTCTAGATAGTTGCTGGGTCAGTCAGTGTTACTAGATAGTTGCTGGGTCAGTCAGTGTTACTAGATAGTTGCTGGGTCAGTCAGTGTTACTAGATAGTTGCTGGGTTGGTCTGTGTTACTAGATAGTTGCTGGGTCAGTCAGTGTTACTAGGTGGTTGCTGGGTCAGTCAGTGTTACTAGATAGTTGCTGGGTCAGTCAGTGTTACTAGATAGTTGCTGGGTCAGTCAGTGTTACTAGGTAGTTGCTGGGTGAGTCAGTGTTACTAGGTGGTTGCTGGGTCAGTCAGTGTTACTAGATAGTTGCTGGGTCAGTCAGTGTTACTAGATAGTTGCTGGGTCAGTCAGTGTTACTAGATAGTTGCTGGGTCAGTCAGTGTTACTAGGTGGTTGCTGGGTCGGTCAGTGTTACTAGATAGTTGCTGGGTCAGTCAGTGTTACTAGGTGGTTGCTGGGTCAGTCAGTGTTACTAGATAGTTGCTGGGTCGGTCAGTGTTACTAGGTGGTTGCTGGGTCAATCAGTGTTACTAGGTGGTTGCTGGGTCAGTCAGTGTTACTAGATAGTTGCTGGGTCAGTCAGTGTTACTAGATAGTTGCTGGGTCAGTCAGTGTTACTAGATAGTTGCTGGGTAGTCAGTGTTACTAGGTGGTTGCTGGGTCGGTCAGTGTTACTAGATAGTTGATGGGTCAGTCAGTGTTACTAGGTGGTTGCTGGGTCAGTCAGTGTTACTAGGTGGTTGCTGGGTCGGTCAGTGTTACTAGATAGTTGCTGGGTAGTCAGTGTTACTAGGTGGTTGCTGGGTCGGTCAGTGTTACTAGATAGTTGCTGGGTCAGTCAGTGTTACTAGGTGGTTGCTGGGTCAGTCAGTGTTACTAGATAGTTGCTGGGTCGGTCAGTGTTACTAGATAGTTGCTGGGTCAGTCAGTGTTACTAGATAGTTGCTGGGTCAGTCAGTGTTGCTAGGTGGTTGCTGGGTCGGTCAGTGTTACTAGATAGTTGCTGGGTCAGTCAGTGTTACTAGATAGTTGCTGGGTCAGTCAGTGTTACTAGGTGGTTGCTGGGTCGGTCAGTGTTACTAGATAGTTGCTGGGTCAGTCAGTGTTACTAGATAGTTGCTGGGTCAGTCAGTGTTACTAGATAGTTGCTGGGTCGGTCTGTGTTACTAGATAGTTGCTGGGTCAGTCAGTGTTACTAGGTGGTTGCTGGGTCAGTCAGTGTTACTAGATAGTTGCTGGGTCAGTCAGTGTTACTAGATAGTTGCTGGGTCAGTCAGTGTTACTAGGTAGTTGCTGGGTGAGTCAGTGTTACTAGGTGGTTGCTGGGTCGGTCAGTGTTACTAGATAGTTGCTGGGTCAGTCAGTGTTACTAGGTGGTTGCTGGGTCAGTCAGTGTTACTAGATAGTTGCTGGGTCAGTCAGTGTTACTAGGTGTTTGCTGGGTCAGTCAGTGTTACTAGATAGTTGCTGGGTCGGTCAGTGTTACTAGATAGTTGCTGGGTCAGTCAGTGTTACTAGATAGTTGCTGGATCAGTCAGTGTTACTAGGTGGTTGCTGGGTCGGTCAGTGTTACTAGATAGTTGCTGGGTCAGTCAGTGTTACTAGGTGGTTGCTGGGTCAGTCTGTGTTACTAGGTGGTTGCTGGGTCAGTCAGTGTTACTAGATAGTTGCTGGGTCAGTCAGTGTTACTAGATAGTTGCTGGGTCAGTCAGTGTTACTAGGTGGTTGCTGGGTCGGTCAGTGTTACTAGATAGTTGCTGGGTCAGTCAGTGTTAATAGGTGGTTGCTGGGTCAGTCTGTGTTACTAGATAGTTGCTGGGTCAGTCAGTGTTACTAGATTGTTGCTGGGTCGGTCAGTGTTACTAGGTGGAAGCTGGGTCGGTCAGTGTTACTAGATAGTTGCTGGGTCGGTCAGTGTTACTAGATAGTTGCTGGGTCGGTCAGTGTTACAAGATAGTTGCTGGGTCAGTCAGTGTTACTAGGTGGTTGCTGGGTCAGTCAGTGTTACTAGATAGTTGCTAGGTCGGTCAGTGTTACGAGATAGTTGCTGGGTCAGTCAGTGTTACTAGATAGTTGCTGGCTCAGTCAGTGTTACTAGATAGTTGCTGGGCCTGTCAGTGTTACTAGGTGGTTGCTGGGTCGGTCAATGTTACTAGATAGTTGCTGGGTCGGTCAGTGTTACTAGTTGGTTGCTGGGTCAGTCAGTGTTACAAGATAGTTGCTGGGTCGGTCAGTGTTACTAGGTGGTTGCTGGGTCAGTCTGTGTTACTAGGTGGTTGCTGGGTCAGTCAGTGTTACTAGGTGGTTGCTGGGTCAGTCAGTGTTACTAGATAGTTGCTGGGTCAGTCAGTGTTACTAGATAGTTGCTGGGTCAGTCAGTGTTACTAGATAGTTGCTGGGTCAGTCAGTGTTACTAGGTGGTTGCTGGGTCGGTCAGTGTTACTAGATAGTTGCTGGGTCGGTCAGTGTTACTAGGTGGTTGCTGGGTCGGTCAGTGTTACTAGATAGTTGCTGGGTCGGTCAGTGTTACTAGATAGTTGCTGGGTCGGTCAGTGTTACAAGATAGTTGCTGGGTCAGTCAGTGTTACTAGGTGGTTGCTGGGTCAGTCAGTGTTACTAGATAGTTGCTGGGTCGGTCAGTGTTACTAGATAGTTGCTGGGTCAGTCAGTGTTACTAGATAGTTGCTGGGTCAGTCATTGTTACTAGGTGGTTGCTGGGTCGGTCAGTGATACTAGATAGGTGCTGGGTCGGTCAGTGTTACTAGATAGTTGCTGGGTCAGTCAGTGTTACTAGATATTTGCTGGGTCGGTCAGTGTTACTAGATAGTTGCTGGGTCGGTCAGTGTTACTAGATAGTTGCTAGGTCGGTCAGTGTTACTAGGTGGTTGCTGGGTCAGTCAGTGTTACTAGATAGTTGCTGGGTCGGTCAGTGTTACTAGATAGTTGCTGGGTCAGTCAGTGTTACTAGATAGTTGCTGGGTCAGTCAGTGTTACTAGGTGGTTGCTGGGTCGGTCAGTGTTACTAGATAGTTGCTGGGTCAGTCAGTGTTACTAGATAGTTGCTGGGTCAGTCAGTGTTACTAGGTGGTTGCTGGGTCGGTCAGTGTTACTAGATAGTTGCTTGGTCAGTCAGTGTTACTAGATAGTTGCTGGGTCAGTCAGTGTTACTAGATAGTTGCTGGGTCAGTCAGTGTTACTAGATAGTTGCTGGGTTGGTCTGTGTTACTAGATAGTTGCTGGGTCAGTCAGTGTTACTAGGTGGTTGCTGGGTCAGTCAGTGTTACTAGGTGGTTGCTGGGTCAGTCAGTGTTACTAGATAGTTGCTGGGTCAGTCAGTGTTACTAGATAGTTGCTGGGTCAGTCAGTGTTACTAGGTGGTTGCTGGGTCGGTCAGTGTTACTAGATAGTTGCTTGGTCAGTCAGTGTTACTAGATAGTTGCTGGGTCAGTCAGTGTTACTAGATAGTTGCTGGGTCAGTCAGTGTTACTAGATAGTTGCTGGGTTGGTCTGTGTTACTAGATAGTTGCTGGGTCAGTCAGTGTTACTAGGTGGTTGCTGGGTCAGTCAGTGTTACTAGGTGGTTGCTGGGTCAGTCAGTGTTACTAGATAGTTGCTGGGTCAGTCAGTGTTACTAGATAGTTGCTGGGTCAGTCAGTGTTACTAGATAGTTGCTGGGTCAGTCAGTGTTACTAGGTGGTTGCTGGGTCGGTCAGTGTTACTAGATAGTTGCTGGGTCAGTCAGTGTTACTAGGTGGTTGCTGGGTCAGTCAGTGTTACTAGATAGTTGCTGGGTCAGTCAGTGTTACTAGACAGTTGCTGGGTCGGTCAATGTTACTAGATAGTTGCTGGGTCGGTCAGTGTTACTAGGTGGTTGCTGGGTCAGTCAGTGTTACTAGATAGTTGCTGGGTCGGTCAGTGTTACTAGGTGGTTGCTGGGTCAGTCTGTGTTACTAGGTGGTTGCTGGGTCAGTCAGTGTTACTAGGTGGTTGCTGGGTCAGTCAGTGTTACTAGATAGTTGCTGGGTCAGTCAGTGTTACTAGATAGTTGCTGGGTCAGTCAGTGTTACTAGGTGGTTGCTGGGTCGGTCAGTGTTTCTAGATAGTTGCTGGGTCAGTCAGTGTTACTAGATAGTTGCTGGGTCAGTCAGTGTTACTAGATAGTTGCTGGGTCAGTCAGTGTTACTAGATAGTTGCTGGGTTGGTCTGTGTTACTAGATAGTTGCTGGGTCAGTCAGTGTTACTAGGTGGTTGCTGGGTCAGTCAGTGTTACTAGATAGTTGCTGGGTCAGTCAGTGTTACTAGATAGTTGCTGGGTCAGTCAGTGTTACTAGGTAGTTGCTGGGTGAGTCAGTGTTACTAGGTGGTTGCTGGGTCAGTCAGTGTTACTAGATAGTTGCTGGGTCAGTCAGTGTTACTAGATAGTTGCTGGGTCAGTCAGTGTTACTAGATAGTTGCTGGGTCAGTCAGTGTTACTAGGTGGTTGCTGGGTCGGTCAGTGTTACTAGATAGTTGCTGGGTCAGTCAGTGTTACTAGGTGGTTGCTGGGTCAGTCAGTGTTACTAGATAGTTGCTGGGTCGGTCAGTGTTACTAGGTGGTTGCTGGGTCAATCAGTGTTACTAGGTGGTTGCTGGGTCAGTCAGTGTTACTAGATAGTTGCTGGGTCAGTCAGTGTTACTAGATAGTTGCTGGGTCAGTCAGTGTTACTAGATAGTTGCTGGGTAGTCAGTGTTACTAGGTAGTTGCTGGGTCAGTCAGTGTTACTAGATAGTTGCTGGGTTGGTCTGTGTTACTAGATAGTTGCTGGGTCAGTCAGTGTTACTAGGTGGTTGCTGGGTCAGTCAGTGTTACTAGGTGGTTGCTGGGTCAGTCAGTGTTACTAGATAGTTGCTGGGTCAGTCAGTGTTACTAGATAGTTGCTGGGTCAGTCAGTGTTACTAGGTGGTTGCTGGGTCGGTCAGTGTTACTAGATAGTTGCTGGGTTGGTCTGTGTTACTAGATAGTTGCTGGGTCAGTCAGTGTTACTAGGTGGTTGCTGGGTCAGTCAGTGTTACTAGGTGGTTGCTGGGTCAGTCAGTGTTACTAGATAGTTGCTGGGTCAGTCAGTGTTACTAGATAGTTGCTGGGTCAGTCAGTGTTACTAGGTGGTTGCTGGGTCGTTCAGTGTTACTAGATAGTTGCTTGGTCAGTCAGTGTTACTAGATAGTTGCTGGGTCAGTCAGTGTTACTAGATAGTTGCTGGGTCAGTCAGTGTTACTAGATAGTTGCTGGGTTGGTCTGTGTTACTAGATAGTTGCTGGGTCAGTCAGTGTTACTAGGTGGTTGCTGGGTCAGTCAGTGTTACTAGGTGGTTGCTGGGTCAGTCAGTGTTACTAGATAGTTGCTGGGTCAGTCAGTGTTACTAGATAGTTGCTGGGTCAGTCAGTGTTACTAGATAGTTGCTGGGTCAGTCAGTGTTACTAGGTGGTTGCTGGGTCGGTCAGTGTTACTAGATAGTTGCTGGGTCAGTCAGTGTTACTAGGTGGTTGCTGGGTCAGTCAGTGTTACTAGATAGTTGCTGGGTCAGTCAGTGTTACTAGACAGTTGCTGGGTCAGTCAATGTTACTAGATAGTTGCTGGGTCGGTCAGTGTTACTAGGTGGTTGCTGGGTCAGTCAGTGTTACTAGATAGTTGCTGGGTCGGTCAGTGTTACTAGGTGGTTGCTGGGTCAGTCTGTGTTACTAGGTGGTTGCTGGGTCAGTCAGTGTTACTAGGTGGTTGCTGGGTCAGTCAGTGTTACTAGATAGTTGCTGGGTCAGTCAGTGTTACTAGATAGTTGCTGGGTCAGTCAGTGTTACTAGGTGGTTGCTGGGTCGGTCAGTGTTTCTAGATAGTTGCTGGGTCAGTCAGTGTTACTAGATAGTTGCTGGGTCAGTCAGTGTTACTAGATAGTTGCTGGGTCAGTCAGTGTTACTAGATAGTTGCTGGGTTGGTCTGTGTTACTAGATAGTTGCTGGGTCAGTCAGTGTTACTAGGTGGTTGCTGGGTCAGTCAGTGTTACTAGATAGTTGCTGGGTCAGTCAGTGTTACTAGATAGTTGCTGGGTCAGTCAGTGTTACTAGGTAGTTGCTGGGTGAGTCAGTGTTACTAGGTGGTTGCTGGGTCAGTCAGTGTTACTAGATAGTTGCTGGGTCAGTCAGTGTTACTAGATAGTTGCTGGGTCAGTCAGTGTTACTAGATAGTTGCTGGGTCAGTCAGTGTTACTAGGTGGTTGCTGGGTCGGTCAGTGTTACTAGATAGTTGCTGGGTCAGTCAGTGTTACTAGGTGGTTGCTGGGTCAGTCAGTGTTACTAGATAGTTGCTGGGTCGGTCAGTGTTACTAGGTGGTTGCTGGGTCAATCAGTGTTACTAGGTGGTTGCTGGGTCAGTCAGTGTTACTAGATAGTTGCTGGGTCAGTCAGTGTTACTAGATAGTTGCTGGGTCAGTCAGTGTTACTAGATAGTTGCTGGGTAGTCAGTGTTACTAGGTGGTTGCTGGGTCGGTCAGTGTTACTAGATAGTTGATGGGTCAGTCAGTGTTACTAGGTGGTTGCTGGGTCAGTCAGTGTTACTAGGTGGTTGCTGGGTCGGTCAGTGTTACTAGATAGTTGCTGGGTAGTCAGTGTTACTAGGTGGTTGCTGGGTCGGTCAGTGTTACTAGATAGTTGATGGGTCAGTCAGTGTTACTAGGTGGTTGCTGGGTCAGTCAGTGTTACTAGATAGTTGCTGGGTCAGTCAGTGTTACTAGACAGTTGCTGGGTCAGTCAGTGTTACTAGATAGTTGCTGGGTCAGTCAGTGTTACTAGATAGTTGCTGGGTTGGTCTGTATTACTAGATAGTTGCTGGGTCAGTCAGTGTTACTAGGTGGTTGCTGGGTCAGTCAGTGTTACTAGATAGTTGCTGGGTCAGTCAGTGTTACTAGGTAGTTGCTGGGTGAGTCAGTGTTACTAGGTGGTTGCTGGGTCGGTCAGTGTTACTAGATAGTTGCTGGGTCAGTCAGTGTTACTAGGTGGTTGCTGGGTCAGTCAGTGTTACTAGATAGTTGCTGGGTCAGTCAGTGTTACTAGGTGGTTGCTGGGTCAGTCAGTGTTACTAGATAGTTGCTGGGTCGGTCAGTGTTACTAGATAGTTGCTGGGTCAGTCAGTGTTACTAGATAGTTGCTGGGTCAGTCAGTGTTACTAGGTGGTTGCTGGGTCGGTCAGTGTTACTAGATAGTTGCTGGGTCAGTCAGTGTTACTAGATAGTTGCTGGGTCAGTCAGTGTTACTAGGTGGTTGCTGGGTCGGTCAGTGTTACTAGATAGTTGCTGGGTCAGTCAGTGTTACTAGATAGTTGCTGGGTCAGTCAGTGTTACTAGATAGTTGCTGGGTCGGTCTGTGTTACTAGATAGTTGCTGGGTCAGTCAGTGTTACTAGGTGGTTGCTGGGTCAGTCAGTGTTACTAGATAGTTGCTGGGTCAGTCATTGTTACTAGATAGTTGCTGGGTCAGTCAGTGTTACTAGGTAGTTGCTGGGTGAGTCAGTGTTACTAGGTGGTTGCTGGGTCGGTCAGTGTTACTAGATAGTTGCTGGGTCAGTCAGTGTTACTAGGTGGTTGCTGGGTCAGTCAGTGTTACTAGATAGTTGCTGGGTCAGTCAGTGTTACTAGATAGTTGCTGGGTCAGTCAGTGTTACTAGATAGTTGCTGGGTCAGTCAGTGTTACTAGGTGGTTGCTGGGTCGGTCAGTGTTACTAGATAGTTGCTGGGTCGGTCAGTGTTACTAGGTGGTTGCTGGGTCGGTCAGTGTTACTAGATAGTTGCTGGGTCGGTCAGTGTTACTAGATAGTTGCTGGGTCGGTCAGTGTTACAAGATAGTTGCTGGGTCAGTCAGTGTTACTAGGTGGTTGCTGGGTCAGTCAGTGTTACTAGATAGTTGCTGGGTCGGTCAGTGTTACTAGATAGTTGCTGGGTCAGTCAGTGTTACTAGATAGTTGCTGGGTCAGTCATTTTTACTAGGTGGTTGCTGGGTCGGTCAGTGATACAAGATAGGTGCTGGGTCGGTCAGTGTTACTAGGTGGTTGCTGGGTCAGTCAGTGTTACTAGATAGTTGCTGGGTCGGTCAGTGTTACTAGATAGTTGCTGGGTCAGTCAGTGTTACTAGATATTTGCTGGGTCGGTCAGTGTTACTAGATAGTTGCTGGGTCGGTCAGTGTTACTAGATAGTTGCTAGGTCGGTCAGTGTTACTAGGTGGTTGCTGGGTCAGTCAGTGTTACTAGATAGTTGCTGGGTCGGTCAGTGTTACTAGATAGTTGCTGGGTCAGTCAGTGTTACTAGATAGTTGCTGGGTCAGTCAGTGTTACTAGGTGGTTGCTGGGTCGGTCAGTGTTACTAGATAGTTGCTGGGTCAGTCAGTGTTACTAGATAGTTGCTGGGTCAGTCAGTGTTACTAGGTGGTTGCTGGGTCGGTCAGTGTTACTAGATAGTTGCTTGGTCAGTCAGTGTTACTAGATAGTTGCTGGGTCAGTCAGTGTTACTAGATAGTTGCTGGGTCAGTCAGTGTTACTAGATAGTTGCTGGGTTGGTCTGTGTTACTAGATAGTTGCTGGGTCAGTCAGTGTTACTAGGTGGTTGCTGGGTCAGTCAGTGTTACTAGGTGGTTGCTGGGTCAGTCAGTGTTACTAGATAGTTGCTGGGTCAGTCAGTGTTACTAGATAGTTGCTGGGTCAGTCAGTGTTACTAGGTGGTTGCTGGGTCGGTCAGTGTTACTAGATAGTTGCTTGGTCAGTCAGTGTTACTAGATAGTTGCTGGGTCAGTCAGTGTTACTAGATAGTTGCTGGGTCAGTCAGTGTTACTAGATAGTTGCTGGGTTGGTCTGTGTTACTAGATAGTTGCTGGGTCAGTCAGTGTTACTAGGTGGTTGCTGGGTCAGTCAGTGTTACTAGGTGGTTGCTGGGTCAGTCAGTGTTACTAGATAGTTGCTGGGTCAGTCAGTGTTACTAGATAGTTGCTGGGTCAGTCAGTGTTACTAGATAGTTGCTGGGTCAGTCAGTGTTACTAGGTGGTTGCTGGGTCGGTCAGTGTTACTAGATAGTTGCTGGGTCAGTCAGTGTTACTAGGTGGTTGCTGGGTCAGTCAGTGTTACTAGATAGTTGCTGGGTCAGTCAGTGTTACTAGACAGTTGCTGGGTCGGTCAATGTTACTAGATAGTTGCTGGGTCGGTCAGTGTTACTAGGTGGTTGCTGGGTCAGTCAGTGTTACTAGATAGTTGCTGGGTCGGTCAGTGTTACTAGGTGGTTGCTGGGTCAGTCTGTGTTACTAGGTGGTTGCTGGGTCAGTCAGTGTTACTAGGTGGTTGCTGGGTCAGTCAGTGTTACTAGATAGTTGCTGGGTCAGTCAGTGTTACTAGATAGTTGCTGGGTCAGTCAGTGTTACTAGATAGTTGCTGGGTCGGTCAGTGTTACTAGATAGTTGCTGGGTCAGTCAGTGTTACTAGATATTTGCTGGGTCGGTCAGTGTTACTAGATAGTTGCTGGGTCGGTCAGTGTTACTAGATAGTTGCTAGGTCGGTCAGTGTTACTAGGTGGTTGCTGGGTCAGTCAGTGTTACTAGATAGTTGCTGGGTCGGTCAGTGTTACTAGATAGTTGCTGAGTCAGTCAGTGTTACTAGATAGTTGCTGGGTCAGTCAGTGTTACTAGGTGGTTGCTGGGTCGGTCAGTGTTACTAGATAGTTGCTGGGTCAGTCAGTGTTACTAGATAGTTGCTGGGTTGGTCTGTGTTACTAGATAGTTGCTGGGTCAGTCAGTGTTACTAGGTGGTTGCTGGGTCAGTCAGTGTTACTAGGTGGTTGCTGGGTCAGTCAGTGTTACTAGATAGTTGCTGGGTCAGTCAGTGTTACTAGATAGTTGCTGGGTCAGTCAGTGTTACTAGGTGGTTGCTGGGTCGGTCAGTGTTACTAGATAGTTGCTTGGTCAGTCAGTGTTACTAGATAGTTGCTGGGTCAGTCAGTGTTACTAGATAGTTGCTGGGTCAGTCAGTGTTACTAGATAGTTGCTGGGTTGGTCTGTGTTACTAGATAGTTGCTGGGTCAGTCAGTGTTACTAGGTGGTTGCTGGGTCAGTCAGTGTTACTAGGTGGTTGCTGGGTCAGTCAGTGTTACTAGATAGTTGCTGGGTCAGTCAGTGTTACTAGATAGTTGCTGGGTCAGTCAGTGTTACTAGATAGTTGCTGGGTCAGTCAGTGTTACTAGGTGGTTGCTGGGTCGGTCAGTGTTACTAGATAGTTGCTGGGTCAGTCAGTGTTACTAGGTGGTTGCTGGGTCAGTCAGTGTTACTAGATAGTTGCTGGGTCAGTCAGTGTTACTAGACAGTTGCTGGGTCGGTCAATGTTACTAGATAGTTGCTGGGTCGGTCAGTGTTACTAGGTGGTTGCTGGGTCAGTCAGTGTTACTAGATAGTTGCTGGGTCGGTCAGTGTTACTAGGTGGTTGCTGGGTCAGTCTGTGTTACTAGGTGGTTGCTGGGTCAGTCAGTGTTACTAGGTGGTTGCTGGGTCAGTCAGTGTTACTAGATAGTTGCTGGGTCAGTCAGTGTTACTAGATAGTTGCTGGGTCAGTCAGTGTTACTAGGTGGTTGCTGGGTCGGTCAGTGTTACTAGATAGTTGCTGGGTCAGTCAGTGTTACTAGATAGTTGCTGGGTCAGTCAGTGTTACTAGATAGTTGCTGGGTCAGTCAGTGTTACTAGATAGTTGCTGGGTTGGTCTGTGTTACTAGATAGTTGCTGGGTCAGTCAGTGTTACTAGGTGGTTGCTGGGTCAGTCAGTGTTACTAGATAGTTGCTGGGTCAGTCAGTGTTACTAGATAGTTGCTGGGTCAGTCAGTGTTACTAGGTAGTTGCTGGGTGAGTCAGTGTTACTAGGTGGTTGCTGGGTCAGTCAGTGTTACTAGATAGTTGCTGGGTCAGTCAGTGTTACTAGATAGTTGCTGGGTCAGTCAGTGTTACTAGATAGTTGCTGGGTCAGTCAGTGTTACTAGGTGGTTGCTGGGTCGGTCAGTGTGACTAGATAGTTGCTGGGTCAGTCAGTGTTACTAGGTGGTTGCTGGGTCAGTCAGTGTTACTAGATAGTTGCTGGGTCGGTCAGTGTTACTAGGTGGTTGCTGGGTCAGTCAGTGTTACTAGGTGGTTGCTGGGTCAGTCAGTGTTACTAGATAGTTGCTGGGTCAGTCAGTGTTACTAGATAGTTGCTGGGTCAGTCAGTGTTACTAGATAGTTGCTGGGTAGTCAGTGTTACTAGGTGGTTGCTGGGTCGGTCAGTGTTACTAGATAGTTGATGGGTCAGTCAGTGTTACTAGGTGGTTGCTGGGTCAGTCAGTGTTACTAGGTGGTTGCTGGGTCGGTCAGTGTTACTAGATAGTTGCTGGGTAGTCAGTGTTACTAGGTGGTTGCTGGGTCGGTCAGTGTTACTAGATAGTTGATGGGTCAGTCAGTGTTACTAGGTGGTTGCTGGGTCAGTCAGTGTTACTAGATAGTTGCTGGGTCAGTCAGTGTTACTAGACAGTTGCTGGGTCAGTCAGTGTTACTAGATAGTTGCTGGGTCAGTCAGTGTTACTAGATAGTTGCTGGGTTGGTCTGTATTACTAGATAGTTGCTGGGTCAGTCAGTGTTACTAGGTGGTTGCTGGGTCAGTCAGTGTTACTAGATAGTTGCTGGGTCAGTCAGTGTTACTAGGTAGTTGCTGGGTGAGTCAGTGTTACTAGGTGGTTGCTGGGTCGGTCAGTGTTACTAGATAGTTGCTGGGTCAGTCAGTGTTACTAGGTGGTTGCTGGGTCAGTCAGTGTTACTAGATAGTTGCTGGGTCGGTCAGTGTTACTAGATAGTTGCTGGGTCAGTCAGTGTTACTAGATAGTTGCTGGGTCAGTCAGTGTTACTAGGTGGTTGCTGGGTCGGTCAGTGTTACTAGATAGTTGCTGGGTCAGTCAGTGTTACTAGATAGTTGCTGGGTCAGTCAGTGTTACTAGGTGGTTGCTGGGTCGGTCAGTGTTACTAGATAGTTGCTGGGTCAGTCAGTGTTACTAGATAGTTGCTGGGTCAGTCAGTGTTACTAGATAGTTGCTGGGTTGGTCTGTGTTACTAGATAGTTGCTGGGTCAGTCAGTGTTACTAGGTGGTTGCTGGGTCAGTCAGTGTTACTAGATAGTTGCTGGGTCAGTCAGTGTTACTAGATAGTTGCTGGGTCAGTCAGTGTTACTAGGTAGTTGCTGGGTGAGTCAGTGTTACTAGGTGGTTGCTGGGTCAGTCAGTGTTACTAGATAGTTGCTGGGTCAGTCAGTGTTACTAGATAGTTGCTGGGTCAGTCAGTGTTACTAGATAGTTGCTGGGTCAGTCAGTGTTACTAGGTGGTTGCTGGGTCGGTCAGTGTGACTAGATAGTTGCTGGGTCAGTCAGTGTTACTAGGTGGTTGCTGGGTCAGTCAGTGTTACTAGATAGTTGCTGGGTCGGTCAGTGTTACTAGGTGGTTGCTGGGTCAGTCAGTGTTACTAGGTGGTTGCTGGGTCAGTCAGTGTTACTAGATAGTTGCTGGGTCAGTCAGTGTTACTAGATAGTTGCTGGGTCAGTCAGTGTTACTAGATAGTTGCTGGGTAGTCAGTGTTACTAGGTGGTTGCTGGGTCGGTCAGTGTTACTAGATAGTTGATGGGTCAGTCAGTGTTACTAGGTGGTTGCTGGGTCAGTCAGTGTTACTAGGTGGTTGCTGGGTCGGTCAGTGTTACTAGATAGTTGCTGGGTAGTCAGTGTTACTAGGTGGTTGCTGGGTCGGTCAGTGTTACTAGATAGTTGATGGGTCAGTCAGTGTTACTAGGTGGTTGCTGGGTCAGTCAGTGTTACTAGATAGTTGCTGGGTCAGTCAGTGTTACTAGACAGTTGCTGGGTCAGTCAGTGTTACTAGATAGTTGCTGGGTCAGTCAGTGTTACTAGATAGTTGCTGGGTTGGTCTGTATTACTAGATAGTTGCTGGGTCAGTCAGTGTTACTAGGTGGTTGCTGGGTCAGTCAGTGTTACTAGATAGTTGCTGGGTCAGTCAGTGTTACTAGGTAGTTGCTGGGTGAGTCAGTGTTACTAGGTGGTTGCTGGGTCGGTCAGTGTTACTAGATAGTTGCTGGGTCAGTCAGTGTTACTAGGTGGTTGCTGGGTCAGTCAGTGTTACTAGATAGTTGCTGGGTCGGTCAGTGTTACTAGATAGTTGCTGGGTCAGTCAGTGTTACTAGATAGTTGCTGGGTCAGTCAGTGTTACTAGGTGGTTGCTGGGTCGGTCAGTGTTACTAGATAGTTGCTGGGTCAGTCAGTGTTACTAGATAGTTGCTGGGTCAGTCAGTGTTACTAGGTGGTTGCTGGGTCGGTCAGTGTTACTAGATAGTTGCTGGGTCAGTCAGTGTTACTAGATAGTTGCTGGGTCAGTCAGTGTTACTAGATAGTTGCTGGGTCGGTCTGTGTTACTAGATAGTTGCTGGGTCAGTCAGTGTTACTAGGTGGTTGCTGGGTCAGTCAGTGTTACTAGATAGTTGCTGGGTCAGTCATTGTTACTAGATAGTTGCTGGGTCAGTCAGTGTTACTAGGTAGTTGCTGGGTGAGTCAGTGTTACTAGGTGGTTGCTGGGTCGGTCAGTGTTACTAGATAGTTGCTGGGTCAGTCAGTGTTACTAGGTGTTTGCTGGGTCAGTCAGTGTTACTAGATAGTTGCTGGGTCAGTCAGTGTTACTAGGTGTTTGCTGGGTCAGTGAGTGTTACTAGATAGTTGCTGGGTCGGTCAGTGTTACTAGATAGTTGCTGGGTCAGTCAGTGTTACTAGATAGTTGCTGGATCAGTCAGTGTTACTAGGTGGTTGCTGGGTCGGTCAGTGTTACTAGATAGTTGCTGGGTCAGTCAGTGTTACTAGGTGGTTGCTGGGTCAGTCTGTGTTACTAGGTGGTTGCTGGGTCAGTCAGTGTTACTAGATAGTTGCTGGGTCAGTCAGTGTTACTAGATAGTTGCTGGGTCAGTCAGTGTTACTAGGTGGTTGCTGGGTCGGTCAGTGTTACTAGATAGTTGCTGGGTCAGTCAGTGTTAATAGGTGGTTGCTGGGTCAGTCTGTGTTACTAGATAGTTGCTGGGTCAGTCAGTGTTACTAGATTGTTGCTGGGTCGGTCAGTGTTAGTAGGTGGTTGCTGGGTCGGTCAGTGTTACTAGATAGTTGCTGGGTCGGTCAGTGTTACTAGATAGTTGCTGGGTCGGTCAGTGTTACAAGATAGTTGCTGGGTCAGTCAGTGTTACTAGGTGGTTGCTGGGTCAGTCAGTGTTACTAGATAGTTGCTAGGTCGGTCAGTGTTACGAGATAGTTGCTGGGTCAGTCAGTGTTACTAGATAGTTGCTGGCTCAGTCAGTGTTACTAGGTGGTTGCTGGGTCAGTCAGTGTTACTAGATAGTTGCTGGGTCGGTCAGTGTTGCTAGGTGGTTGCTGGGTCAGTCAGTGTTACTAGATAGTTTCTGGGTCGGTCAGTGTTACTAGATAGTTGCTGGGTCAGTCAGTGTTACTAGATAGTTGCTGGGCCTGTCAGTGTTACTAGGTGGTTGCTGGGTCGGTCAATGTTACTAGATAGTTGCTGGGTCGGTCAGTGTTACTAGTTGGTTGCTGGGTCAGTCAGTGTTACTAGATAGTTGCTGGGTCGGTCAGTGTTACTAGGTGGTTGCTGGGTCAGTCTGTGTTACTAGGTGGTTGCTGGGTCAGTCAGTGTTACTAGGTGGTTGCTGGGTCAGTCAGTGTTACTAGATAGTTGCTGGGTCAGTCAGTGTTACTAGATAGTTGCTGGGTCAGTCAGTGTTACTAGATAGTTGCTGGGTCAGTCAGTGTTACTAGGTGGTTGCTGGGTCGGTCAGTGTTACTAGATAGTTGCTGGGTCGGTCAGTGTTACTAGATAGTTGCTGGGTCGGTCAGTGTTACTAGATAGTTGCTAGGTCGGTCAGTGTTACTAGGTGGTTGCTGGGTCAGTCAGTGTTACTAGATAGTTGCTGGGTCGGTCAGTGTTACTAGATAGTTGCTGGGTCAGTCAGTGTTACTAGATAGTTGCTGGGTCAGTCAGTGTTACTAGGTGGTTGCTGGGTCGGTCAGTGTTACTAGATAGTTGCTGGGTCAGTCAGTGTTACTAGATAGTTGCTGGGTCAGTCAGTGTTACTAGATAGTTGCTGGGTTGGTCTGTGTTACTAGATAGTTGCTGGGTCAGTCAGTGTTACTAGGTGGTTGCTGGGTCAGTCAGTGTTACTAGATAGTTGCTGGGTCAGTCAGTGTTACTAGATAGTTGCTGGGTCAGTCAGTGTTACTAGATAGTTGCTGGGTCAGTCAGTGTTACTAGGTGGTTGCTGGGTCGGTCAGTGTTACTAGATAGTTGCTGGGTCAGTCAGTGTCACTAGGTGGTTGCTGGGTCAGTCAGTGTTACTAGATAGTTGCTGGGTCGGTCAGTGTTACTAGGTGGTTGCTGGGTCAGTCAGTGTTACTAGGTGGTTGCTGGGTCAGTCAGTGTTACTAGATAGTTGCTGGGTCAGTCAGTGTTACTAGATAGTTGCTGGGTCAGTCAGTGTTACTAGATAGTTGCTGGGTAGTCAGTGTTACTAGGTGGTTGCTGGGTCGGTCAGTGTTACTAGATAGTTGCTGGGTCAGTCAGTGTTACTAGGTGGTTGCTGGGTCAGTCAGTGTTACTAGGTGGTTGCTGGGTAGGTCAGTGTTACTAGATAGTTGCTGGGTAGTCAGTGTTACTAGATAGTTGATGGGTCAGTCAGTGTTACTAGGTGGTTGCTGGGTCAGTCAGTGTTACTAGATAGTTGCTGGGTCAGTCAGTGTTACTAGACAGTTGCTGGGTCAGTCAGTGTTACTAGATAGTTGCTGGGTCAGTCAGTGTTACTAGATAGTTGCTGGGTTGGTCTGTATTACTAGATAGTTGCTGGGTCAGTCAGTGTTACTAGGTGGTTGCTGGGTCAGTCAGTGTTACTAGATAGTTGCTGGGTCGGTCTGTGTTACTAGATAGTTGCTGGGTCAGTCAGTGTTACTAGGTGGTTGCTGGGTCAGTCAGTGTTACTAGATAGTTGCTGGGTCAGTCATTGTTACTAGATAGTTGCTGGGTCAGTCAGTGTTACTAGGTAGTTGCTGGGTGAGTCAGTGTTACTAGGTGGTTGCTGGGTCGGTCAGTGTTACTAGATAGTTGCTGGGTCAGTCAGTGTTACTAGGTGGTTGCTGGGTCAGTCAGTGTTACTAGATAGTTGCTGGGTCAGTCAGTGTTACTAGGTGTTTGCTGGGTCAGTCAGTGTTACTAGATAGTTGCTGGGTCGGTCAGTGTTACTAGATAGTTGCTAGGTCAGTCAGTGTTACTAGATAGTTGCTGGATCAGTCAGTGTTACTAGGTGGTTGCTGGGTCGGTCAGTGTTACTAGATAGTTGCTGGGTCAGTCAGTGTTACTAGGTGGTTGCTGGGTCAGTCTGTGTTACTAGGTGGTTGCTGGGTCAGTCAGTGTTACTAGATAGTTGCTGGGTCAGTCAGTGTTACTAGATAGTTGCTGGGTCAGTCAGTGTTACTAGGTGGTTGCTGGGTCGGTCAGTGTTACTAGATAGTTGCTGGGTCAGTCAGTGTTAATAGGTGGTTGCTGGGTCAGTCTGTGTTACTAGATAGTTGCTGGGTCAGTCAGTGTTACTAGATTGTTGCTGGGTCGGTCAGTGTTACTAGGTGGTTGCTGGGTCGGTCAGTGTTACTAGATAGTTGCTGGGTCGGTCAGTGTTACTAGATAGTTGCTGGGTCGGTAAGTGTTACAAGATAGTTGCTGGGTCAGTCAGTGTTACTAGGTGGTTGCTGGGTCAGTCAGTGTTACTAGATAGTTGCTAGGTCGGTCAGTGTTACGAGATAGTTGCTGGGTCAGTCAGTGTTACTAGATAGTTGCTGGCTCAGTCAGTGTTACTAGGTGGTTGCTGGGTCAGTCAGTGTTACTAGATAGTTGCTGGGTCGGTCAGTGTTGCTAGGTGGTTGCTGGGTCAGTCAGTGTTACTAGATAGTTTCTGGGTCGGTCAGTGTTACTAGATAGTTGCTGGGTCAGTCAGTGTTACTAGATAGTTGCTGGGCCTGTCAGTGTTACTAGGTGGTTGCTGGGTCGGTCAATGTTACTAGATAGTTGCTGGGTCGGTCAGTGTTACTAGTTGGTTGCTGGGTCAGTCAGTGTTACTAGATAGTTGCTGGGTCGGTCAGTGTTACTAGGTGGTTGCTGGGTCAGTCTGTGTTACTAGGTGGTTGCTGGGTCAGTCAGTGTTACTAGGTGGTTGCTGGGTCAGTCAGTGTTACTAGATAGTTGCTGGGTCAGTCAGTGTTACTAGATAGTTGCTGGGTCAGTCAGTGTTACTAGATAGTTGCTGGGTCAGTCAGTGTTACTAGGTGGTTGCTGGGTCGGTCAGTGTTACTAGATAGTTGCTGGGTCGGTCAGTGTTACTAGATAGTTGCTGGGTCGGTCAGTGTTACTAGATAGTTGCTAGGTCGGTCAGTGTTACTAGGTGGTTGCTGGGTCAGTCAGTGTTACTAGATAGTTGCTGGGTCGGTCAGTGTTACTAGATAGTTGCTGGGTCAGTCAGTGTTACTAGATAGTTGCTGGGTCAGTCAGTGTTACTAGGTGGTTGCTGGGTCGGTCAGTGTTACTAGATAGTTGCTGGGTCAGTCAGTGTTACTAGATAGTTGCTGGGTCAGTCAGTGTTACTAGGTGGTTGCTGGGTCGGTCAGTGTTACTAGATAGTTGCTTGGTCAGTCAGTGTTACTAGATAGTTGCTGGGTCAGTCAGTGTTACTAGATAGTTGCTGGGTCAGTCAGTGTTACTAGATAGTTGCTGGGTTGGTCTGTGTTACTAGATAGTTGCTGGGTCAGTCAGTGTTACTAGGTGGTTGCTGGGTCAGTCAGTGTTACTAGGTGGTTGCTGGGTCAGTCAGTGTTACTAGATAGTTGCTGGGTCAGTCAGTGTTACTAGATAGTTGCTGGGTCAGTCAGTGTTACTAGGTGGTTGCTGGGTCGGTCAGTGTTACTAGATAGTTGCTTGGTCAGTCAGTGTTACTAGATAGTTGCTGGGTCAGTCAGTGTTACTAGATAGTTGCTGGGTCAGTCAGTGTTACTAGATAGTTGCTGGGTTGGTCTGTGTTACTAGATAGTTGCTGGGTCAGTCAGTGTTACTAGGTGGTTGCTGGGTCAGTCAGTGTTACTAGGTGGTTGCTGGGTCAGTCAGTGTTACTAGATAGTTGCTGGGTCAGTCAGTGTTACTAGATAGTTGCTGGGTCAGTCAGTGTTACTAGATAGTTGCTGGGTCAGTCAGTGTTACTAGGTGGTTGCTGGGTCGGTCAGTGTTACTAGATAGTTTCTGGGTCGGTCAGTGTTACTAGATAGTTGCTGGGTCAGTCAGTGTTACTAGATAGTTGCTGGGCCTGTCAGTGTTACTAGGTGGTTGCTGGGTCGGTCAATGTTACTAGATAGTTGCTGGGTCGGTCAGTGTTACTAGTTGGTTGCTGGGTCAGTCAGTGTTACTAGATAGTTGCTGGGTCGGTCAGTGTTACTAGGTGGTTGCTGGGTCAGTCTGTGTTACTAGGTGGTTGCTGGGTCAGTCAGTGTTACTAGGTGGTTGCTGGGTCAGTCAGTGTTACTAGATAGTTGCTGGGTCAGTCAGTGTTACTAGATAGTTGCTGGGTCAGTCAGTGTTACTAGATAGTTGCTGGGTCAGTCAGTGTTACTAGGTGGTTGCTGGGTCGGTCAGTGTTACTAGATAGTTGCTGGGTCGGTCAGTGTTACTAGGTGGTTGCTGGGTCGGTCAGTGTTACTAGATAGTTGCTGGGTCGGTCAGTGTTACTAGATAGTTGCTGGGTCGGTCAGTGTTACAAGATAGTTGCTGGGTCAGTCAGTGTTACTAGGTGGTTGCTGGGTCAGTCAGTGTTACTAGATAGTTGCTGGGTCGGTCAGTGTTACTAGATAGTTGCTGGGTCAGTCAGTGTTACTAGATAGTTGCTGGGTCAGTCATTGTTACTAGGTGGTTGCTGGGTCGGTCAGTGATACTAGATAGGTGCTGGATCGGTCAGTGTTACTAGGTGGTTGCTGGGTCAGTCAGTGTTACTAGATAGTTGCTGGGTCGGTCAGTGTTACTAGATAGTTGCTGGGTCAGTCAGTGTTACTAGATATTTGCTGGGTCGGTCAGTGTTACTAGATAGTTGCTGGGTCGGTCAGTGTTACTAGATAGTTGCTAGGTCGGTCAGTGTTACTAGTTGGTTGCTGGGTCAGTCAGTGTTACTAGATAGTTGCTGGGTCGGTCAGTGTTACTAGATAGTTGCTGGGTCAGTCAGTGTTACTAGATAGTTGCTGGGTCAGTCAGTGTTACTAGGTGGTTGCTGGGTCGGTCAGTGTTACTAGATAGTTGCTGGGTCGGTCAGTGTTACTAGGTGGTTGCTGGGTCGGTCAGTGTTACTAGATAGTTGCTTGGTCAGTCAGTGTTACTAGATAGTTGCTGGGTCAGTCAGTGTTACTAGATAGTTGCTGGGTCAGTCAGTGTTACTAGATAGTTGCTGGGTTGGTCTGTGTTACTAGATAGTTGCTGGGTCAGTCAGTGTTACTAGGTGGTTGCTGGGTCAGTCAGTGTTACTAGGTGGTTGCTGGGTCAGTCAGTGTTACTAGATAGTTGCTGGGTCAGTCAGTGTTACTAGATAGTTGCTGGGTCAGTCAGTGTTACTAGGTGGTTGCTGGGTCGGTCAGTGTTACTAGATAGTTGCTTGGTCAGTCAGTGTTACTAGATAGTTGCTGGGTCAGTCAGTGTTACTAGATAGTTGCTGGGTCAGTCAGTGTTACTAGATAGTTGCTGGGTTGGTCTGTGTTACTAGATAGTTGCTGTGTCAGTCAGTGTTACTAGGTGGTTGCTGGGTCAGTCAGTGTTACTAGGTGGTTGCTGGGTCAGTCAGTGTTACTAGATAGTTGCTGGGTCAGTCAGTGTTACTAGATAGTTGCTGGGTCAGTCAGTGTTACTAGATAGTTGCTGGGTCAGTCAGTGTTACTAGGTGGTTGCTGGGTCGGTCAGTGTTACTAGATAGTTGCTGGGTCAGTCAGTGTTACTAGGTGGTTGCTGGGTCAGTCAGTGTTACTAGATAGTTGCTGGGTCAGTCAGTGTTACTAGACAGTTGCTGGGTCGGTCAATGTTACTAGATAGTTGCTGGGTCGGTCAGTGTTACTAGGTGGTTGCTGGGTCAGTCAGTGTTACTAGATAGTTGCTGGGTCGGTCAGTGTTACTAGGTGGTTGCTGGGTCAGTCTGTGTTACTAGGTGGTTGCTGGGTCAGTCAGTGTTACTAGGTGGTTGCTGGGTCAGTCAGTGTTACTAGATAGTTGCTGGGTCAGTCAGTGTTACTAGATAGTTGCTGGGTCAGTCAGTGTTACTAGATAGTTGCTGGGTCAGTCAGTGTTACTAGGTGGTTGCTGGGTCGGTCAGTGTTACTAGATAGTTGCTGGGTCGGTCAGTGTTACTAGGTGGTTGCTGGGTCGGTCAGTGTTACTAGATAGTTGCTGGGTCGGTCAGTGTTACTAGATAGTTGCTGGGTCGGTCAGTGTTACAAGATAGTTGCTGGGTCAGTCAGTGTTACTAGGTGGTTGCTGGGTCAGTCAGTGTTACTAGATAGTTGCTGGGTCGGTCAGTGTTACTAGATAGTTGCTGGGTCAGTCAGTGTTACTAGATAGTTGCTGGGTCAGTCATTGTTACTAGGTGGTTGCTGGGTCGGTCAGTGATACTAGATAGGTGCTGGGTCGGTCAGTGTTACTAGGTGGTTGCTGGGTCAGTCAGTGTTACTAGATAGTTGCTGGGTCGGTCAGTGTTACTAGATAGTTGCTGGGTCAGTCAGTGTTAATAGATATTTGCTGGGTCGGTCAGTGTTACTAGATAGTTGCTGGGTCGGTCAGTGTTACTAGATAGTTGCTAGGTCGGTCAGTGTTACTAGGTGGTTGCTGGGTCAGTCAGTGTTACTAGATAGTTGCTGGGTCAGTCAGTGTTACTAGATAGTTGCTGGGTCAGTCAGTGTTACTAGATAGTTGCTGGGTCAGTCAGTGTTACTAGGTGGTTGCTGGGTCGGTCAGTGTTACTAGATAGTTTCTGGGTCGGTCAGTGTTACTAGATAGTTGCTGGGTCAGTCAGTGTTACTAGATAGTTGCTGGGCCTGTCAGTGTTACTAGGTGGTTGCTGGGTCGGTCAATGTTACTAGATAGTTGCTGGGTCGGTCAGTGTTACTAGTTGGTTGCTGGGTCAGTCAGTGTTACTAGATAGTTGCTGGGTCGGTCAGTGTTACTAGGTGGTTGCTGGGTCAGTCTGTGTTACTAGGTGGTTGCTGGGTCAGTCAGTGTTACTAGGTGGTTGCTGGGTCAGTCAGTGTTACTAGATAGTTGCTGGGTCAGTCAGTGTTACTAGATAGTTGCTGGGTCAGTCAGTGTTACTAGATAGTTGCTGGGTCAGTCAGTGTTACTAGGTGGTTGCTGGGTCGGTCAGTGTTACTAGATAGTTGCTGGGTCGGTCAGTGTTACTAGGTGGTTGCTGGGTCGGTCAGTGTTACTAGATAGTTGCTGGGTCGGTCAGTGTTACTAGATAGTTGCTGGGTCGGTCAGTGTTACAAGATAGTTGCTGGGTCAGTCAGTGTTACTAGGTGGTTGCTGGGTCAGTCAGTGTTACTAGATAGTTGCTGGGTCGGTCAGTGTTACTAGATAGTTGCTGGGTCAGTCAGTGTTACTAGATAGTTGCTGGGTCAGTCATTGTTACTAGGTGGTTGCTGGGTCGGTCAGTGATACTAGATAGGTGCTGGGTCGGTCAGTGTTACTAGGTGGTTGCTGGGTCAGTCAGTGTTACTAGATAGTTGCTGGGTCGGTCAGTGTTACTAGATAGTTGCTGGGTCAGTCAGTGTTACTAGATATTTGCTGGGTCGGTCAGTGTTACTAGATAGTTGCTGGGTCGGTCAGTGTTACTAGATAGTTGCTAGGTCGGTCAGTGTTACTAGTTGGTTGCTGGGTCAGTCAGTGTTACTAGATAGTTGCTGGGTCGGTCAGTGTTACTAGATAGTTGCTGGGTCAGTCAGTGTTACTAGATAGTTGCTGGGTCAGTCAGTGTTACTAGGTGGTTGCTGGGTCGGTCAGTGTTACTAGATAGTTGCTGGGTCAGTCAGTGTTACTAGATAGTTGCTGGGTCAGTCAGTGTTACTAGGTGGTTGCTGGGTCGGTCAGTGTTACTAGATAGTTGCTTGGTCAGTCAGTGTTACTAGATAGTTGCTGGGTCAGTCAGTGTTACTAGATAGTTGCTGGGTCAGTCAGTGTTACTAGATAGTTGCTGGGTTGGTCTGTGTTACTAGATAGTTGCTGGGTCAGTCAGTGTTACTAGGTGGTTGCTGGGTCAGTCAGTGTTACTAGGTGGTTGCTGGGTCAGTCAGTGTTACTAGATAGTTGCTGGGTCAGTCAGTGTTACTAGATAGTTGCTGGGTCAGTCAGTGTTACTAGGTGGTTGCTGGGTCGGTCAGTGTTACTAGATAGTTGCTTGGTCAGTCAGTGTTACTAGATAGTTGCTGGGTCAGTCAGTGTTACTAGATAGTTGCTGGGTCAGTCAGTGTTACTAGATAGTTGCTGGGTTGGTCTGTGTTACTAGATAGTTGCTGGGTCAGTCAGTGTTACTAGGTGGTTGCTGGGTCAGTCAGTGTTACTAGGTGGTTGCTGGGTCAGTCAGTGTTACTAGATAGTTGCTGGGTCAGTCAGTGTTACTAGATAGTTGCTGGGTCAGTCAGTGTTACTAGATAGTTGCTGGGTCAGTCAGTGTTACTAGGTGGTTGCTGGGTCGGTCAGTGTTACTAGATAGTTGCTGGGTCAGTCAGTGTTACTAGGTGGTTGCTGGGTCAGTCAGTGTTACTAGATAGTTGCTGGGTCAGTCAGTGTTACTAGACAGTTGCTGGGTCGGTCAATGTTACTAGATAGTTGCTGGGTCGGTCAGTGTTACTAGGTGGTTGCTGGGTCAGTCAGTGTTACTAGATAGTTGCTGGGTCGGTCAGTGTTACTAGGTGGTTGCTGGGTCAGTCTGTGTTACTAGGTGGTTGCTGGGTCAGTCAGTGTTACTAGGTGGTTGCTGGGTCAGTCAGTGTTACTAGATAGTTGCTGGGTCAGTCAGTGTTACTAGATAGTTGCTGGGTCAGTCAGTGTTACTAGATAGTTGCTGGGTCAGTCAGTGTTACTAGGTGGTTGCTGGGTCGGTCAGTGTTACTAGATAGTTGCTGGGTCGGTCAGTGTTACTAGGTGGTTGCTGGGTCGGTCAGTGTTACTAGATAGTTGCTGGGTCGGTCAGTGTTACTAGATAGTTGCTGGGTCGGTCAGTGTTACAAGATAGTTGCTGGGTCAGTCAGTGTTACTAGGTGGTTGCTGGGTCAGTCAGTGTTACTAGATAGTTGCTGGGTCGGTCAGTGTTACTAGATAGTTGCTGGGTCAGTCAGTGTTACTAGATAGTTGCTGGGTCAGTCATTGTTACTAGGTGGTTGCTGGGTCGGTCAGTGATACTAGATAGGTGCTGGGTCGGTCAGTGTTACTAGGTGGTTGCTGGGTCAGTCAGTGTTACTAGATAGTTGCTGGGTCGGTCAGTGTTACTAGATAGTTGCTGGGTCAGTCAGTGTTAATAGATATTTGCTGGGTCGGTCAGTGTTACTAGATAGTTGCTGGGTCGGTCAGTGTTACTAGATAGTTGCTAGGTCGGTCAGTGTTACTAGGTGGTTGCTGGGTCAGTCAGTGTTACTAGATAGTTGCTGGGTCAGTCAGTGTTACTAGATAGTTGCTGGGTCAGTCAGTGTTACTAGATAGTTGCTGGGTCAGTCAGTGTTACTAGGTGGTTGCTGGGTCGGTCAGTGTTACTAGATAGTTTCTGGGTCGGTCAGTGTTACTAGATAGTTGCTGGGTCAGTCAGTGTTACTAGATAGTTGCTGGGCCTGTCAGTGTTACTAGGTGGTTGCTGGGTCGGTCAATGTTACTAGATAGTTGCTGGGTCGGTCAGTGTTACTAGTTGGTTGCTGGGTCAGTCAGTGTTACTAGATAGTTGCTGGGTCGGTCAGTGTTACTAGGTGGTTGCTGGGTCAGTCTGTGTTACTAGGTGGTTGCTGGGTCAGTCAGTGTTACTAGGTGGTTGCTGGGTCAGTCAGTGTTACTAGATAGTTGCTGGGTCAGTCAGTGTTACTAGATAGTTGCTGGGTCAGTCAGTGTTACTAGATAGTTGCTGGGTCAGTCAGTGTTACTAGGTGGTTGCTGGGTCGGTCAGTGTTACTAGATAGTTGCTGGGTCGGTCAGTGTTACTAGGTGGTTGCTGGGTCGGTCAGTGTTACTAGATAGTTGCTGGGTCGGTCAGTGTTACTAGATAGTTGCTGGGTCGGTCAGTGTTACAAGATAGTTGCTGGGTCAGTCAGTGTTACTAGGTGGTTGCTGGGTCAGTCAGTGTTACTAGATAGTTGCTGGGTCGGTCAGTGTTACTAGATAGTTGCTGGGTCAGTCAGTGTTACTAGATAGTTGCTGGGTCAGTCATTGTTACTAGGTGGTTGCTGGGTCGGTCAGTGATACTAGATAGGTGCTGGGTCGGTCAGTGTTACTAGGTGGTTGCTGGGTCAGTCAGTGTTACTAGATAGTTGCTGGGTCGGTCAGTGTTACTAGATAGTTGCTGGGTCAGTCAGTGTTACTAGATATTTGCTGGGTCGGTCAGTGTTACTAGATAGTTGCTGGGTCGGTCAGTGTTACTAGATAGTTGCTAGGTCGGTCAGTGTTACTAGTTGGTTGCTGGGTCAGTCAGTGTTACTAGATAGTTGCTGGGTCGGTCAGTGTTACTAGATAGTTGCTGGGTCAGTCAGTGTTACTAGATAGTTGCTGGGTCAGTCAGTGTTACTAGGTGGTTGCTGGGTCGGTCAGTGTTACTAGATAGTTGCTGGGTCAGTCAGTGTTACTAGATAGTTGCTGGGTCAGTCAGTGTTACTAGGTGGTTGCTGGGTCGGTCAGTGTTACTAGATAGTTGCTTGGTCAGTCAGTGTTACTAGATAGTTGCTGGGTCAGTCAGTGTTACTAGATAGTTGCTGGGTCAGTCAGTGTTACTAGATAGTTGCTGGGTTGGTCTGTGTTACTAGATAGTTGCTGGGTCAGTCAGTGTTACTAGGTGGTTGCTGGGTCAGTCAGTGTTACTAGGTGGTTGCTGGGTCAGTCAGTGTTACTAGATAGTTGCTGGGTCAGTCAGTGTTACTAGATAGTTGCTGGGTCAGTCAGTGTTACTAGGTGGTTGCTGGGTCGGTCAGTGTTACTAGATAGTTGCTTGGTCAGTCAGTGTTACTAGATAGTTGCTGGGTCAGTCAGTGTTACTAGATAGTTGCTGGGTCAGTCAGTGTTACTAGATAGTTGCTGGGTTGGTCTGTGTTACTAGATAGTTGCTGGGTCAGTCAGTGTTACTAGGTGGTTGCTGGGTCAGTCAGTGTTACTAGGTGGTTGCTGGGTCAGTCAGTGTTACTAGATAGTTGCTGGGTCAGTCAGTGTTACTAGATAGTTGCTGGGTCAGTCAGTGTTACTAGATAGTTGCTGGGTCAGTCAGTGTTACTAGGTGGTTGCTGGGTCGGTCAGTGTTACTAGATAGTTGCTGGGTCAGTCAGTGTTACTAGGTGGTTGCTGGGTCAGTCAGTGTTACTAGATAGTTGCTGGGTCAGTCAGTGTTACTAGACAGTTGCTGGGTCGGTCAATGTTACTAGATAGTTGCTGGGTCGGTCAGTGTTACTAGGTGGTTGCTGGGTCAGTCAGTGTTACTAGATAGTTGCTGGGTCGGTCAGTGTTACTAGGTGGTTGCTGGGTCAGTCTGTGTTACTAGGTGGTTGCTGGGTCAGTCAGTGTTACTAGGTGGTTGCTGGGTCAGTCAGTGTTACTAGATAGTTGCTGGGTCAGTCAGTGTTACTAGATAGTTGCTGGGTCAGTCAGTGTTACTAGATAGTTGCTGGGTCAGTCAGTGTTACTAGGTGGTTGCTGGGTCGGTCAGTGTTACTAGATAGTTGCTGGGTCGGTCAGTGTTACTAGGTGGTTGCTGGGTCGGTCAGTGTTACTAGATAGTTGCTGGGTAGGTCAGTGTTACTAGATAGTTGCTGGGTCGGTCAGTGTTACAAGATAGTTGCTGGGTCAGTCAGTGTTACTAGGTGGTTGCTGGGTCAGTCAGTGTTACTAGATAGTTGCTGGGTCGGTCAGTGTTACTAGATAGTTGCTGGGTCAGTCAGTGTTACTAGATAGTTGCTGGGTCGGTCAGTGTTACTAGACAGTTGCTGGGTCAGTCAGTGTTACTAGATAGTTGCTGGGTCAGTCAGTGTTACTAGGTGGTTGCTGGTTCGGTCAGTGTTACTAGGTGGTTGCTGGGTCGGTCAGTGTTACTAGATAGTTGCTGGGTCAGTCAGTGTTAGTAGATAGTTGCTGGGTCAGTCAGTGTTACTAGATAGTTGCTGGGTTGGTCTGTGTTACTAGATAGTTGCTGGGTCAGTCAGTGTTACTAGGTGGTTGCTGGGTCAGTCAGTGTTACTAGATAGTTGCTGGGTCAGTCAGTGTTACTAGATAGTTGCTGGGTCAGTCAGTGTTACTAGGTAGTTGCTGGGTGAGTCAGTGTTACTAGGTGGTTGCTGGGTCGGTCAGTGTTACTAGATAGTTGCTGGGTCAGTCAGTGTTACTAGGTGGTTGCTGGGTCAGTCAGTGTTACTAGATAGTTGCTGGGTCGGTCAGTGTTACTAGATAGTTGCTGGGTCGGTCAGTGTTACTAGATAGTTGCTGGGTCAGTCAGTGTTAGTAGATAGTTGCTGGGTCAGTCAGTGTTACTAGGTGGTTGCTGGTTCGGTCAGTGTTACTAGGTGGTTGCTGGGTCGGTCAGTGTTACTAGATAGTTGCTGGGTCAGTCAGTGTTAGTAGATAGTTGCTGGGTCAGTCAGTGTTACTAGATAGTTGCTGGGTTGGTCTGTGTTACTAGATAGTTGCTGGGTCAGTCAGTGTTACTAGGTGGTTGCTGGGTCAGTCAGTGTTACTAGATAGTTGCTGGCTCAGTCAGTGTTACTAGATAGTTGCTGGGTCAGTCAGTGTTACTAGGTAGTTGCTGGGTGAGTCAGTGTTACTAGGTGGTTGCTGGGTCGGTCAGTGTTACTAGATAGTTGCTGGGTCAGTCAGTGTTACTAGGTGGTTGCTGGGTCAGTCAGTGTTACTAGATAGTTGCTGGGTCAGTCAGTGTTACTAGGTGGTTGCTGGGTCAGTCAGTGTTACTAGATAGTTGCTGGGTCGGTCAGTGTTACTAGATAGTTGCTGGGTCAGTCAGTGTTACTAGATAGTTGCTGGGTCAGTCAGTGTTACTAGGTGGTTGCTGGGTCGGTCAGTGTTACTAGATAGTTGCTGGGTCAGTCAGTGTTACTAGGTGGTTGCTGGGTAAGTCTGTGTTACTAGGTGGTTGCTGGGTCAGTCAGTGTTACTAGGTGGTTGCTGGGTCAGTCAGTGTTACTAGATAGTTGCTGGGTCAGTCAGTGTTACTAGATAGTTGCTGGGTCAGTCAGTGTTACTAGGTGGTTGCTGGGTCGGTCAGTGTTACTAGATAGTTGCTGGGTCAGTCAGTGTTACTAGGTGGTTGCTGGGTCGGTCAGTGTTACTAGATAGTTGCTGGGTTAGTCAGTGTTACTAGGTGGTTGCTGGGTCAGTCAGTGTTACTAGATAGTTGCTGGGTCGGTCAGTGTTACAAGATAGTTGCTGGGTCAGTCAGTGTTACTACGTGGTTGCTGGGTCAGTCAGTGTTACTAGATAGTTGCTAGGTCGGTCAGTGTTACGAGATAGTTGCTGGGTCAGTCAGTGTTACTAGATAGTTGCTGGGTCAGTCAGTGTTACTAGGTGGTTGCTGGGTCGGTCAGTGTTACTAGGTGGTTGCTGGGTCGGTCAGTGTTACTAGATAGTTGCTGGGTCAGTCAGTGTTACTAGATAGTTGCTGGTTCAGTCAGTGTTACTAGGTAGTTGCTGGGTGAGTCAGTGTTACTAGGTGGTTGCTGGGTCGGTCAGTGTTACTAGATAGTTGCTGGGTCAGTCAGTGTTACTAGGTGGTTGCTGGGTCAGTCAGTGTTACTAGATAGTTGCTGGGTCGGTCAGTGTTACTAGGTGGTTGCTGGGTCAGTCAGTGTTACTAGATAGTTGCTGGGTCGTTCAGTGTTACTAGATAGTTGCTGGGTCAGTCAGTGTTACTAGATAGTTGCTGGGTCAGTCAGTGTTACTAGGTGGTTGCTGGGTCGGTCAGTGTTACTAGATAGTTGCTGGGTCGGTCAGTGTTACTAGATAGTTGCTGGGTCAGTCAGTGTTACTAGATAGTTGCTGGGTCAGTCAGTGTTACTAGGTGGTTGCTGGGTCAGTCAGTGTTACTAGATAGTTGCTGGGTCAGTCAGTGTTACTAGATAGTTGCTGGGTGAGTCAGTGTTACTAGGTGGTTGCTGGGTCGGTCAGTGTTACTAGATAGTTGCTGGGTCAGTCAGTGTTACTAGGTGGTTGCTGGGTCAGTCAGTGTTACTAGATAGTTGCTGGGTCAGTCAGTGTTACTAGGTGGTTGCTGGGTCAGTCAGTGTTACTAGATAGTTGCTGGGTCGGTCAGTGTTACTAGATAGTTGCTGGGTCAGTCAGTGTTACTAGATAGTTGCTGGGTCAGTCAGTGTTACTAGGTGGTTGCTGGGTCGGTCAGTGTTACTAGATAGTTGCTGGGTCAGTCAGTGTTACTAGGTGGTTGCTGGGTAAGTCTGTGTTACTAGGTGGTTGCTGGGTCAGTCAGTGTTACTAGGTGGTTGCTGGGTCAGTCAGTGTTACTAGATAGTTGCTGGGTCAGTCAGTGTTACTAGATAGTTGCTGGGTCAGTCAGTGTTACTAGGTGGTTGCTGGGTCGGTCAGTGTTACTAGATAGTTGCTGGGTCAGTCAGTGTTACTAGGTGGTTGCTGGGTCGGTCAGTGTTACTAGATAGTTGCAGGGTTAGTCAGTGTTACTAGGTGGTTGCTGGGTCAGTCAGTGTTACTAGATAGTTGCTGGGTAGGTCAGTGTTACAAGATAGTTGCTGGGTCAGTCAGTGTTACTACGTGGTTGCTGGGTCAGTCAGTGTTACTAGATACTTGCTAGGTCGGTCAGTGTTACGAGATAGTTGCTGGGTCAGTCAGTGTTACTAGATAGTTGCTGGGTCAGTCAGTGTTACTAGGTGGTTGCTGGGTCGGTCAGTGTTACTAGGTGGTTGCTGGGTCGGTCAGTGTTACTAGATAGTTGCTGGGTCAGTCAGTGTTACTAGATAGTTGCTGGGTCAGTCAGTGTTACTAGGTAGTTGCTGGGTGAGTCAGTGTTACTAGGTGGTTGCTGGGTCGGTCAGTGTTACTAGATAGTTGCTGGGTCAGTCAGTGTTACTAGGTGGTTGCTGGGTCGGTCAGTGTTACTAGATAGTTGCTGGGTCGGTCAGTGTTACTAGGTGGTTGCTGGGTCAGTCAGTGTTACTAGATAGTTGCTGGGTCGGTCAGTGTTACTAGATAGTTGCTGGGTCAGTCAGTGTTACTAGATAGTTGCTGGGTCAGTCAGTGTTACTAGGTGGTTGCTGGGTCGGTCAGTGTTACTAGATAGTTGCTGGGTCAGTCAGTGTTACTAGGTGGTTGCTGGGTCAGTCAGTGTTACTAGATAGTTGCTGGGTCAGTCAGTGTTACTAGGTGGTTGCTGGGTAAGTCTGTGTTACTAGGTGGTTGCTGGGTCAGTCAGTGTTACTAGGTGGTTGCTGGGTCAGTCAGTGTTACTAGATAGTTGCTGGGTCAGTCAGTGTTACTAGATAGTTGCTGGGTCAGTCAGTGTTACTAGGTGGTTGCTGGGTCGGTCAGTGTTACTAGATAGTTGCTGGGTCAGTCAGTGTTACTAGGTGGTTGCTGGGTCGGTCAGTGTTACTAGATAGTTGCTGGGTTAGTCAGTGTTACTAGGTGGTTGCTGGGTCAGTCAGTGTTACTAGATAGTTGCTGGGTCGGTCAGTGTTACAAGATAGTTGCTGGGTCAGTCAGTGTTACTACGTGGTTGCTGGGTCAGTCAGTGTTACTAGATAGTTGCTAGGTCGGTCAGTGTTACGAGATAGTTGCTGGGTCAGTCAGTGTTACTAGATAGTTGCTGGGTCAGTCAGTGTTACTAGGTGGTTGCTGGGTCGGTCAGTGTTACTAGGTGGTTGCTGGGTCGGTCAGTGTTACTAGATAGTTGCTGGGTCAGTCAGTGTTACTAGATAGTTGCTGGTTCAGTCAGTGTTACTAGGTAGTTGCTGGGTGAGTCAGTGTTACTAGGTGGTTGCTGGGTCGGTCAGTGTTACTAGATAGTTGCTGGGTCAGTCAGTGTTACTAGGTGGTTGCTGGGTCAGTCAGTGTTACTAGATAGTTGCTGGGTCGGTCAGTGTTACTAGGTGGTTGCTGGGTCAGTCAGTGTTACTAGATAGTTGCTGGGTCGTTCAGTGTTACTAGATAGTTGCTGGGTCAGTCAGTGTTACTAGATAGTTGCTGGGTCAGTCAGTGTTACTAGGTGGTTGCTGGGTCGGTCAGTGTTACTAGATAGTTGCTGGGTCGGTCAGTGTTACTAGATAGTTGCTGGGTCAGTCAGTGTTACTAGATAGTTGCTGGGTCAGTCAGTGTTACTAGGTGGTTGCTGGGTCAGTCAGTGTTACTAGATAGTTGCTGGGTCAGTCAGTGTTACTAGATAGTTGCTGGGTGAGTCAGTGTTACTAGGTGGTTGCTGGGTCGGTCAGTGTTACTAGATAGTTGCTGGGTCAGTCAGTGTTACTAGGTGGTTGCTGGGTCAGTCAGTGTTACTAGATAGTTGCTGGGTCAGTCAGTGTTACTAGGTGGTTGCTGGGTCAGTCAGTGTTACTAGATAGTTGCTGGGTCGGTCAGTGTTACTAGATAGTTGCTGGGTCAGTCAGTGTTACTAGATAGTTGCTGGGTCAGTCAGTGTTACTAGGTGGTTGCTGGGTCGGTCAGTGTTACTAGATAGTTGCTGGGTCAGTCAGTGTTACTAGGTGGTTGCTGGGTAAGTCTGTGTTACTAGGTGGTTGCTGGGTCAGTCAGTGTTACTAGGTGGTTGCTGGGTCAGTCAGTGTTACTAGATAGTTGCTGGGTCAGTCAGTGTTACTAGATAGTTGCTGGGTCAGTCAGTGTTACTAGGTGGTTGCTGGGTCGGTCAGTGTTACTAGATAGTTGCTGGGTCAGTCAGTGTTACTAGGTGGTTGCTGGGTCGGTCAGTGTTACTAGATAGTTGCAGGGTTAGTCAGTGTTACTAGGTGGTTGCTGGGTCAGTCAGTGTTACTAGATAGTTGCTGGGTAGGTCAGTGTTACAAGATAGTTGCTGGGTCAGTCAGTGTTACTACGTGGTTGCTGGGTCAGTCAGTGTTACTAGATACTTGCTAGGTCGGTCAGTGTTACGAGATAGTTGCTGGGTCAGTCAGTGTTACTAGATAGTTGCTGGGTCAGTCAGTGTTACTAGGTGGTTGCTGGGTCGGTCAGTGTTACTAGGTGGTTGCTAGGTCGGTCAGTGTTACTAGATAGTTGCTGGGTCAGTCAGTGTTACTAGATAGTTGCTGGGTCAGTCAGTGTTACTAGGTAGTTGCTGGGTGAGTCAGTGTTACTAGGTGGTTGCTGGGTCGGTCAGTGTTACTAGATAGTTGCTGGGTCAGTCAGTGTTACTAGGTGGTTGCTGGGTCGGTCAGTGTTACTAGATAGTTGCTGGGTCGGTCAGTGTTACTAGGTGGTTGCTGGGTCAGTCAGTGTTACTAGATAGTTGCTGGGTCGGTCAGTGTTACTAGATAGTTGCTGGGTCAGTCAGTGTTACTAGATAGTTGCTGGGTCAGTCAGTGTTACTAGGTGGTTGCTGGGTCGGTCAGTGTTACTAGATAGTTGCTGGGTCAGTCAGTGTTACTAGGTGGTTGCTGGGTCAGTCAGTGTTACTAGATAGTTGCTGGGTCAGTCAGTGTTACTAGATAGTTGCTGGGTCAGTCAGTGTTACTAGGTGGTTGCTGGGTCAGTCAGTGTTACTAGATAGTTGCTGGGTCAGTCAGTGTTACTAGATAGTTGCTGGGTCAGTCAGTGTTACTAGGTAGTTGCTGGGTGAGTCAGTGTTACTAGGTGGTTGCTGGGTCGGTCAGTGTTACTAGATAGTTGCTGGGTCAGTCAGTGTTACTAGGTGGTTGCTGGGTCGGTCAATGTTACTAGATAGTTGCTGGGTCGGTCAGTGTTACTAGGTGGTTGCTGGGTCGGTCAGTGTTACTAGATAGTTGCTGGGTCAGTCAGTGTTACTAGATAGTTGCTGGGTCAGTCAGTGTTACTAGGTGGTTGCTGGGTCGGTCAGTGTTACTAGATAGTTGCTGGGTCAGTCAGTGTTACTAGGTGGTTGCTGGGTAAGTCTGTGTTACTAGGTGGTTGCTGGGTCAGTCAGTGTTACTAGGTGGTTGCTGGGTCAGTCAGTGTTACTAGATAGTTGCTGGGTCAGTCAGTGTTACTAGATAGTTGCTGGGTCAGTCAGTGTTACTAGGTGGTTGCTGGGTCGGTCAGTGTTACTAGATAGTTGCTGGGTCAGTCAGTGTTACTAGGTGGTTGCTGGGTCGGTCAGTGTTACTAGATAGTTGCAGGGTTAGTCAGTGTTACTAGGTGGTTGCTGGGTCAGTCAGTGTTACTAGATAGTTGCTGGGTAGGTCAGTGTTACAAGATAGTTGCTGGGTCAGTCAGTGTTACTACGTGGTTGCTGGGTCAGTCAGTGTTACTAGATACTTGCTAGGTCGGTCAGTGTTACGAGATAGTTGCTGGGTCAGTCAGTGTTACTAGATAGTTGCTGGGTCAGTCAGTGTTACTAGGTGGTTGCTGGGTCGGTCAGTGTTACTAGGTGGTTGCTGGGTCGGTCAGTGTTACTAGATAGTTGCTGGGTCAGTCAGTGTTACTAGATAGTTGCTGGGTCAGTCAGTGTTACTAGGTAGTTGCTGGGTGAGTCAGTGTTACTAGGTGGTTGCTGGGTCGGTCAGTGTTACTAGATAGTTGCTGGGTCAGTCAGTGTTACTAGGTGGTTGCTGGGTCGGTCAGTGTTACTAGATAGTTGCTGGGTCGGTCAGTGTTACTAGGTGGTTGCTGGGTCAGTCAGTGTTACTAGATAGTTGCTGGGTCGGTCAGTGTTACTAGATAGTTGCTGGGTCAGTCAGTGTTACTAGATAGTTGCTGGGTCAGTCAGTGTTACTAGGTGGTTGCTGGGTCGGTCAGTGTTACTAGATAGTTGCTGGGTCAGTCAGTGTTACTAGGTGGTTGCTGGGTCAGTCAGTGTTACTAGATAGTTGCTGGGTCAGTCAGTGTTACTAGATAGTTGCTGGGTCAGTCAGTGTTACTAGGTAGTTGCTGGGTGAGTCAGTGTTACTAGGTGGTTGCTGGGTCGGTCAGTGTTACTAGATAGTTGCTGGGTCAGTCAGTGTTACTAGGTGGTTGCTGGGTCAGTCAGTGTTACTAGATAGTTGCTGGGTCAGTCAGTGTTACTAGGTGGTTGCTGGGTAAGTCTGTGTTACTAGGTGGTTGCTGGGTCAGTCAGTGTTACTAGGTGGTTGCTGGGTCAGTCAGTGTTACTAGATAGTTGCTGGGTCGGTCAGTGTTACAAGATAGTTGCTGGGTCAGTCAGTGTTACTACGTGGTTGCTGGGTCAGTCAGTGTTACTAGATAGTTGCTAGGTCGGTCAGTGTTACGAGATAGTTGCTGGGTCAGTCAGTGTTACTAGATAGTTGCTGGGTCAGTCAGTGTTACTAGGTGGTTGCTGGGTCGGTCAGTGTTACTAGGTGGTTGCTGGGTCGGTCAGTGTTACTAGATAGTTGCTGGGTCAGTCAGTGTTACTAGGTGGTTGCTGGGTCGGTCAGTGTTACTAGATAGTTGCTGGGTCAGTCAGTGTTACTAGGTGGTTGCTGGGTCAGTCAGTGTTACTAGATAGTTGCTGGGTCGGTCAGTGTTACTAGGTGGTTGCTGGGTCAGTCAGTGTTACTAGATAGTTGCTGGGTCGGTCAGTGTTACTAGATAGTTGCTGGGTCAGTCAGTGTTACTAGATAGTTGCTGGGTCAGTCAGTGTTACTAGGTGGTTGCTGGGTCGGTCAGTGTTACTAGATAGTTGCTGGGTCAGTCAGTGTTACTAGGTGGTTGCTGGGTCAGTCAGTGTTACTAGATAGTTGCTGGGTCAGTCAGTGTTACTAGATAGTTGCTGGGTCAGTCAGTGTTACTAGGTAGTTGCTGGGTGAGTCAGTGTTACTAGGTGGTTGCTGGGTCGGTCAGTGTTACTAGATAGTTGCTGGGTCAGTCAGTTTTACTAGGTGGTTGCTGGGTCAGTCAGTGTTACTAGATAGTTGCTGGGTCAGTCAGTGTTACTAGGTGGTTGCTGGGTCAGTCAGTGTTACTAGATAGTTGCTGGGTCGGTCAGTGTTACTAGATAGTTGCTGGGTCAGTCAGTGTTACTAGATAGTTGCTGGGTCAGTCAGTGTTACTAGGTGGTTGCTGGGTCGGTCAGTGTTACTAGATAGTTGCTGGGTCAGTCAGTGTTACTAGGTGGTTGCTGGATAAGTCTGTGTTACTAGGTGGTTGCTGGGTCAGTCAGTGTTACTAGGTGGTTGCTGGGTCAGTCATGGTTACTAGATAGTTGCTGGGTCAGTCAGTGTTACTAGATAGTTGCTGGGTGAGTCAGTGTTACTAGGTGGTTGCTGGGTCGGTCAGTGTTACTAGATAGTTGCTGGGTCAGTCAGTGTTACTAGGTGGTTGCTGGGTCAGTCAGTGTTACTAGATAGTTGCTGGGTCAGTCAGTGTTACTAGGTGGTTGCTGGGTCAGTCAGTGTTACTAGATAGTTGCTGGGTAGGTCAGTGTTACTAGATAGTTGCTGGGTCAGTCAGTGTTACTAGATAGTTGCTGGGTCAGTCAGTGTTACTAGGTGGTTGCTGGGTCGGTCAGTGTTACTAGATAGTTGCTGGGTCAGTCAGTGTTACTAGGTGGTTGCTGGGTAAGTCTGTGTTACTAGGTGGTTGCTGGGTCAGTCAGTGTTACTAGGTGGTTGCTGGGTCAGTCAGTGTTACTAGATAGTTGCTGGGTCAGTCAGTGTTACTAGATAGTTGCTGGGTCAGTCAGTGTTACTAGGTGGTTGCTGGGTCGGTCAGTGTTACTAGATAGTTGCTGGGTCAGTCAGTGTTACTAGGTGGTTGCTGGGTCGGTCAGTGTTACTAGATAGTTGCTGGGTTAGTCAGTGTTACTAGGTGGTTGCTGGGTCAGTCAGTGTTACTAGATAGTTGCTGGGTCGGTCAGTGTTACAAGATAGTTGCTGGGTCAGTCAGTGTTACTACGTGGTTGCTGGGTCAGTCAGTGTTACTAGATAGTTGCTAGGTCGGTCAGTGTTACGAGATAGTTGCTGGGTCAGTCAGTGTTACTAGGTGGTTGCTGGGTCGGTCAGTGTTACAAGGTGGTTGCTGGGTCGGTCAGTGTTACTAGATAGTTGCTGGGTCAGTCAGTGTTACTAGATAGTTGCTGGGTCGGTCAGTGTTACTAGATAGTTGCTGGGTCAGTCAGTGTTACTAGATAGTTGCTGGGTCAGTCAGTGTTACTAGGTGGTTGCTGGGTCGGTCAATGTTACTAGATAGTTGCTGGGTCGGTCAGTGTTACTAGGTGGTTGCTGGGTCAGTCAGTGTTACTAGATAGTTGCTGGGTCGGTCAGTGTTACTAGGTGGTTGCTGGGTCAGTCTGAGTTACTAGGTGGTTGCTGGGTCAGTCAGTGTTACTAGGTGGTTGCTGGGTCAGTCAGTGTTACTAGATAGTTGCTGGGTCAGTCAGTGTTACTAGATAGTTGCTGGGTCAGTCAGTGTTACTAGATAGTTGCTGGGTCAGTCAGTGTTACTAGGTAGTTGCTGGGTCGGTCGGTGTTACTAGATAATTGCTGGGTCAGTCAGTGTTACTAGGTGGTTGCTGGGTCGGTCTGTGTTACTAGATAGTTGCTTGGTCAGTCAGTGTTACTAGATAGTTGCTGGGTTGGTCAGTGTTACTAGGTGGTTGCTGCGTCGGTCAGTGTTACTAGATAGTTGCTGGGTCGGTCAGTGTTACTAGATAGTTGCAGTGTCGGTCAGTGTTACAAGATAGTTGCTGGGTCAGTCAGTGTTACTAGGTGGTTGCTGGGTCAGTCAGTGTTACTAGATAGTTGCTGGGTCGGTCAGTGTTACTAGATAGTTGCTGGGTCAGTCAGTGTTACTAGATAGTTGCTGGGTCAGTCACTGTTACTAGGTGGTTGCTGGGTCGGTCAGTTTTACTAGGTGGTTGCTGGGTCGGTCAGTGTTACTAGATAGTTGCTGCGTCAGTCAGTGTTACTAGATAGTTGCTGGGTCAGTCAGTGTTACTAGATACTTGCTGGGTTGGTCTGTGTTACTAGAAAAGTTGCTGGGTCAGTCAGTGTTACTAGGTGGTTGCTGGGTCAGTCAGTGTTACTAGGTGGTTGCTGGGTCGGTCAGTGTTACTAGATAGTTGCTGGGTCAGTCAGTGTTACTAGGTGGTTGCTGGATAAGTCTGTGTTACTAGGTGGTTGCTGGGTCAGTCAGTGTTACTAGGTGGTTGCTGGGTCAGTCATGGTTACTAGATAGTTGATGGGTCAGTCAGTGTTACTAGATAGTTGCTGGGTGAGTCAGTGTTACTAGGTGGTTGCTGGGTCGGTCAGTGTTACTAGATAGTTGCTGGGTCAGTCAGTGTTACTAGGTGGTTGCTGGGTCAGTCAGTGTTACTAGATAGTTGCTGGGTCAGTCAGTGTTACTAGGTGGTTGCTGGGTCAGTCAGTGTTACTAGATAGTTGCTGGGTAGGTCAGTGTTACTAGATAGTTGCTGGGTCAGTCAGTGTTACTAGATAGTTGCTGGGTCAGTCAGTGTTACTAGGTGGTTGCTGGGTCGGTCAGTGTTACTAGATAGTTGCTGGGTCAGTCAGTGTTACTAGGTGGTTGCTGGGTAAGTCTGTGTTACTAGGTGGTTGCTGCGTCAGTCAGTGTTACTAGGTGGTTGCTGGGTCAGTCAGTGTTACTAGATAGTTGCTGGGTCAGTCAGTGTTACTAGATAGTTGCTGGGTCAGTCAGTGTTACTAGGTGGTTGCTGGGTCGGTCAGTGTTACTAGATAGTTGCTGGGTCAGTCAGTGTTACTAGGTGGTTGCTGGGTCGGTCAGTGTTACTAGATAGTTGCTGGGTTAGTCAGTGTTACTAGGTGGTTGCTGGGTCAGTCAGTGTTACTAGATAGTTGCTGGGTCGGTCAGTGTTACAAGATAGTTGCTGGGTCAGTCAGTGTTACTACGTGGTTGCTGGGTCAGTCAGTGTTACTAGATAGTTGCTAGGTCGGTCAGTGTTACGAGATAGTTGCTGGGTCAGTCAGTGTTACTAGATAGTTGCTGGGTCAGTCAGTGTTACTAGGTGGTTGCTGGGTCGGTCAGTGTTACTAGGTGGTTGCTGGGTCGGTCAGTGTTACTAGATAGTTGCTGGGTCAGTCAGTGTTACTAGATAGTTGCTGGGTCGGTCAGTGTTACTAGATAGTTGCTGGGTCAGTCAGTGTTACTAGATAGTTGCTGGGTCAGTCAGTGTTACTAGGTGGTTGCTGGGTCGGTCAATGTTACTAGATAGTTGCTGGGTCGGTCAGTGTTACTAGGTGGTTGCTGGGTCAGTCAGTGTTACTAGATAGTTGCTGGGTCGGTCAGTGTTACTAGGTGGTTGCTGGGTCAGTCTGAGTTACTAGGTGGTTGCTGGGTCAGTCAGTGTTACTAGGTGGTTGCTGGGTCAGTCAGTGTTACTAGATAGTTGCTGGGTCAGTAAGTGTTACTAGATAGTTGCTGGGTCAGTCAGTGTTACTAGATAGTTGCTGGGTCAGTCAGTGTTACTAGGTAGTTGCTGGGTCGGTCGGTGTTACTAGATAATTGCTGGGTCAGTCAGTGTTACTAGGTGGTTGCTGGGTCGGTCTGTGTTACTAGATAGTTGCTTGGTCAGTCAGTGTTACTAGATAGTTGCTGGGTTGGTCAGTGTTACTAGGTGGTTGCTGCGTCGGTCAGTGTTACTAGATAGTTGCTGGGTCGGTCAGTGTTACTAGATAGTTGCAGTGTCGGTCAGTGTTACAAGATAGTTGCTGGGTCAGTCAGTGTTACTAGGTGGTTGCTGGGTCAGTCAGTGTTACTAGATAGTTGCTGGGTCGGTCAGTGTTACTAGATAGTTGCTGGGTCAGTCAGTGTTACTAGATAGTTGCTGGGTCAGTCACTGTTACTAGGTGGTTGCTGGGTCGGTCAGTTTTACTAGGTGGTTGCTGGGTCGGTCAGTGTTACTAGATAGTTGCTGCGTCAGTCAGTGTTACTAGATAGTTGCTGGGTCAGTCAGTGTTACTAGATACTTGCTGGGTTGGTCTGTGTTACTAGAAAAGTTGCTGGGTCAGTCAGTGTTACTAGGTGGTTGCTGGGTCAGTCAGTGTTACTAGGTGGTTGCTGGGTCGGTCAGTGTTACTAGATAGTTGCTGGGTCAGTCAGTGTTACTAGGTGGTTGCTGGGTCGGTCAGTGTTACTAGATAGTTGCTGGGTCGGTCAGTGTTACAAGATAGTTGCTGGGTCAGTCAGTGTTACTAGGTGGTTGCTGGGTAAGTCAGTGTTACTAGATAGTTGCTGGGTCGGTCAGTGTTACTAGATAGTTGCTGGGTCAGTCAGTGTTACTAGATAGTTGCTGGGTCAGTCATTGTTACTAGGTGGTTGCTGGGTCGGTCAGTGATACTAGATAGGTGCTGGGTCGGTCAGTGTTACTAGGTGGTTGCTGGGTCAGTCAGTGTTACTAGATAGTTGCTGGGTCGGTCAGTGTTACTAGATAGTTGCTGGGTCAGTCAGTGTTACTAGATATTTGCTGGGTCGGTCAGTGTTACTAGATAGTTGCTGGGTCGGTCAGTGTTACTAGATAGTTGCTAGGTCGGTCAGTGTTACTAGTTGGTTGCTGGGTCAGTCAGTGTTACTAGATAGTTGCTGGGTCGGTCAGTGTTACTAGATAGTTGCTGGGTCAGTCAGTGTTACTAGATAGTTGCTGGGTCAGTCAGTGTTACTAGGTGGTTGCTGGGTCGGTCAGTGTTACTAGATAGTTGCTGGGTCAGTCAGTGTTACTAGATAGTTGCTGGGTCAGTCAGTGTTACTAGGTGGTTGCTGGGTCGGTCAGTGTTACTAGATAGTTGCTTGGTCAGTCAGTGTTACTAGATAGTTGCTGGGTCAGTCAGTGTTACTAGGTGGTTGCTGGGTCGGTCAGTGTTACTAGATAGTTGCTGGGTCAGTCAGTGTTACTAGGTGGTTGCTGGGTCAGTCAGTGTTACTAGATAGTTGCTGGGTCAGTCAGTGTTACTAGGTGGTTGCTGGGTCGGTCAGTGTTACTAGATAGTTGCTGGGTCAGTCAGTGTTACTAGGTGGTTGCTGGGTCAGTCAGTGTTACTAGATAGTTGCTGGGTCAGTCAGTGTTACTAGATAGTTGCTGGGTCAGTCAGTGTTACTAGGTAGTTGCTGGGTGAGTCAGTGTTACTAGGTGGTTGCTGGGTCGGTCAGTGTTACTAGATAGTTGCTGGGTCAGTCAGTTTTACTAGGTGGTTGCTGGGTCAGTCAGTGTTACTAGATAGTTGCTGGGTCAGTCAGTGTTACTAGGTGGTTGCTGGGTCAGTCAGTGTTACTAGATAGTTGCTGGGTCGGTCAGTGTTACTAGATAGTTGCTGGGTCAGTCAGTGTTACTAGATAGTTGCTGGGTCAGTCAGTGTTACTAGGTGGTTGCTGGGTCGGTCAGTGTTACTAGATAGTTGCTGGGTCAGTCAGTGTTACTAGGTGGTTGCTGGATAAGTCTGTGTTACTAGGTGGTTGCTGGGTCAGTCAGTGTTACTAGGTGGTTGCTGGGTCAGTCATGGTTACTAGATAGTTGCTGGGTCAGTCAGTGTTACTAGATAGTTGCTGGGTGAGTCAGTGTTACTAGGTGGTTGCTGGGTCGGTCAGTGTTACTAGATAGTTGCTGGGTCAGTCAGTGTTACTAGGTGGTTGCTGGGTCAGTCAGTGTTACTAGATAGTTGCTGGGTCAGTCAGTGTTACTAGGTGGTTGCTGGGTCAGTCAGTGTTACTAGATAGTTGCTGGGTAGGTCAGTGTTACTAGATAGTTGCTGGGTCAGTCAGTGTTACTAGATAGTTGCTGGGTCAGTCAGTGTTACTAGGTGGTTGCTGGGTCGGTCAGTGTTACTAGATAGTTGCTGGGTCAGTCAGTGTTACTAGGTGGTTGCTGGGTAAGTCTGTGTTACTAGGTGGTTGCTGGGTCAGTCAGTGTTACTAGGTGGTTGCTGGGTCAGTCAGTGTTACTAGATAGTTGCTGGGTCAGTCAGTGTTACTAGATAGTTGCTGGGTCAGTCAGTGTTACTAGGTGGTTGCTGGGTCGGTCAGTGTTACTAGATAGTTGCTGGGTCAGTCAGTGTTACTAGGTGGTTGCTGGGTCAGTCAGTGTTACTAGATAGTTGCTGGGTCGGTCAGTGTTACAAGATAGTTGCTGGGTCAGTCAGTGTTACTACGTGGTTGCTGGGTCAGTCAGTGTTACTAGATAGTTGCTAGGTCGGTCAGTGTTACGAGATAGTTGCTGGGTCAGTCAGTGTTACTAGGTGGTTGCTGGGTCGGTCAGTGTTACAAGGTGGTTGCTGGGTCGGTCAGTGTTACTAGATAGTTGCTGGGTCAGTCAGTGTTACTAGATAGTTGCTGGGTCGGTCAGTGTTACTAGATAGTTGCTGGGTCAGTCAGTGTTACTAGATAGTTGCTGGGTCAGTCAGTGTTACTAGGTGGTTGCTGGGTCGGTCAATGTTACTAGATAGTTGCTGGGTCGGTCAGTGTTACTAGGTGGTTGCTGGGTCAGTCAGTGTTACTAGATAGTTGCTGGGTCGGTCAGTGTTACTAGGTGGTTGCTGGGTCAGTCTGAGTTACTAGGTGGTTGCTGGGTCAGTCAGTGTTACTAGGTGGTTGCTGGGTCAGTCAGTGTTACTAGATAGTTGCTGGGTCAGTCAGTGTTACTAGATAGTTGCTGGGTCAGTCAGTGTTACTAGATAGTTGCTGGGTCAGTCAGTGTTACTAGGTAGTTGCTGGGTCGGTCGGTGTTACTAGATAATTGCTGGGTCAGTCAGTGTTACTAGGTGGTTGCTGGGTCGGTCTGTGTTACTAGATAGTTGCTTGGTCAGTCAGTGTTACTAGATAGTTGCTGGGTTGGTCAGTGTTACTAGGTGGTTGCTGCGTCGGTCAGTGTTACTAGATAGTTGCAGTGTCGGTCAGTGTTACAAGATAGTTGCTGGGTCAGTCAGTGTTACTAGGTGGTTGCTGGGTCAGTCAGTGTTACTAGATAGTTGCTGGGTCGGTCAGTGTTACTAGATAGTTGCTGGGTCAGTCAGTGTTACTAGATAGTTGCTGGGTCAGTCACTGTTACTAGGTGGTTGCTGGGTCGGTCAGTTTTACTAGGTGGTTGCTGGGTCGGTCAGTGTTACTAGATAGTTGCTGCGTCAGTCAGTGTTACTAGATAGTTGCTGGGTCAGTCAGTGTTACTAGATACTTGCTGGGTTGGTCTGTGTTACTAGAAAAGTTGCTGGGTCAGTCAGTGTTACTAGGTGGTTGCTGGGTCGGTCAGTGTTACTAGATAGTTGCTGGGTCAGTCAGTGTTACTAGGTGGTTGCTGGATAAGTCTGTGTTACTAGGTGGTTGCTGGGTCAGTCAGTGTTACTAGGTGGTTGCTGGGTCAGTCATGGTTACTAGATAGTTGATGGGTCAGTCAGTGTTACTAGATAGTTGCTGGGTGAGTCAGTGTTACTAGGTGGTTGCTGGGTCGGTCAGTGTTACTAGATAGTTGCTGGGTCAGTCAGTGTTACTAGGTGGTTGCTGGGTCAGTCAGTGTTACTAGATAGTTGCTGGGTCAGTCAGTGTTACTAGGTGGTTGCTGGGTCAGTCAGTGTTACTAGATAGTTGCTGGGTAGGTCAGTGTTACTAGATAGTTGCTGGGTCAGTCAGTGTTACTAGATAGTTGCTGGGTCAGTCAGTGTTACTAGGTGGTTGCTGGGTCGGTCAGTGTTACTAGATAGTTGCTGGGTCAGTCAGTGTTACTAGGTGGTTGCTGGGTAAGTCTGTGTTACTAGGTGGTTGCTGCGTCAGTCAGTGTTACTAGGTGGTTGCTGGGTCAGTCAGTGTTACTAGATAGTTGCTGGGTCAGTCAGTGTTACTAGATAGTTGCTGGGTCAGTCAGTGTTACTAGGTGGTTGCTGGGTCGGTCAGTGTTACTAGATAGTTGCTGGGTCAGTCAGTGTTACTAGGTGGTTGCTGGGTCGGTCAGTGTTACTAGATAGTTGCTGGGTTAGTCAGTGTTACTAGGTGGTTGCTGGGTCAGTCAGTGTTACTAGATAGTTGCTGGGTCGGTCAGTGTTACAAGATAGTTGCTGGGTCAGTCAGTGTTACTACGTGGTTGCTGGGTCAGTCAGTGTTACTAGATAGTTGCTAGGTCGGTCAGTGTTACGAGATAGTTGCTGGGTCAGTCAGTGTTACTAGATAGTTGCTGGGTCAGTCAGTGTTACTAGGTGGTTGCTGGGTCGGTCAGTGTTACTAGGTGGTTGCTGGGTCGGTCAGTGTTACTAGATAGTTGCTGGGTCAGTCAGTGTTACTAGATAGTTGCTGGGTCGGTCAGTGTTACTAGATAGTTGCTGGGTCAGTCAGTGTTACTAGATAGTTGCTGGGTCAGTCAGTGTTACTAGGTGGTTGCTGGGTCGGTCAATGTTACTAGATAGTTGCTGGGTCGGTCAGTGTTACTAGGTGGTTGCTGGGTCAGTCAGTGTTACTAGATAGTTGCTGGGTCGGTCAGTGTTACTAGGTGGTTGCTGGGTCAGTCTGAGTTACTAGGTGGTTGCTGGGTCAGTCAGTGTTACTAGGTGGTTGCTGGGTCAGTCAGTGTTACTAGATAGTTGCTGGGTCAGTCAGTGTTACTAGATAGTTGCTGGGTCAGTCAGTGTTACTAGATAGTTGCTGGGTCAGTCAGTGTTACTAGGTAGTTGCTGGGTCGGTCGGTGTTACTAGATAATTGCTGGGTCAGTCAGTGTTACTAGGTGGTTGCTGGGTCGGTCTGTGTTACTAGATAGTTGCTTGGTCAGTCAGTGTTACTAGATAGTTGCTGGGTTGGTCAGTGTTACTAGGTGGTTGCTGCGTCGGTCAGTGTTACTAGATAGTTGCTGGGTCGGTCAGTGTTACTAGATAGTTGCAGTGTCGGTCAGTGTTACAAGATAGTTGCTGGGTCAGTCAGTGTTACTAGGTGGTTGCTGGGTCAGTCAGTGTTACTAGATAGTTGCTGGGTCGGTCAGTGTTACTAGATAGTTGCTGGGTCAGTCAGTGTTACTAGATAGTTGCTGGGTCAGTCACTGTTACTAGGTGGTTGCTGGGTCGGTCAGTTTTACTAGGTGGTTGCTGGGTCGGTCAGTGTTACTAGATAGTTGCTGGTCAGTCAGTGTTACTAGATAGTTGCTGGGTCAGTCAGTGTTACTAGATACTTGCTGGGTTGGTCTGTGTTACTAGAAAAGTTGCTGGGTCAGTCAGTGTTACTAGGTGGTTGCTGGGTCAGTCAGTGTTACTAGGTGGTTGCTGGGTCGGTCAGTGTTACTAGATAGTTGCTGGGTCAGTCAGTGTTACTAGGTGGTTGCTGGGTCGGTCAGTGTTACTAGATAGTTGCTGGGTCGGTCAGTGTTACAAGATAGTTGCTGGGTCAGTCAGTGTTACTAGGTGGTTGCTGGGTAAGTCAGTGTTACTAGATAGTTGCTGGGTCGGTCAGTGTTACTAGATAGTTGCTGGGTCAGTCAGTGTTACTAGATAGTTGCTGGGTCAGTCATTGTTACTAGGTGGTTGCTGGGTCGGTCAGTGATACTAGATAGGTGCTGGGTCGGTCAGTGTTACTAGGTGGTTGCTGGGTCAGTCAGTGTTACTAGATAGTTGCTGGGTCGGTCAGTGTTACTAGATAGTTGCTGGGTCAGTCAGTGTTACTAGATATTTGCTGGGTCGGTCAGTGTTACTAGATAGTTGCTGGGTCGGTCAGTGTTACTAGATAGTTGCTAGGTCGGTCAGTGTTACTAGTTGGTTGCTGGGTCAGTCAGTGTTACTAGATAGTTGCTGGGTCGGTCAGTGTTACTAGATAGTTGCTGGGTCAGTCAGTGTTACTAGATAGTTGCTGGGTCAGTCAGTGTTACTAGGTGGTTGCTGGGTCGGTCAGTGTTACTAGATAGTTGCTGGGTCAGTCAGTGTTACTAGATAGTTGCTGGGTCAGTCAGTGTTACTAGGTGGTTGCTGGGTCGGTCAGTGTTACTAGATAGTTGCTTGGTCAGTCAGTGTTACTAGATAGTTGCTGGGTCAGTCAGTGTTACTAGATAGTTGCTGGGTCAGTCAGTGTTACTAGATAGTTGCTGGGTTGGTCTGTGTTACTAGATAGTTGCTGGGTCAGTCAGTGTTACTAGGTGGTTGCTGGGTCAGTCAGTGTTACTAGGTGGTTGCTGGGTCAGTCAGTGTTACTAGATAGTTGCTGGGTCAGTCAGTGTTACTAGATAGTTGCTGGGTCAGTCAGTGTTACTAGGTGGTTGCTGGGTCGGTCAGTGTTACTAGATAGTTGCTTGGTCAGTCAGTGTTACTAGATAGTTGCTGGGTCAGTCAGTGTTACTAGATAGTTGCTGGGTCAGTCAGTGTTACTAGATAGTTGCTGGGTTGGTCTGTGTTACTAGATAGTTGCTGGGTCAGTCAGTGTTACTAGGTGGTTGCTGGGTCAGTCAGTGTTACTAGGTGGTTGCTGGGTCAGTCAGTGTTACTAGATAGTTGCTGGGTCAGTCAGTGTTACTAGATAGTTGCTGGGTCAGTCAGTGTTACTAGATAGTTGCTGGGTCAGTCAGTGTTACTAGGTGGTTGCTGGGTCGGTCAGTGTTACTAGATAGTTGCTGGGTCAGTCAGTGTTACTAGGTGGTTGCTGGGTCAGTCAGTGTTACTAGATAGTTGCTGGGTCAGTCAGTGTTACTAGACAGTTGCTGGGTCGGTCAATGTTACTAGATAGTTGCTGGGTCGGTCAGTGTTACTAGGTGGTTGCTGGGTCAGTCAGTGTTACTAGATAGTTGCTGGGTCGGTCAGTGTTACTAGGTGGTTGCTGGGTCAGTCTGTGTTACTAGGTGGTTGCTGGGTCAGTCAGTGTTACTAGGTGGTTGCTGGGTCAGTCAGTGTTACTAGATAGTTGCTGGGTCAGTCAGTGTTACTAGATAGTTGCTGGGTCAGTCAGTGTTACTAGATAGTTGCTGGGTCAGTCAGTGTTACTAGGTGGTTGCTGGGTCGGTCAGTGTTACTAGGTGGTTGCTGGGTCGGTCAGTGTTACTAGATAGTTGCTGGGTCGGTCAGTGTTACTAGGTGGTTGCTGGGTCGGTCAGTGTTACTAGATAGTTGCTGGGTAGGTCAGTGTTACTAGATAGTTGCTGGGTCGGTCAGTGTTACAAGATAGTTGCTGGGTCAGTCAGTGTTACTAGGTGGTTGCTGGGTCAGTCAGTGTTACTAGATAGTTGCTGGGTCGGTCAGTGTTACTAGATAGTTGCTGGGTCAGTCAGTGTTACTAGATAGTTGCTGGGTCGGTCAGTGTTACTAGACAGTTGCTGGGTCAGTCAGTGTTACTAGATAGTTGCTGGGTCAGTCAGTGTTACTAGGTGGTTGCTGGTTCGGTCAGTGTTACTAGGTGGTTGCTGGGTCGGTCAGTGTTACTAGATAGTTGCTGGGTCAGTCAGTGTTAGTAGATAGTTGCTGGGTCAGTCAGTGTTACTAGATAGTTGCTGGGTTGGTCTGTGTTACTAGATAGTTGCTGGGTCAGTCAGTGTTACTAGGTGGTTGCTGGGTCAGTCAGTGTTACTAGATAGTTGCTGGGTCAGTCAGTGTTACTAGATAGTTGCTGGGTCAGTCAGTGTTACTAGGTAGTTGCTGGGTGAGTCAGTGTTACTAGGTGGTTGCTGGGTCGGTCAGTGTTACTAGATAGTTGCTGGGTCAGTCAGTGTTACTAGGTGGTTGCTGGGTCAGTCAGTGTTACTAGATAGTTGCTGGGTCAGTCAGTGTTACTAGGTGGTTGCTGGGTCAGTCAGTGTTACTAGATAGTTGCTGGGTCGGTCAGTGTTACTAGATAGTTGCTGGGTCGGTCAGTGTTACTAGATAGTTGCTGGGTCAGTCAGTGTTAGTAGATAGTTGCTGGGTCAGTCAGTGTTACTAGGTGGTTGCTGGTTCGGTCAGTGTTACTAGGTGGTTGCTGGGTCGGTCAGTGTTACTAGATAGTTGCTGGGTCAGTCAGTGTTAGTAGATAGTTGCTGGGTCAGTCAGTGTTACTAGATAGTTGCTGGGTTGGTCTGTGTTACTAGATAGTTGCTGGGTCAGTCAGTGTTACTAGGTGGTTGCTGGGTCAGTCAGTGTTACTAGATAGTTGCTGGCTCAGTCAGTGTTACTAGATAGTTGCTGGGTCAGTCAGTGTTACTAGGTAGTTGCTGGGTGAGTCAGTGTTACTAGGTGGTTGCTGGGTCGGTCAGTGTTACTAGATAGTTGCTGGGTCAGTCAGTGTTACTAGGTGGTTGCTGGGTCAGTCAGTGTTACTAGATAGTTGCTGGGTCAGTCAGTGTTACTAGGTGGTTGCTGGGTCAGTCAGTGTTACTAGATAGTTGCTGGGTCGGTCAGTGTTACTAGATAGTTGCTGGGTCAGTCAGTGTTACTAGATAGTTGCTGGGTCAGTCAGTGTTACTAGGTGGTTGCTGGGTCGGTCAGTGTTACTAGATAGTTGCTGGGTCAGTCAGTGTTACTAGGTGGTTGCTGGGTAAGTCTGTGTTACTAGGTGGTTGCTGGGTCAGTCAGTGTTACTAGGTGGTTGCTGGGTCAGTCAGTGTTACTAGATAGTTGCTGGGTCAGTCAGTGTTACTAGATAGTTGCTGGGTCAGTCAGTGTTACTAGGTGGTTGCTGGGTCGGTCAGTGTTACTAGATAGTTGCTGGGTCAGTCAGTGTTACTAGGTGGTTGCTGGGTCGGTCAGTGTTACTAGATAGTTGCTGGGTTAGTCAGTGTTACTAGGTGGTTGCTGGGTCAGTCAGTGTTACTAGATAGTTGCTGGGTCGGTCAGTGTTACAAGATAGTTGCTGGGTCAGTCAGTGTTACTACGTGGTTGCTGGGTCAGTCAGTGTTACTAGATAGTTGCTAGGTCGGTCAGTGTTACGAGATAGTTGCTGGGTCAGTCAGTGTTACTAGATAGTTGCTGGGTCAGTCAGTGTTACTAGGTGGTTGCTGGGTCGGTCAGTGTTACTAGGTGGTTGCTGGGTCGGTCAGTGTTACTAGATAGTTGCTGGGTCAGTCAGTGTTACTAGATAGTTGCTGGTTCAGTCAGTGTTACTAGGTAGTTGCTGGGTGAGTCAGTGTTACTAGGTGGTTGCTGGGTCGGTCAGTGTTACTAGATAGTTGCTGGGTCAGTCAGTGTTACTAGGTGGTTGCTGGGTCAGTCAGTGTTACTAGATAGTTGCTGGGTCGGTCAGTGTTACTAGGTGGTTGCTGGGTCAGTCAGTGTTACTAGATAGTTGCTGGGTCGTTCAGTGTTACTAGATAGTTGCTGGGTCAGTCAGTGTTACTAGATAGTTGCTGGGTCAGTCAGTGTTACTAGGTGGTTGCTGGGTCGGTCAGTGTTACTAGATAGTTGCTGGGTCGGTCAGTGTTACTAGATAGTTGCTGGGTCAGTCAGTGTTACTAGATAGTTGCTGGGTCAGTCAGTGTTACTAGGTGGTTGCTGGGTCAGTCAGTGTTACTAGATAGTTGCTGGGTCAGTCAGTGTTACTAGATAGTTGCTGGGTGAGTCAGTGTTACTAGGTGGTTGCTGGGTCGGTCAGTGTTACTAGATAGTTGCTGGGTCAGTCAGTGTTACTAGGTGGTTGCTGGGTCAGTCAGTGTTACTAGATAGTTGCTGGGTCAGTCAGTGTTACTAGGTGGTTGCTGGGTCAGTCAGTGTTACTAGATAGTTGCTGGGTCGGTCAGTGTTACTAGATAGTTGCTGGGTCAGTCAGTGTTACTAGATAGTTGCTGGGTCAGTCAGTGTTACTAGGTGGTTGCTGGGTCGGTCAGTGTTACTAGATAGTTGCTGGGTCAGTCAGTGTTACTAGGTGGTTGCTGGGTAAGTCTGTGTTACTAGGTGGTTGCTGGGTCAGTCAGTGTTACTAGGTGGTTGCTGGGTCAGTCAGTGTTACTAGATAGTTGCTGGGTCAGTCAGTGTTACTAGATAGTTGCTGGGTCAGTCAGTGTTACTAGGTGGTTGCTGGGTCGGTCAGTGTTACTAGATAGTTGCTGGGTCAGTCAGTGTTACTAGGTGGTTGCTGGGTCGGTCAGTGTTACTAGATAGTTGCAGGGTTAGTCAGTGTTACTAGGTGGTTGCTGGGTCAGTCAGTGTTACTAGATAGTTGCTGGGTAGGTCAGTGTTACAAGATAGTTGCTGGGTCAGTCAGTGTTACTACGTGGTTGCTGGGTCAGTCAGTGTTACTAGATACTTGCTAGGTCGGTCAGTGTTACGAGATAGTTGCTGGGTCAGTCAGTGTTACTAGATAGTTGCTGGGTCAGTCAGTGTTACTAGGTGGTTGCTGGGTCGGTCAGTGTTACTAGGTGGTTGCTGGGTCGGTCAGTGTTACTAGATAGTTGCTGGGTCAGTCAGTGTTACTAGATAGTTGCTGGGTCAGTCAGTGTTACTAGGTAGTTGCTGGGTGAGTCAGTGTTACTAGGTGGTTGCTGGGTCGGTCAGTGTTACTAGATAGTTGCTGGGTCAGTCAGTGTTACTAGGTGGTTGCTGGGTCGGTCAGTGTTACTAGATAGTTGCTGGGTCGGTCAGTGTTACTAGGTGGTTGCTGGGTCAGTCAGTGTTACTAGATAGTTGCTGGGTCGGTCAGTGTTACTAGATAGTTGCTGGGTCAGTCAGTGTTACTAGATAGTTGCTGGGTCAGTCAGTGTTACTAGGTGGTTGCTGGGTCGGTCAGTGTTACTAGATAGTTGCTGGGTCAGTCAGTGTTACTAGGTGGTTGCTGGGTCAGTCAGTGTTACTAGATAGTTGCTGGGTCAGTCAGTGTTACTAGATAGTTGCTGGGTCAGTCAGTGTTACTAGGTAGTTGCTGGGTGAGTCAGTGTTACTAGGTGGTTGCTGGGTCGGTCAGTGTTACTAGATAGTTGCTGGGTCAGTCAGTGTTACTAGGTGGTTGCTGGGTCAGTCAGTGTTACTAGATAGTTGCTGGGTCAGTCAGTGTTACTAGGTGGTTGCTGGGTAAGTCTGTGTTACTAGGTGGTTGCTGGGTCAGTCAGTGTTACTAGGTGGTTGCTGGGTCAGTCAGTGTTACTAGATAGTTGCTGGGTCGGTCAGTGTTACAAGATAGTTGCTGGGTCAGTCAGTGTTACTACGTGGTTGCTGGGTCAGTCAGTGTTACTAGATAGTTGCTAGGTCGGTCAGTGTTACGAGATAGTTGCTGGGTCAGTCAGTGTTACTAGATAGTTGCTGGGTCAGTCAGTGTTACTAGGTGGTTGCTGGGTCGGTCAGTGTTACTAGGTGGTTGCTGGGTCGGTCAGTGTTACTAGATAGTTGCTGGGTCAGTCAGTGTTACTAGGTGGTTGCTGGGTCGGTCAGTGTTACTAGATAGTTGCTGGGTCAGTCAGTGTTACTAGGTGGTTGCTGGGTCAGTCAGTGTTACTAGATAGTTGCTGGGTCGGTCAGTGTTACTAGATAGTTGCTGGGTCAGTCAGTGTTACTAGATAGTTGCTGGGTCAGTCAGTGTTACTAGGTGGTTGCTGGGTCGGTCAGTGTTACTAGATAGTTGGTGGGTCAGTCAGTGTTACTAGGTGGTTGCTGGGTCAGTCAGTGTTACTAGATAGTTGCTGGGTCAGTCAGTGTTACTAGATAGTTGCTGGGTCAGTCAGTGTTACTAGGTAGTTGCTGGGTGAGTCAGTGTTACTAGGTGGTTGCTGGGTCGGTCAGTGTTACTAGATAGTTGCTGGGTCAGTCAGTTTTACTAGGTGGTTGCTGGGTCAGTCAGTGTTACTAGATAGTTGCTGGGTCAGTCAGTGTTACTAGGTGGTTGCTGGGTCAGTCAGTGTTACTAGATAGTTGCTGGGTCGGTCAGTGTTACTAGATAGTTGCTGGGTCAGTCAGTGTTACTAGATAGTTGCTGGGTCAGTCAGTGTTACTAGGTGGTTGCTGGGTCGGTCAGTGTTACTAGATAGTTGCTGGGTCAGTCAGTGTTACTAGGTGGTTGCTGGATAAGTCTGTGTTACTAGGTGGTTGCTGGGTCAGTCAGTGTTACTAGGTGGTTGCTGGGTCAGTCATGGTTACTAGATAGTTGCTGGGTCAGTCAGTGTTACTAGATAGTTGCTGGGTGAGTCAGTGTTACTAGGTGGTTGCTGGGTCGGTCAGTGTTACTAGATAGTTGCTGGGTCAGTCAGTGTTACTAGGTGGTTGCTGGGTCAGTCAGTGTTACTAGATAGTTGCTGGGTCAGTCAGTGTTACTAGGTGGTTGCTGGGTCAGTCAGTGTTACTAGATAGTTGCTGGGTAGGTCAGTGTTACTAGATAGTTGCTGGGTCAGTCAGTGTTACTAGATAGTTGCTGGGTCAGTCAGTGTTACTAGGTGGTTGCTGGGTCGGTCAGTGTTACTAGATAGTTGCTGGGTCAGTCAGTGTTACTAGGTGGTTGCTGGGTAAGTCTGTGTTACTAGGTGGTTGCTGGGTCAGTCAGTGTTACTAGGTGGTTGCTGGGTCAGTCAGTGTTACTAGATAGTTGCTGGGTCAGTCAGTGTTACTAGATAGTTGCTGGGTCAGTCAGTGTTACTAGGTGGTTGCTGGGTCGGTCAGTGTTACTAGATAGTTGCTGGGTCAGTCAGTGTTACTAGGTGGTTGCTGGGTCGGTCAGTGTTACTAGATAGTTGCTGGGTTAGTCAGTGTTACTAGGTGGTTGCTGGGTCAGTCAGTGTTACTAGATAGTTGCTGGGTCGGTCAGTGTTACAAGATAGTTGCTGGGTCAGTCAGTGTTACTACGTGGTTGCTGGGTCAGTCAGTGTTACTAGATAGTTGCTAGGTCGGTCAGTGTTACGAGATAGTTGCTGGGTCAGTCAGTGTTACTAGATAGTTGCTGGGTCAGTCAGTGTTACTAGGTGGTTGCTGGGTCGGTCAGTGTTACTAGGTGGTTGCTGGGTCGGTCAGTGTTACTAGATAGTTGCTGGGTCAGTCAGTGTTACTAGATAGTTGCTGGGTCGGTCAGTGTTACTAGATAGTTGCTGGGTCAGTCAGTGTTACTAGATAGTTGCTGGGTCAGTCAGTGTTACTAGGTGGTTGCTGGGTCGGTCAATGTTACTAGATAGTTGCTGGGTCGGTCAGTGTTACTAGGTGGTTGCTGGGTCAGTCAGTGTTACTAGATAGTTGCTGGGTCGGTCAGTGTTACTAGGTGGTTGCTGGGTCAGTCTGAGTTACTAGGTGGTTGCTGGGTCAGTCAGTGTTACTAGGTGGTTGCTGGGTCAGTCAGTGTTACTAGATAGTTGCTGGGTCAGTCAGTGTTACTAGATAGTTGCTGGGTCAGTCAGTGTTACTAGATAGTTGCTGGGTCAGTCAGTGTTACTAGGTAGTTGCTGGGTCGGTCGGTGTTACTAGATAATTGCTGGGTCAGTCAGTGTTACTAGGTGGTTGCTGGGTCGGTCTGTGTTACTAGATAGTTGCTTGGTCAGTCAGTGTTACTAGATAGTTGCTGGGTTGGTCAGTGTTACTAGGTGGTTGCTGCGTCGGTCAGTGTTACTAGATAGTTGCTGGGTCGGTCAGTGTTACTAGATAGTTGCAGTGTCGGTCAGTGTTACAAGATAGTTGCTGGGTCAGTCAGTGTTACTAGGTGGTTGCTGGGTCAGTCAGTGTTACTAGATAGTTGCTGGGTCGGTCAGTGTTACTAGATAGTTGCTGGGTCAGTCAGTGTTACTAGATAGTTGCTGGGTCAGTCACTGTTACTAGGTGGTTGCTGGGTCGGTCAGTTTTACTAGGTGGTTGCTGGGTCGGTCAGTGTTACTAGATAGTTGCTGCGTCAGTCAGTGTTACTAGATAGTTGCTGGGTCAGTCAGTGTTACTAGATACTTGCTGGGTTGGTCTGTGTTACTAGAAAAGTTGCTGGGTCAGTCAGTGTTACTAGGTGGTTGCTGGGTCAGTCAGTGTTACTAGGTGGTTGCTGGGTCGGTCAGTGTTACTAGATAGTTGCTGGGTCAGTCAGTGTTACTAGGTGGTTGCTGGGTCAGTCAGTGTTACTAGATAGTTGCTGGGTCGGTCAGTGTTACTAGGTGGATGCTGGGTCAGTCAGTGTTACTAGATAGTTGCTGGGTCGTTCAGTGTTACTAGATAGTTGCTGGGTCAGTCAGTGTTACTAGATAGTTGCTGGGTCAGTCAGTGTTACTAGGTGGTTGCTGGGTCGGTCAGTGTTACTAGAAAGTTGCTGTGTCGGTCAGTGTTACTAGGTGGTTGCTGGGTCGGTCAGTGTTACTAGATATTTGCTGGGTCATTTAGAGTTACTAGGTGGTTTCTGGGTCGGTCAGTGTTACTAGATAGTTGCTGGGTCGGTCAGTGTTACTAGGTTGTTGCTGGGTCGGTCAGTGTTACTAGGTGGATGCTGGGTCGGTCAGTGTTACTAGATAGTTGCTGGGTCGGTCAGTGTTACTAGGTGGTTACTGGGTCGGTCAGTGTTACTAGATAGTTGCTGGGTCGGTCAGTGTTACTAGATAGTTGCTGGGTCAGTCAGTGTTACTAGGTGGTTGCTGGGTCGGTCAATGTTACTAGATAGTTGCTGGGTCAGTCAGTGTTACTAGGTGGTTGCTGGGTCAGTCAGTGTTACTAGGTGGTTGCTGGGTCAGTCAGTGTTACTAGATAGTTGCTGGGTCGGTCAGTGTTACTAGACAGTTGCTGGGTCAGTCAGTGTTACTAGATAGTTGCTGGGTCAGTCAGTGTTACTAGGTGGTTGCTGGTTCGGTCAGTGTTACTAGGTGGTTGCTGGGTCGGTCAGTGTTACTAGATAGTTGCTGGGTCAGTCAGTGTTAGTAGATAGTTGCTGGGTCAGTCAGTGTTACTAGATAGTTGCTGGGTTGGTCTGTGTTACTAGATAGTTGCTGGGTCAGTCAGTGTTACTAGGTGGTTGCTGGGTCAGTCAGTGTTACTAGATAGTTGCTGGGTCAGTCAGTGTTACTAGATAGTTGCTGGGTCAGTCAGTGTTACTAGGTAGTTGCTGGGTGAGTCAGTGTTACTAGGTGGTTGCTGGGTCGGTCAGTGTTACTAGATAGTTGCTGGGTCAGTCAGTGTTACTAGGTGGTTGCTGGGTCAGTCAGTGTTACTAGATAGTTGCTGGGTCAGTCAGTGTTACTAGGTGGTTGCTGGGTCAGTCAGTGTTACTAGATAGTTGCTGGGTCGGTCAGTGTTACTAGATAGTTGCTGGGTCAGTCAGTGTTACTAGATAGTTGCTGGGTCAGTCAGTGTTACTAGGTGGTTGCTGGGTCGGTCAGTGTTACTAGATAGTTGCTGGGTCAGTCAGTGTTACTAGGTGGTTGCTGGGTAAGTCTGTGTTACTAGGTGGTTGCTGGGTCAGTCAGTGTTACTAGGTGGTTGCTGGGTCAGTCAGTGTTACTAGATAGTTGCTGGGTCGGTCAGTGTTACAAGATAGTTGCTGGGTCAGTCAGTGTTACTACGTGGTTGCTGGGTCAGTCAGTGTTACTAGATAGTTGCTAGGTCGGTCAGTGTTACGAGATAGTTGCTGGGTCAGTCAGTGTTACTAGATAGTTGCTGGGTCAGTCAGTGTTACTAGGTGGTTGCTGGGTCGGTCAGTGTTACTAGGTGGTTGCTGGGTCGGTCAGTGTTACTAGATAGTTGCTGGGTCAGTCAGTGTTACTAGATAGTTGCTGGGTCAGTCAGTGTTACTAGGTAGTTGCTGGGTGAGTCAGTGTTACTAGGTGGTTGCTGGGTCGGTCAGTGTTACTAGATAGTTGCTGGGTCAGTCAGTGTTACTAGGTGGTTGCTGGGTCAGTCAGTGTTACTAGATAGTTGCTGGGTCGGTCAGTGTTACTAGGTGGTTGCTGGGTCAGTCAGTGTTACTAGATAGTTGCTGGGTCGGTCAGTGTTACTAGATAGTTGCTGGGTCAGTCAGTGTTACTAGATAGTTGCTGGGTCAGTCAGTGTTACTAGGTGGTTGCTGGGTCGGTCAGTGTTACTAGATAGTTGCTGGGTCAGTCAGTGTTACTAGGTGGTTGCTGGGTCAGTCAGTGTTACTAGATAGTTGCTGGGTCAGTCAGTGTTACTAGGTGGTTGCTGGGTCAGTCAGTGTTACTAGATAGTTGCTGGGTCAGTCAGTGTTACTAGATAGTTGCTGGGTCAGTCAGTGTTACTAGGTAGTTGCTGGGTGAGTCAGTGTTACTAGGTGGTTGCTGGGTCGGTCAGTGTTACTAGATAGTTGCTGGGTCAGTCAGTGTTACTAGGTGGTTGCTGGGTCAGTCAGTGTTACTAGATAGTTGCTGGGTCAGTCAGTGTTACTAGGTGGTTGCTGGGTCAGTCAGTGTTACTAGATAGTTGCTGGGTCGGTCAGTGTTACTAGATAGTTGCTGGGTCAGTCAGTGTTACTAGATAGTTGCTGGGTCAGTCAGTGTTACTAGGTGGTTGCTGGGTCGGTCAGTGTTACTAGATAGTTGCTGGGTCAGTCAGTGTTACTAGGTGGTTGCTGGGTAAGTCTGTGTTACTAGGTGGTTGCTGGGTCAGTCAGTGTTACTAGGTGGTTGCTGGGTCAGTCAGTGTTACTAGATAGTTGCTGGGTCGGTCAGTGTTACAAGATAGTTGCTGGGTCAGTCAGTGTTACTACGTGGTTGCTGGGTCAGTCAGTGTTACTAGATAGTTGCTAGGTCGGTCAGTGTTACGAGATAGTTGCTGGGTCAGTCAGTGTTACTAGATAGTTGCTGGGTCAGTCAGTGTTACTAGGTGGTTGCTGGGTCGGTCAGTGTTACTAGGTGGTTGCTGGGTCGGTCAGTGTTACTAGATAGTTGCTGGGTCAGTCAGTGTTACTAGATAGTTGCTGGGTCAGTCAGTGTTACTAGGTAGTTGCTGGGTGAGTCAGTGTTACTAGGTGGTTGCTGGGTCGGTCAGTGTTACTAGATAGTTGCTGGGTCAGTCAGTGTTACTAGGTGGTTGCTGGGTCAGTCAGTGTTACTAGATAGTTGCTGGGTCGGTCAGTGTTACTAGGTGGTTGCTGGGTCAGTCAGTGTTACTAGATAGTTGCTGGGTCGGTCAGTGTTACTAGATAGTTGCTGGGTCAGTCAGTGTTACTAGATAGTTGCTGGGTCAGTCAGTGTTACTAGGTGGTTGCTGGGTCGGTCAGTGTTACTAGATAGTTGCTGGGTCAGTCAGTGTTACTAGGTGGTTGCTGGGTCAGTCAGTGTTACTAGATAGTTGCTGGGTCAGTCAGTGTTACTAGATAGTTGCTGGGTCAGTCAGTGTTACTAGGTAGTTGCTGGGTGAGTCAGTGTTACTAGGTGGTTGCTGGGTCGGTCAGTGTTACTAGATAGTTGCTGGGTCAGTCAGTGTTACTAGGTGGTTGCTGGGTAAGTCTGTGTTACTAGGTGGTTGCTGGGTCAGTCAGTGTTACTAGGTGGTTGCTGGGTCAGTCAGTGTTACTAGATAGTTGCTGGGTCGGTCAGTGTTACAAGATAGTTGCTGGGTCAGTCAGTGTTACTACGTGGTTGCTGGGTCAGTCAGTGTTACTAGATAGTTGCTAGGTCGGTCAGTGTTACGAGATAGTTGCTGGGTCAGTCAGTGTTACTAGATAGTTGCTGGGTCAGTCAGTGTTACTAGGTGGTTGCTGGGTCGGTCAGTGTTACTAGGTGGTTGCTGGGTCGGTCAGTGTTACTAGATAGTTGCTGGGTCAGTCAGTGTTACTAGATAGTTGCTGGGTCAGTCAGTGTTACTAGGTAGTTGCTGGGTGAGTCAGTGTTACTAGGTGGTTGCTGGGTCGGTCAGTGTTACTAGATAGTTGCTGGGTCAGTCAGTGTTACTAGGTGGTTGCTGGGTCAGTCAGTGTTACTAGATAGTTGCTGGGTCGGTCAGTGTTACTAGGTGGTTGCTGGGTCAGTCAGTGTTACTAGATAGTTGCTGGGTCGGTCAGTGTTACTAGATAGTTGCTGGGTCAGTCAGTGTTACTAGATAGTTGCTGGGTCAGTCAGTGTTACTAGGTGGTTGCTGGGTCGGTCAGTGTTACTAGATAGTTGCTGGGTCAGTCAGTGTTACTAGGTGGTTGCTGGGTCAGTCAGTGTTACTAGATAGTTGCTGGGTCAGTCAGTGTTACTAGATAGTTGCTGGGTCAGTCAGTGTTACTAGGTAGTTGCTGGGTGAGTCAGTGTTACTAGGTGGTTGCTGGGTCGGTCAGTGTTACTAGATAGTTGCTGGGTCAGTCAGTGTTACTAGGTGGTTGCTGGGTCAGTCAGTGTTACTAGATAGTTGCTGGGTCAGTCAGTGTTACTAGGTGGTTGCTGGGTCAGTCAGTGTTACTAGATAGTTGCTGGGTCGGTCAGTGTTACTAGATAGTTGCTGGGTCAGTCAGTGTTACTAGATAGTTGCTGGGTCAGTCAGTGTTACTAGGTGGTTGCTGGGTCAGTCAGTGTTACTAGATAGTTGCTGGGTCAGTCAGTGTTACTAGGTGGTTGCTGGGTAAGTCTGTGTTACTAGGTGGTTGCTGGGTCAGTCAGTGTTACTACGTGGTTGCTGGGTCAGTCAGTGTTACTAGATAGTTGCTGGGTCAGTCAGTGTTACTAGATAGTTGCTGGGTCAGTCAGTGTTACTAGGTGGTTGCTGGGTCGGTCAGTGTTACTAGATAGTTGCTGGGTCAGTCAGTGTTACTAGGTGGTTGCTGGGTCGGTCAGTGTTACTAGATAGTTGCTGGGTTAGTCAGTGTTACTAGGTGGTTGCTGGGTCAGTCAGTGTTACTAGATAGTTGCTGGGTAGGTCAGTGTTACAAGATAGTTGCTGGGTCAGTCAGTGTTACTACGTGGTTGCTGGGTCAGTCAGTGTTACTAGATACTTGCTAGGTCGGTCAGTGTTACGAGATAGTTGCTGGGTCAGTCAGTGTTACTAGATAGTTGCTGGGTCAGTCAGTGTTACTAGGTGGTTGCTGGGTCGGTCAGTGTTACTAGGTGGTTGCTGGGTCGGTCAGTGTTACTAAATAGTTGCTGGGTCAGTCAGTGTTACTAGATAGTTGCTGGGTCAGTCAGTGTTACTAGGTAGTTGCTGGGTGAGTCAGTGTTACTAGGTGGTTGCTGGGTCGGTCAGTGTTACTAGATAGTTGCTGGGTCAGTCAGTGTTACTAGGTGGTTGCTGGGTCGGTCAGTGTTACTAGATAGTTGCTGTGTCGGTCAGTGTTACTAGGTGGTTGCTGGGTCAGTCAGTGTTACTAGATAGTTGCTGGGTCGGTCAGTGTTACTAGATAGTTGCTGGGTCAGTCAGTGTTACTAGATAGTTGCTGGGTCAGTCAGTGTTACTAGGTGGTTGCTGGGTCGGTCAGTGTTACTAGATAGTTGCTGGGTCAGTCAGTGTTACTAGGTGGTTGCTGGGTCAGTCAGTGTTACTAGATAGTTGCTGGGTCAGTCAGTGTTACTAGATAGTTGCTGGGTCAGTCAGTGTTACTAGGTAGTTGCTGGGTGAGTCAGTGTTACTAGGTGGTTGCTGGGTCGGTCAGTGTTACTAGATAGTTGCTGGGTCAGTCAGTGTTACTAGGTGGTTGCTGGGTCAGTCAGTGTTACTAGATAGTTGCTGGGTCAGTCAGTGTTACTAGGTGGTTGCTGGGTCAGTCAGTGTTACTAGATAGTTGCTGGGTCGGTCAGTGTTACTAGATAGTTGCTGGGTCAGTCAGTGTTACTAGATAGTTGCTGGGTCAGTCAGTGTTACTAGGTGGTTTCTGGGTCGGTCAGTGTTACTAGATAGTTGCTGGGTCAGTCAGTGTTACTAAGTGGTTGCTGGGTAAGTCTGTGTTACTAGGTGGTTGCTGGGTCAGTCAGTGTTACTAGGTGGTTGCTGGGTCAGTCAGTGTTACTAGATAGTTGCTGGGTCAGTCAGTGTTACTAGATAGTTGCTGGGTCAGTCAGTGTTACTAGGTGGTTGCTGGGTCGGTCAGTGTTACTAGATAGTTGCTGGGTCAGTCAGTGTTACTAGGTGGTTGCTGGGTCGGTCTGTGTTACTAGATAGTTGCTGGGTCAGTCAGTGTTACTAGATTGTTGCTGGGTCGGTCAGTGTTACTAGATGGTTGCTGGGTCGGTCAGTGTTACTAGATAGTTGCTGGGTTAGTGAGTGTTACTAGGTGGTTGCTGGATCAGTCAGTGTTACTAGATAGTTGCTGGGTCGGTCAGTGTTACAAGATAGTTGCTGGGTCAGTCAGTGTTACTACGTGGTTGCTGGGTCAGTCAGTGTTACTAGATAGTTGCTAGGTCGGTCAGTGTTACGAGATAGTTGCTGGGTCAGTCAGTGTTACTAGATAGTTGCTGGGTCAGTCAGTGTTACTAGGTGGTTGCTGGGTCGGTCAGTGTTACTAGGTGGTTGCTGGGTCGGTCAGTGTTACTAGATAGTTGCTGGGTCAGTCAGTGTTACTAGATAGTTGCTGGGTCAGTCAGTGTTACTAGGTAGTTGCTGGGTGAGTCAGTGTTACTAGGTGGTTGCTGGGTCGGTCAGTGTTACTAGATAGTTGCTGGGTCAGTCAGTGTTACTAGGTGGTTGCTGGGTCGGTCAGTGTTACTAGATAGTTGCTGGGTCGGTCAGTGTTACTAGGTGGTTGCTGGGTCAGTCAGTGTTACTAGATAGTTGCTGGGTCGGTCAGTGTTACTAGATAGTTGCTGGGTCAGTCAGTGTTACTAGATAGTTGCTGGGTCAGTCAGTGTTACTAGGTGGTTGCTGGGTCGGTCAGTGTTACTAGGTGGTTGCTGGGTCAGTCAGTGTTACTAGATAGTTGCTGGGTCAGTCAGTGTTACTAGATAGTTGCTGGGTCAGTCAGTGTTACTAGGTAGTTGCTGGGTGAGTCAGTGTTAGTAGGTGGTTGCTGGGTCGGTCAGTGTTACTAGATAGTTGCTGGGTCAGTCAGTGTTAATAGGTGGTTGCTGGGTCAGTCAGTGTTACTAGATAGTTGCTGGGTCAGTCAGTGTTACTAGGTGGTTGCTGGGTCAGTCAGTGTTACTAGGTGGTTGCTGGGTCGGTCAGTGTTACTAGGTGGTTGCTGGGTCAGTCAGTGTTACTAGATAGTTGCTGGGTCAGTCAGTGTTACTAGATAGTTGCTGGGTCAGTCAGTGTTACTAGGTAGTTGCTGGGTGAGTCAGTGTTAGTAGGTGGTTGCTGGGTCGGTCAGTGTTACTAGATAGTTGCTGGGTCAGTCAGTGTTACTAGGTGGTTGCTGGGTCAGTCAGTGTTACTAGATAGTTGCTGGGTCAGTCAGTGTTACTAGGTGGTTGCTGGGTCAGTCAGTGTTACTAGATAGTTGCTGGGTCGGTCAGTGTTACTAGATAGTTGCTGGGTCAGTCAGTGTTACTAGATAGTTGCTGGGTCAGTCAGTGTTACTAGGTGGTTGCTGGGTCGGTCAGTGTTACTAGATAGTTGCTGGGTCAGTCAGTGTTACTAGGTGGTTGCTGGGTCGGTCAGTGTTACTAGATAGTTGCTGGGTCAGTCAGTGTTACTAGGTGGTTGCTGGGTCAGTCAGTGTTACTAGATAGTTGCTGGGTCAGTCAGTGTTACTAGATAGTTGCTGGGTCAGTCAGTGTTACTAGGTAGTTGCTGGGTGAGTCAGTGTTACTAGGTGGTTGCTGGGTCGGTCAGTGTTACTAGGTGGTTGCTGGGTCGGTCAGTGTTACTAGATAGTTGCTGGGTCAGTCAGTGTTACTAGATAGTTGCTGGGTCAGTCAGTGTTACTAGGTAGTTGCTGGGTGAGTCAGTGTTACTAGGTGGTTGCTGGGTCGGTCAGTGTTACTAGATAGTTGCTGGGTCAGTCAGTGTTACTAGGTGGTTGCTGGGTCGGTCAGTGTTACTAGATAGTTGCTGGGTCGGTCAGTGTTACTAGGTGGTTGCTGGGTCAGTCAGTGTTACTAGATAGTTGCTGGGTCGGTCAGTGTTACTAGATAGTTGCTGGGTCAGTCAGTGTTACTAGATAGTTGCTGGGTCAGTCAGTGTTACTAGGTGGTTGCTGGGTCGGTCAGTGTTACTAGGTGGTTGCTGGGTCAGTCAGTGTTACTAGATAGTTGCTGGGTCAGTCAGTGTTACTAGATAGTTGCTGGGTCAGTCAGTGTTACTAGGTAGTTGCTGGGTGAGTCAGTGTTAGTAGGTGGTTGCTGGGTCGGTCAGTGTTACTAGATAGTTGCTGGGTCAGTCAGTGTTAATAGGTGGTTGCTGGGTCAGTCAGTGTTACTAGATAGTTGCTGGGTCAGTCAGTGTTACTAGGTGGTTGCTGGGTCAGTCAGTGTTACTAGGTGGTTGCTGGGTCGGTCAGTGTTACTAGGTGGTTGCTGGGTCAGTCAGTGTTACTAGATAGTTGCTGGGTCAGTCAGTGTTACTAGATAGTTGCTGGGTCAGTCAGTGTTACTAGGTAGTTGCTGGGTGAGTCAGTGTTAGTAGGTGGTTGCTGGGTCGGTCAGTGTTACTAGATAGTTGCTGGGTCAGTCAGTGTTACTAGGTGGTTGCTGGGTCAGTCAGTGTTACTAGATAGTTGCTGGGTCAGTCAGTGTTACTAGGTGGTTGCTGGGTCAGTCAGTGTTACTAGATAGTTGCTGGGTCGGTCAGTGTTACTAGATAGTTGCTGGGTCAGTCAGTGTTACTAGATAGTTGCTGGGTCAGTCAGTGTTACTAGGTGGTTGCTGGGTCAGTCAGTGTTACTAGATAGTTGCTGGGTCAGTCAGTGTTACTAGGTGGTTGCTGGGTCGGTCAGTGTTACTAGATAGTTGCTGGGTCAGTCAGTGTTACTAGGTGGTTGCTGGGTCAGTCAGTGTTACTAGATAGTTGCTGGGTCAGTCAGTGTTACTAGATAGTTGCTGGGTCAGTCAGTGTTACTAGGTAGTTGCTGGGTGAGTCAGTGTTACTAGGTGGTTGCTGGGTCGGTCAGTGTTACTAGATAGTTGCTGGGTCAGTCAGTGTTACTAGGTGGTTGCTGGGTCAGTCAGTGTTACTAGATAGTTGCTGGGTCAGTCAGTGTTACTAGGTGGTTGCAGGGTCAGTCAGTGTTACTAGATAGTTGCTGGGTCGGTCAGTGTTACTAGATAGTTGCTGGGTCAGTCAGTGTTACTAGATAGTTGCTGGGTCAGTCAGTGTTACTAGGTGGTTGCTGGGTCGGTCAGTGTTACTAGATAGTTGCTGGGTCAGTCAGTGTTACTAGGTGGTTGCTGGGTAAGTCTGTGTTACTAGGTGGTTGCTGGGTCAGTCAGTGTTACTACGTGGTTGCTGGGTCAGTCAGTGTTACTAGATAGTTGCTGGGTCAGTCAGTGTTACTAGATAGTTGCTGGGTCAGTCAGTGTTACTAGGTGGTTGCTGGGTCGGTCAGTGTTACTAGATAGTTGCTGGGTCAGTCAGTGTTACTAGGTGGTTGCTGGGTCGGTCAGTGTTACTAGATAGTTGCTGGGTTAGTCAGTGTTACTAGGTGGTTGCTGGGTCAGTCAGTGTTACTAGATAGTTGCTGGGTAGGTCAGTGTTACAAGATAGTTGCTGGGTCAGTCAGTGTTACTACGTGGTTGCTGGGTCAGTCAGTGTTACTAGATACTTGCTAGGTCGGTCAGTGTTACGAGATAGTTGCTGGGTCAGTCAGTGTTACTAGATAGTTGCTGGGTCAGTCAGTGTTACTAGGTGGTTGCTGGGTCGGTCAGTGTTACTAGGTGGTTGCTGTGTCGGTCAGTGTTACTAAATAGTTGCTGGGTCAGTCAGTGTTACTAGATAGTTGCTGGGTCAGTCAGTGTTACTAGGTAGTTGCTGGGTGAGTCAGTGTTACTAGGTGGTTGCTGGGTCGGTCAGTGTTACTAGATAGTTGCTGGGTCAGTCAGTGTTACTAGGTGGTTGCTGGGTCGGTCAGTGTTACTAGATAGTTGCTGTGTCGGTCAGTGTTACTAGGTGGTTGCTGGGTCAGTCAGTGTTACTAGATAGTTGCTGGGTCGGTCAGTGTTACTAGATAGTTGCTGGGTCAGTCAGTGTTACTAGATAGTTGCTGGGTCAGTCAGTGTTACTAGGTGGTTGCTGGGTCGGTCAGTGTTACTAGATAGTTGCTGGGTCAGTCAGTGTTACTAGGTGGTTGCTGGGTCAGTCAGTGTTACTAGATAGTTGCTGGGTCAGTCAGTGTTACTAGATAGTTGCTGGGTCGGTCAGTCAGTGTTACTAGGTAGTTGCTGGGTGAGTCAGTGTTACTAGGTGGTTGCTGGGTCGGTCAGTGTTACTAGATAGTTGCTGGGTCAGTCAGTGTTACTAGGTGGTTGCTGGGTCAGTCAGTGTTACTAGATAGTTGCTGGGTCAGTCAGTGTTACTAGGTGGTTGCTGGGTCAGTCAGTGTTACTAGATAGTTGCTGGGTCGGTCAGTGTTACTAGATAGTTGCTGGGTCAGTCAGTGTTACTAGATAGTTGCTGGGTCAGTCAGTGTTACTAGGTGGTTGCTGGGTCGGTCAGTGTTACTAGATAGTTGCTGGGTCAGTCAGTGTTACTAAGTGGTTGCTGGGTAAGTCTGTGTTACTAGGTGGTTGCTGGGTCAGTCAGTGTTACTAGGTGGTTGCTGGGTCAGTCAGTGTTACTAGATAGTTGCTGGGTCAGTCAGTGTTACTAGATAGTTGGTGGATCAGTCAGTGTTACTAGATAGTTGCTGGGTCGGTCAGTGTTACAAGATAGTTGCTGGGTCAGTCAGTGTTACTACGTGGTTGCTGGGTCAGTCAGTGTTACTAGATAGTTGCTAGGTCGGTCAGTGTTACGAGATAGTTGCTGGGTCAGTCAGTGTTACTAGATAGTTGCTGGGTCAGTCAGTGTTACTAGGTGGTTGCTGGGTCGGTCAGTGTTACTAGGTGGTTGCTGGGTCGGTCAGTGTTACTAGATAGTTGCTGGGTCAGTCAGTGTTACTAGATAGTTGCTGGGTCAGTCAGTGTTACTAGGTAGTTGCTGGGTGAGTCAGTGTTACTAGGTGGTTGCTGGGTCGGTCAGTGTTACTAGATAGTTGCTGGGTCAGTCAGTGTTACTAGGTGGTTGCTGGGTCGGTCAGTGTTACTAGATAGTTGCTGGGTCGGTCAGTGTTACTAGGTGGTTGCTGGGTCAGTCAGTGTTACTAGATAGTTGCTGGGTCGGTCAGTGTTACTAGATAGTTGCTGGGTCAGTCAGTGTTACTAGATAGTTGCTGGGTCAGTCAGTGTTACTAGGTGGTTGCTGGGTCGGTCAGTGTTACTAGGTGGTTGCTGGGTCAGTCAGTGTTACTAGATAGTTGCTGGGTCAGTCAGTGTTACTAGATAGTTGCTGGGTCAGTCAGTGTTACTAGGTAGTTGCTGGGTGAGTCAGTGTTAGTAGGTGGTTGCTGGGTCGGTCAGTGTTACTAGATAGTTGCTGGGTCAGTCAGTGTTACTAGGTGGTTGCTGGGTCAGTCAGTGTTACTAGATAGTTGCTGGGTCAGTCAGTGTTACTAGGTGGTTGCTGGGTCAGTCAGTGTTACTAGGTGGTTGCTGGGTCGGTCAGTGTTACTAGGTGGTTGCTGGGTCAGTCAGTGTTACTAGATAGTTGCTGGGTCAGTCAGTGTTACTAGATAGTTGCTGGGTCAGTCAGTGTTACTAGGTAGTTGCTGGGTGAGTCAGTGTTAGTAGGTGGTTGCTGGGTCGGTCAGTGTTACTAGATAGTTGCTGGGTCAGTCAGTGTTACTAGGTGGTTGCTGGGTCAGTCAGTGTTACTAGATAGTTGCTGGGTCAGTCAGTGTTACTAGGTGGTTGCTGGGTCAGTCAGTGTTACTAGATAGTTGCTGGGTCGGTCAGTGTTACTAGATAGTTGCTGGGTCAGTCAGTGTTACTAGATAGTTGCTGGGTCAGTCAGTGTTACTAGGTGGTTGCTGGGTCGGTCAGTGTTACTAGATAGTTGCTGGGTCAGTCAGTGTTACTAGGTGGTTGCTGGGTAAGTCTGTGTTACTAGGTGGTTGCTGGGTCAGTCAGTGTTACTAGGTGGTTGCTGGGTCAGTCAGTGTTACTAGATAGTTGCTGGGTCGGTCAGTGTTACTAGATAGTTGCTGGGTCAGTCAGTGTTACTAGGTGGTTGCTGGGTCGGTCAGTGTTACTAGATAGTTGCTGGGTCAGTCAGTGTTACTAGGTGTTTGCTGGGTCGGTCTGTGTTACTAGATAGTTGCTGGGTCAGTCAGTGTTACTAGATTGTTGCTGGGTCGGTCAGTGTTACTAGGATGTTGCTGGGTCGGTCAGTGTTACTAGATAGTTGCTGGGTCGGTCAGTGTTACTAGATAGTTGCTGGGTCGGTCAGTGTTACAAGATAGTTGCTGGGTCAGTCAGTGTTACTAGGTTGTTGCTGGGTCAGTCAGTGTTACTAGATAGTTGCTAGGTCGGTCAGTGTTACCAGATAGTTGCTGGGTCGGTCAGTGTTACTAGATAGTTGCTGGGTCAGTCAGTGTTACTAGATAGTTGCTGGGTCAGTCAGTGTTACTAGGTAGTTGCTGGGTGAGTCAGTGTTACTAGGTGGTTGCTGGGTCGGTCAGTGTTACTAGATAGTTGCTGGGTCAGTCAGTGTTACTAGGTGGTTGCTGGGTCAGTCAGTGTTACTAGATAGTTGCTGGGTCGGTCAGTGTTACTAGGTGGTTGCTGGGTCGGTCAGTGTTACTAGATAGTTGCTGGGTTAGTCAGTGTTACTAGGTGGTTGCTGGGTCAGTCAGTGTTACTAGATAGTTGCTGGGTCGGTCAGTGTTACAAGATAGTTGCTGGGTCAGTCAGTGTTACTACGTGGTTGCTGGGTCAGTCAGTGTTACTAGATAGTTGCTAGGTCGGTCAGTGTTACGAGATAGTTGCTGGGTCAGTCAGTGTTACTAGATAGTTGCTGGGTCAGTCAGTGTTACTAGGTGGTTGCTGGGTCGGTCAGTGTTACTAGGTGGTTGCTGGGTCGGTCAGTGTTACTAGATAGTTGCTGGGTCAGTCAGTGTTACTAGATAGTTGCTGGGTCAGTCAGTGTTACTAGGTAGTTGCTGGGTGAGTCAGTGTTACTAGGTGGTTGCTGGGTCGGTCAGTGTTACTAGATAGTTGCTGGGTCAGTCAGTGTTACTAGGTGGTTGCTGGGTCGGTCAGTGTTACTAGATAGTTGCTGGGTCGGTCAGTGTTACTAGGTGGTTGCTGGGTCAGTCAGTGTTACTAGATAGTTGCTGGGTCGGTCAGTGTTACTAGATAGTTGCTGGGTCAGTCAGTGTTACTAGATAGTTGCTGGGTCAGTCAGTGTTACTAGGTGGTTGCTGGGTCGGTCAGTGTTACTAGATAGTTGCTGGGTCAGTCAGTGTTACTAGGTGGTTGCTGGGTCAGTCAGTGTTACTAGATAGTTGCTGGGTCAGTCAGTGTTACTAGATAGTTGCTGGGTCGGTCAGTGTTACTAGATAGTTGCTGGGTCAGTCAGTGTTACTAGATAGTTGCTGGGTCAGTCAGTGTTACTAGGTGGTTGCTGGGTCGGTCAGTGTTACTAGATAGTTGCTGGGTCAGTCAGTGTTACTAGGTGGTTGCTGGGTCAGTCTGTGTTACTAGGTGGTTGCTGGGTCAGTCAGTGTTACTAGGTGGTTGCTGGGTCAGTCAGTGTTACTAGATAGTTGCTGGGTCAGTCAGTGTTACTAGATAGTTGCTGGGTCAGTCAGTGTTACTAGGTGGTTGCTGGGTCGGTCAGTGTTACTAGATAGTTGCTGGGTCAGTCAGTGTTACTAGGTGGTTGCTGGGTCGGTCTGTGTTACTAGATAGTTGCTGGGTCAGTCAGTGTTACTAGATTTTTGCTGGGTCGGTCAGTGTTACTAGGTGGTTGCTGGGTCGGTCAGTGTTACTAGATAGTTGCTGGGTCGGTCAGTGTTACTAGATAGTTGCTGGGTCGGTCAGTGTTACAAGATAGTTGCTGGGTCAGTCAGTGTTACTAGGTTGTTGCTGGATCAGTCAGTGTTACTAGATAGTTGCTAGGTCGGTCAGTGTTACGAGATAGTTGCTGGGTCGGTCAGTGTTACTAGATAGTTGCTGGGTCAGTCAGTGTTACTAGGTGGTTGCTGGGTCGGTCAGTGTTACTAGGTGGTTGCTGGGTCGGTCAGTGTTACTAGATAGTTGCTGGGTCAGTCAGTGTTACTAGATAGTTGCTGGGTCAGTCAGTGTTACTAGGTAGTTGCTGGGTGAGTCAGTGTTACTAGGTGGTTGCTGGGTCGGTCAGTGTTACTAGATAGTTGCTGGGTCAGTCAGTGTTACTAGGTGGTTGCTGGGTCAGTCAGTGTTACTAGATAGTTGCTGGGTCGGTCAGTGTTACTAGGTGGTTGCTGGGTCAGTCAGTGTTACTAGATAGTTGCTGGGTCGGTCAGTGTTACTAGATAGTTGCTGGGTCAGTCAGTGTTACTAGATAGTTGCTGGGTCAGTCAGTGTTACTAGGTGGTTGCTGGGTCGGTCAGTGTTACTAGATAGTTGCTGGGTCGGTCAGTGTTACTAGGTGGTTGCTGGGTCGGTCAATGTTACTAGGTAGTTGCTGGGTCAGTCAGCGTTACTAGGTGGTTGCTGGGTCAGTCAGTGTTACTAGATAGTTGCTGGGTCGGTCAGTGTTACTAGGTGGTTGCTGGGTCGGTCAGTGTTACTAGATAGTTGCTGGGTCAGTCAGTGTTACTAGGTGGTTGCTGGGTCAGTCAGTGTTACTAGATAGTTGCTGGGTCAGTCAGTGTTACTAGATAGTTGCTGGGTCGGTCAGTGTTACTAGATAGTTGCTGGGTCAGTCAGTGTTACTAGATAGTTGCTGGGTCAGTCAGTGTTACTAGGTGGTTGCTGGGTCGGTCAGTGTTACTAGATAGTTGCTGGGTCAGTCAGTGTTACTAGGTGGTTGCTGGGTAAGTCTGTGTTACTAGGTGGTTGCTGGGTCAGTCAATGTTACTAGGTGGTTGCTGGGTCAGTCAGTGTTACTAGATAGTTGCTGGGTCAGTCAGTGTTACTAGATAGTTGCTGGGTCAGTCAGTGTTACTAGGTGGTTGCTGGGTCGGTCAGTGTTACTAGATAGTTGCTGGGTCAGTCAGTGTTACTAGGTGGTTGCTGGGTCGGTCTGTGTTACTAGATAGTTGCTGGGTCAGTCAGTGTTACTAGATTTTTGCTGGGTCGGTCAGTGTTACTAGGTGGTTGCTGGGTCGGTCAGTGTTACTAGATAGTTGCTGGGTCGGTCAGTGTTACTAGATAGTTGCTGGGTCGGTCAGTGTTACAAGATAGTTGCTGGGTCAGTCAGTGTTACTAGGTTGTTGCTGGATCAGTCAGTGTTACTAGATAGTTGCTAGGTCGGTCAGTGTTACGAGATAGTTGCTGGGTCGGTCAGTGTTACTAGATAGTTGCTGGGTCAGTCAGTGTTACTAGGTGGTTGCTGGGTCGGTCAGTGTTACTAGGTGGTTGCTGGGTCGGTCAGTGTTACTAGATAGTTGCTGGGTCAGTCAGTGTTACTAGATAGTTGCTGGGTCAGTCAGTGTTACTAGGTAGTTGCTGGGTGAGTCAGTGTTACTAGGTGGTTGCTGGGTCGGTCAGTGTTACTAGATAGTTGCTGGGTCAGTCAGTGTTACTAGGTGGTTGCTGGGTCAGTCAGTGTTACTAGATAGTTGCTGGGTCGGTCAGTGTTACTAGGTGGTTGCTGGGTCAGTCAGTGTTACTAGATAGTTGCTGGGTCGGTCAGTGTTACTAGATAGTTGCTGGGTCAGTCAGTGTTACTAGATAGTTGCTGGGTCAGTCAGTGTTACTAGGTGGTTGCTGGGTCGGTCAGTGTTACTAGATAGTTGCTGGGTCGGTCAGTGTTACTAGGTGGTTGCTGGGTCGGTCAATGTTACTAGGTAGTTGCTGGGTCAGTCAGCGTTACTAGGTGGTTGCTGGGTCAGTCAGTGTTACTAGATAGTTGCTGGGTCGGTCAGTGTTACTAGGTGGTTGCTGGGTCAGTCAGTGTTACTAGATAGTTGCTGGGTCGGTCAGTGTTACTAGGTGGTTGCTGGATCAGTCTGTGTTACTAGGTGGTTGCTGGGTCAGTCAGTGTTACTAGGTGGTTGCTGGGTCAGTCAGTGTTACTAGATAGTTGCTGGGTCAGTCAGTGTTACTAGATAGTTGCTGGGTTAGTCAGTGTTACTATGTGGTTGCTGGGTCGGTCAGTGTTACTAGATAGTTGCTGGGTCAGTCAGTGTTACTAGGTGGTTGCTGGGTCGGTCTGTGTTACTAGATAGTTGCTGGGTCAGTCAGTGTTACTAGATAGTTGCTGGGTCGGTCAGTGTTACTAGATAGTTGCTGGGTCAGTCAGTGTTACTAGATAGTTGCTGGGTCAGTCAGTGTTACTAGGTGGTTGCTGGGTCGGTCAGTGTTACTAGATAGTTGCTGGGTCAGTCAGTGTTACTAGGTGGTTGCTGGGTAAGTCTGTGTTACTAGGTGGTTGCTGGGTCAGTCAGTGTTACTAGGTGGTTGCTGGGTCAGTCAGTGTTACTAGATAGTTGCTGGGTCAGTCAGTGTTACTAGATAGTTGCTGGGTCAGTCAGTGTTACTAGGTGGTTGCTGGGTCGGTCAGTGTTACTAGATAGTTGCTGGGTCAGTCAGTGTTACTAGGTGTTTGCTGGGTCGGTCTGTGTTACTAGATAGTTGCTGGGTCAGTCAGTGTTACTAGATTGTTGCTGGGTCGGTCAGTGTTACTAGGATGTTGCTGGGTCGGTCAGTGTTACTAGATAGTTGCTGGGTCGGTCAGTGTTACTAGATAGTTGCTGGGTCGGTCAGTGTTACAAGATAGTTGCTGGGTCAGTCAGTGTTACTAGGTTGTTGCTGGGTCAGTCAGTGTTACTAGATAGTTGCTAGGTCGGTCAGTGTTACCAGATAGTTGCTGGGTCGGTCAGTGTTACTAGATAGTTGCTGGGTCAGTCAGTGTTACTAGATAGTTGCTGGGTCAGTCAGTGTTACTAGGTAGTTGCTGGGTGAGTCAGTGTTACTAGGTGGTTGCTGGGTCGGTCAGTGTTACTAGATAGTTGCTGGGTCAGTCAGTGTTACTAGGTGGTTGCTGGGTCAGTCAGTGTTACTAGATAGTTGCTGGGTCGGTCAGTGTTACTAGGTGGTTGCTGGGTCGGTCAGTGTTACTAGATAGTTGCTGGGTTAGTCAGTGTTACTAGGTGGTTGCTGGGTCAGTCAGTGTTACTAGATAGTTGCTGGGTCGGTCAGTGTTACAAGATAGTTGCTGGGTCAGTCAGTGTTACTACGTGGTTGCTGGGTCAGTCAGTGTTACTAGATAGTTGCTAGGTCGGTCAGTGTTACGAGATAGTTGCTGGGTCAGTCAGTGTTACTAGATAGTTGCTGGGTCAGTCAGTGTTACTAGGTGGTTGCTGGGTCGGTCAGTGTTACTAGGTGGTTGCTGGGTCGGTCAGTGTTACTAGATAGTTGCTGGGTCAGTCAGTGTTACTAGATAGTTGCTGGGTCAGTCAGTGTTACTAGGTAGTTGCTGGGTGAGTCAGTGTTACTAGGTGGTTGCTGGGTCGGTCAGTGTTACTAGATAGTTGCTGGGTCAGTCAGTGTTACTAGGTGGTTGCTGGGTCGGTCAGTGTTACTAGATAGTTGCTGGGTCGGTCAGTGTTACTAGGTGGTTGCTGGGTCAGTCAGTGTTACTAGATAGTTGCTGGGTCGGTCAGTGTTACTAGATAGTTGCTGGGTCAGTCAGTGTTACTAGATAGTTGCTGGGTCAGTCAGTGTTACTAGGTGGTTGCTGGGTCGGTCAGTGTTACTAGATAGTTGCTGGGTCAGTCAGTGTTACTAGGTGGTTGCTGGGTCAGTCAGTGTTACTAGATAGTTGCTGGGTCAGTCAGTGTTACTAGATAGTTGCTGGGTCGGTCAGTGTTACTAGATAGTTGCTGGGTCAGTCAGTGTTACTAGATAGTTGCTGGGTCAGTCAGTGTTACTAGGTGGTTGCTGGGTCGGTCAGTGTTACTAGATAGTTGCTGGGTCAGTCAGTGTTACTAGGTGGTTGCTGGGTAAGTCTGTGTTACTAGGTGGTTGCTGGGTCAGTCAGTGTTACTAGGTGGTTGCTGGGTCAGTCAGTGTTACTAGATAGTTGCTGGGTCAGTCAGTGTTACTAGATAGTTGCTGGGTCAGTCAGTGTTACTAGGTGGTTGCTGGGTCGGTCAGTGTTACTAGATAGTTGCTGGGTCAGTCAGTGTTACTAGGTGGTTGCTGGGTCGGTCTGTGTTACTAGATAGTTGCTGGGTCAGTCAGTGTTACTAGATTTTTGCTGGGTCGGTCAGTGTTACTAGGTGGTTGCTGGGTCGGTCAGTGTTACTAGATAGTTGCTGGGTCGGTCAGTGTTACTAGATAGTTGCTGGGTCGGTCAGTGTTACAAGATAGTTGCTGGGTCAGTCAGTGTTACTAGGTTGTTGCTGGATCAGTCAGTGTTACTAGATAGTTGCTAGGTCGGTCAGTGTTACGAGATAGTTGCTGGGTCGGTCAGTGTTACTAGATAGTTGCTGGGTCAGTCAGTGTTACTAGGTGGTTGCTGGGTCGGTCAGTGTTACTAGGTGGTTGCTGGGTCGGTCAGTGTTACTAGATAGTTGCTGGGTCAGTCAGTGTTACTAGATAGTTGCTGGGTCAGTCAGTGTTACTAGGTAGTTGCTGGGTGAGTCAGTGTTACTAGGTGGTTGCTGGGTCGGTCAGTGTTACTAGATAGTTGCTGGGTCAGTCAGTGTTACTAGGTGGTTGCTGGGTCAGTCAGTGTTACTAGATAGTTGCTGGGTCGGTCAGTGTTACTAGGTGGTTGCTGGGTCAGTCAGTGTTACTAGATAGTTGCTGGGTCGGTCAGTGTTACTAGATAGTTGCTGGGTCAGTCAGTGTTACTAGATAGTTGCTGGGTCAGTCAGTGTTACTAGGTGGTTGCTGGGTCGGTCAGTGTTACTAGATAGTTGCTGGGTCGGTCAGTGTTACTAGGTGGTTGCTGGGTCGGTCAATGTTACTAGGTAGTTGCTGGGTCAGTCAGCGTTAATAGGTGGTTGCTGGGTCAGTCAGTGTTACTAGATAGTTGCTGGGTCGGTCAGTGTTACTAGGTGGTTGCTGGGTCGGTCAGTGTTACTAGATAGTTGCTGGGTCAGTCAGTGTTACTAGGTGGTTGCTGGGTCAGTCAGTGTTACTAGATAGTTGCTGGGTCAGTCAGTGTTACTAGATAGTTGCTGGGTCGGTCAGTGTTACTAGATAGTTGCTGGGTCAGTCAGTGTTACTAGATAGTTGCTGGGTCAGTCAGTGTTACTAGGTGGTTGCTGGGTCGGTCAGTGTTACTAGATAGTTGCTGGGTCAGTCAGTGTTACTAGGTGGTTGCTGGGTAAGTCTGTGTTACTAGGTGGTTGCTGGGTCAGTCAGTGTTACTAGGTGGTTGCTGGGTCAGTCAGTGTTACTAGATAGTTGCTGGGTCAGTCAGTGTTACTAGATAGTTGCTGGGTCAGTCAGTGTTACTAGGTGGTTGCTGGGTCGGTCAGTGTTACTAGATAGTTGCTGGGTCAGTCAGTGTTACTAGGTGGTTGCTGGGTCGGTCTGTGTTACTAGATAGTTGCTGGGTCAGTCAGTGTTACTAGATTTTTGCTGGGTCGGTCAGTGTTACTAGGTGGTTGCTGGGTCGGTCAGTGTTACTAGATAGTTGCTGGGTCGGTCAGTGTTACTAGATAGTTGCTGGGTCGGTCAGTGTTACAAGATAGTTGCTGGGTCAGTCAGTGTTACTAGGTTGTTGCTGGATCAGTCAGTGTTACTAGATAGTTGCTAGGTCGGTCAGTGTTACGAGATAGTTGCTGGGTCGGTCAGTGTTACTAGATAGTTGCTGGGTCAGTCAGTGTTACTAGGTGGTTGCTGGGTCGGTCAGTGTTACTAGGTGGTTGCTGGGTCGGTCAGTGTTACTAGATAGTTGCTGGGTCAGTCAGTGTTACTAGATAGTTGCTGGGTCAGTCAGTGTTACTAGGTAGTTGCTGGGTGAGTCAGTGTTACTAGGTGGTTGCTGGGTCGGTCAGTGTTACTAGATAGTTGCTGGGTCAGTCAGTGTTACTAGGTGGTTGCTGGGTCAGTCAGTGTTACTAGATAGTTGCTGGGTCGGTCAGTGTTACTAGGTGGTTGCTGGGTCAGTCAGTGTTACTAGATAGTTGCTGGGTCGGTCAGTGTTACTAGATAGTTGCTGGGTCAGTCAGTGTTACTAGATAGTTGCTGGGTCAGTCAGTGTTACTAGGTGGTTGCTGGGTCGGTCAGTGTTACTAGATAGTTGCTGGGTCGGTCAGTGTTACTAGGTGGTTGCTGGGTCGGTCAATGTTACTAGGTAGTTGCTGGGTCAGTCAGCGTTACTAGGTGGTTGCTGGGTCAGTCAGTGTTACTAGATAGTTGCTGGGTCGGTCAGTGTTACTAGGTGGTTGCTGGGTCAGTCAGTGTTACTAGATAGTTGCTGGGTCGGTCAGTGTTACTAGGTGGTTGCTGGATCAGTCTGTGTTACTAGGTGGTTGCTGGGTCAGTCAGTGTTACTAGGTGGTTGCTGGGTCAGTCAGTGTTACTAGATAGTTGCTGGGTCAGTCAGTGTTACTAGATAGTTGCTGGGTCAGTCAGTGTTACTAGGTGGTTGCTGGGTCGGTCAGTGTTACTAGATAGTTGCTGGGTCAGTCAGTGTTACTAGGTGGTTGCTGGGTCGGTCTGTGTTACTAGATAGTTGCTGGGTCAGTCAGTGTTACTAGATTTTTGCTGGGTCGGTCAGTGTTACTAGGTGGTTGCTGGGTCGGTCAGTGTTACTAGATAGTTGCTGGGTCGGTCAGTGTTACTAGATAGTTGCTGGGTCGGTCAGTGTTACAAGATAGTTGCTGGGTCAGTCAGTGTTACTAGGTTGTTGCTGGATCAGTCAGTGTTACTAGATAGTTGCTAGGTCGGTCAGTGTTACGAGATAGTTGCTGGGTCGGTCAGTGTTACTAGATAGTTGCTGGGTCAGTCAGTGTTACTAGGTGGTTGCTGGGTCGGTCAGTGTTACTAGGTGGTTGCTGGGTCGGTCAGTGTTACTAGATAGTTGCTGGGTCAGTCAGTGTTACTAGATAGTTGCTGGGTCAGTCAGTGTTACTAGGTAGTTGCTGGGTGAGTCAGTGTTACTAGGTGGTTGCTGGGTCGGTCAGTGTTACTAGATAGTTGCTGGGTCAGTCAGTGTTACTAGGTGGTTGCTGGGTCAGTCAGTGTTACTAGATAGTTGCTGGGTCGGTCAGTGTTACTAGGTGGTTGCTGGGTCAGTCAGTGTTACTAGATAGTTGCTGGGTCGGTCAGTGTTACTAGATAGTTGCTGGGTCAGTCAGTGTTACTAGATAGTTGCTGGGTCAGTCAGTGTTACTAGGTGGTTGCTGGGTCGGTCAGTGTTACTAGATAGTTGCTGGGTCGGTCAGTGTTACTAGGTGGTTGCTGGGTCGGTCAATGTTACTAGGTAGTTGCTGGGTCAGTCAGCGTTACTAGGTGGTTGCTGGGTCAGTCAGTGTTACTAGATAGTTGCTGGGTCGGTCAGTGTTACTAGGTGGTTGCTGGGTCAGTCAGTGTTACTAGATAGTTGCTGGGTCGGTCAGTGTTACTAGGTGGTTGCTGGATCAGTCTGTGTTACTAGGTGGTTGCTGGGTCAGTCAGTGTTACTAGGTGGTTGCTGGGTCAGTCAGTGTTACTAGATAGTTGCTGGGTCAGTCAGTGTTACTAGATAGTTGCTGGGTTAGTCAGTGTTACTATGTGGTTGCTGGGTCGGTCAGTGTTACTAGATAGTTGCTGGGTCAGTCAGTGTTACTAGGTGGTTGCTGGGTCGGTCTGTGTTACTAGATAGTTGCTGGGTCAGTCAGTGTTACTAGATAGTTGCTGGGTCGGTCAGTGTTACTAGGTGGTTGCTGGGACGGTCAGTGTTACTAGATAGTTGCTGGGTCGGTCAGTGTTACTAGATAGTTGCATGGTCGGTCAGTTTTACAAGATAGTTGCTGGGTCAGTCAGTGTTACTCGGTGGTTGCTGGGTCAGTCAGTGTTACTAGATAGTTGCTGGGTCGGTCAGTGTTACTAGATAGTTGCTGGGTCAGTCAGTGTTACTAGATAGTTGCTGGGTCAGTCAGTGTTACTAGGTGGTTGCTGGGTCGGTCAGTGTTACTAGGTGGTTTCTGGGTCGGTCAGTGTTACTAGATAGTTGCTGGGTCAGTCAGTGTTACTAGATAGTTGCTGGGTCAGTCAGTGTTACTAGATAGTTGCTGGGTTGGTCAGTGTTATTAGAAAAGTTGCTGGGTCAGTCAGTGTTAAGAGGTGGTTGCTGGGTCAGTCAGTGTTACTAGATAGTTGCTGGGTCAGTCAGTGTTACTAGATAGTTCCAGGGTCAGTCAGTGTTACTAGGTCGTTGCTGGGTGAGTCAGTGTTACTAGGTGGTTGCTGGGTAGGTCAGTGTTACTAGATAGTTGCTGGGTCAGTCAGTGTTACTAGGTGGTTGCTGGGTCAGTCAATGTTACTAGATAGTTGCTGGGTCGGTCAGTGTTACTAGGTGGTTGCTGGGTCAGTCAGTGTTACTAGATAGTTGCTGGGTCGGTCAGTGTTACTAGATAGTTGCTGGGTCAGTCAGTGTTACTAGATAGTTGCTGGGTCAGTCAGTGTTACTAGGTGGTTGCTGGGTCGGTCAATGTTACTAGATAGTTGCTGGGTCGGTCAGTGTTACTAGGTGGTTGCTGGGTCAGTCAGTGTTACTAGATAGTTGCTGGGTCGGTCAGTGTTACTAGGTGGTTGCTGGGTCAGTCTGTGTTACTAGGTGGTTGCTGGGTCAGTCAGTGTTACTAGGTGGTTGCTGGGTCAGTCAGTGTTACTAGATAGTTGCTGGGTCAGTCAGTGTTACTAGATAGTTGCTGGGTCAGTCAGTGTTACTAGATAGTTGCTGGGTCAGTCAGTGTTACTAGGTGGTTGCTGGGTCGGTCGGTGTTACTAGATAATTGCTGGGTCAGTCAGTGTTACTAGGTGGTTGCTGGGTCGGTCTGTGTTACTAGATAGTTGCTGGGTCAGTCAGTGTTACTAGGTGGTTGCTGGGTCGGTCAGTTTTACTAGGTGGTTGCTGGGTCGGTCAGTGTTACTAGATAGTTGCTGCGTCAGTCAGTGTTACTAGATAGTTGCTGGGTCAGTCAGTGTTACTAGGTGGTTGCTGGGTCGGTCAGTGTTACTAGAAAGTTGCTGTGTCGGTCAGTGTTACTAGGTGGTTGCTGTGTCGGTCAGTGTTACTAGATATTTGCTGGGTCATTTAGCGTTACTAGGTGGTTGCTGGGTCGGTCAGTGTTACTAGATAGTTGCTGGGTCGGTCAGTGTTACTAGGTTGTTGCTGGGTCGGTCAGTGTTACTAGGTGGATGCTGGGTCGGTCAGTGTTACTAGATAGTTGCTGGGTCGGTCAGTGTTACTAGGTGGTTACTGGGTCGGTCAGTGTTACTAGATAGTTGCTGGGTAGGTCAGTGTTACTAGATAGTTGCTGGGTCAATCAGTGTTACTAGATAGTTGCTGGGTCGGTCAGTGTTACTAGGTGGTTGCTGGGTCAGTCAGTGTTACTAGATAGTTGCTGGGTCGGTCAGTGTTACTAGATAGTTGCTGGGTCAGTCAGTGTTACTAGATATTTGCTGGGTCAGTCAGTGTTACTAGGTGGTTGCTGGGTCGGTCAATGTTACTAGAAAGTTGTTGGGTCGGTCAGTGTTACTAGGTGGTTGCTGGGTCAGTCAGTGTTACTAGATAGTTGCTGGGTCGGTCAGTGTTACTAGGTGGTTGCTGGGTCAGTCTGTGTTACTAGGTGGTTGCTGGGTCAGTCAGTGTTACTAGGTGGTTGCTGGGTCAGTCAGTGTTACTAGATAGTTGCTGGGTCAGTCAGTGTTACTAGATAGTTGCTGGGTCAGTCAGTGTTACTAGATAGTTGCTGGGTCAGTCAGTGTTACTAGATAGTTGCTGGGTCAGTCAGTGTTACTAGATAGTTGCTGGGTCAGTCAGTGTTACTAGGTGGTTGCTGGGTCAGTCAGTGTTACTAGAAAGTTGCTGTGTCGGTCAGTGTTACTAGGTGGTTGCTGGGTCGGTCAGTGTTACTAGATATTTGCTGGGTCATTTAGCGTTACTAGGTGGTTGCTGGGTCGGTCAGTGTTACTAGATAGTTGCTGGGTCGGTCAGTGTTACTAGGTTGTTGCTGGGTCAGTCAGTGTTACTAGGTGGATGCTGGGTCGGTCAGTGTTACTAGATAGTTGCTGGGTCGGTCAGTGTTACTAGGTGGTTACTGGGTCGGTCAGTGTTACTAGATAGTTGCTGGGTCGGTCAGTGTTACTAGATAGTTGCTGGGTCAGTCAGTGTTACTAGATAGTTGCTGGGTTGGTCTGTGTTACTAGAAAAGTTGCTGGGTCAGTCAGTGTTACTAGGTGGTTGCTGGGTCAGTCAGTGTTACTAGGTGGTTGCTGGGTCGGTCAGTGTTACTAGATAGTTGCTGGGTCAGTCAGTGTTACTAGGTGGTTGCTGGGTCAGTCAGTGTTACTAGATAGTTGCTGGGTCGGTCAGTGTTACTAGGTGGTTGCTGGGTCAGTCAGTGTTACTAGATAGTTGCTGGGTCGGTCAGTGTTACTAGATAGTTGCTGGGTCAGTCAGTGTTACTAGATAGTTGCTGGGTCAGTCAGTGTTACTAGGTGGTTGCTGGGTCGGTCAGTGTTACTAGAAAGTTGCTGTGTCGGTCAGTGTTACTAGGTGGTTGCTGGGTCATTTAGCGTTACTAGGTGGTTGCTGGGTCGGTCAGTGTTACTAGATAGTTGCTGGGTCGGTCAGTGTTACTAGGTTGTTGCTGGGTCTGTCAGTGTTACTAGGTGGATGCTGGGTCGGTCAGTGTTACTAGATAGTTGCTGGGTCGGTCAGTGTTACTAGGTGGTTACTGGGTCGGTCAGTGTTACTAGATAGTTGCTGGGTAGGTCAGTGTTACTAGATAGTTGCTGGGTCAATCAGTGTTACTAGATAGTTGCTGGGTCGGTCAGTGTTACTAGGTGGTTGCTGGGTCAGTCAGTGTTACTAGATAGTTGCTGGGTCGGTCAGTGTTACTAGATAGTTGCTGGGTCAGTCAGTGTTACTAGATATTTGCTGGGTCAGTCAGTGTTACTAGGTGGTTGCTGGGTCGGTCAATGTTACTAGATAGTTGCTGGGTCGGTCAGTGTTACTAGGTGGTTGCTGGGTCAGTCAGTGTTACTAGATAGTTGCTGGGTCGGTCAGTGTTACTAGGTGGTTGCTGGGTCAGTCTGTGTTACTAGATAGTTGCTGGGTCAGTCAGTGTTACTAGATAGTTGCTGGGTCAGTCAGTGTTACTAGGTGGTTGCTGGGTCAGTCAGTGTTACTAGAAAGTTGCTGTGTCGGTCAGTGTTACTAGGTGGTTGCTGGGTCGGTCAGTGTTACTAGATATTTGCTGGGTCATTTAGCGTTACTAGGTGGTTGCTGGGTCGGTCAGTGTTACTAGATAGTTGCTGGGTCAGTCAGTGTTACTAGGTGGTTGCTGGGTCGGTCAGTGTTACTAGATAGTTGCTGGGTCAGTCAGTGTTACTAGGTGGTTGCTGGGTCGGTCAGTGTTACTAGATAGTTGCTGGGTTAGTCAGTGTTACTAGGTGGTTGCTGGGTCAGTCAGTGTTACTAGATAGTTGCTGGGTCGGTCAGTGTTACAAGATAGTTGCTGGGTCAGTCAGTGTTATTATGTGGTTGCTGGGTCAGTCAGTGTTACTAGATAGTTGCTAGGTCGGTCAGTGTTACGAGATAGTTGCTGGGTCAGTCAGTGTTACTAGATAGTTGCTGGGTCAGTCAGTGTTACTAGGTGGTTGCTGGGTCGGTCAGTGTTACTAGGTGGTTGCTGGGTCGGTCAGTGTTACTAGATAGTTGCTGGGTGAGTCAGTGTTACTAGGTGGTTGCTGGGTCGGTCAGTGTTACTAGATAGTTGCTGGGTCAGTCAGTGTTACTAGGTGGTTGCTGGGTCAGTCAGTGTTACTAGATAGTTGCTGGGTCGGTCAGTGTTACTAGGTGGTTGCTGGGTCAGTCAGTGTTACTAGATAGTTGCTGGGTCGGTCAGTGTTACTAGATAGTTGCTGGGTCAGTCAGTGTTACTAGATAGTTGCTGGGTCAGTCAGTGTTACTAGGTGGTTGCTGGGTCGGTCAGTGTTACTAGATAGTTGCTGGGTCAGTCAGTGTTACTAGGTGGTTGCTGGGTCAGTCAGTGTTACTAGATAGTTGCTGGGTCAGTCAGTGTTACTAGATAGTTGCTGGGTCAGTCAGTGTTACTAGGTAGTTGCTGGGTGAGTCAGTGTTACTAGGTGGTTGCTGGGTCGGTCAGTGTTACTAGATAGTTGCTGGGTCAGTCAGTGTTACTAGGTGGTTGCTGGGTCAGTCAGTGTTACTAGATAGTTGCTGGGTCAGTCAGTGTTACTAGGTGGTTGCTGGGTCAGTCAGTGTTACTAGATAGTTGCTGGGTCGTTCAGTGTTACTAGATAGTTGCTGGGTCAGTCAGTGTTACTAGATAGTTGCTGGGTCAGTCAGTGTTACTAGGTGGTTGCTGGGTCGGTCAGTGTTACTAGATAGTTGCTGGGTCAGTCAGTGTTACTAGGTGGTTGCTGGGTAAGTCTGTGTTACTAGGTGGTTGCTGGGTCAGTCAGTGTTACTAGGTGGTTGCTGGGTCAGTCAGTGTTACTAGATAGTTGCTGGGTCAGTCAGTGTTACTAGATAGTTGCTGGGTCAGTCAGTGTTACTAGGTGGTTGCTGGGTCGGTCAGTGTTACTAGATAGTTGCTGGGTCAGTCAGTGTTACTAGGTGGTTGCTGGGTCGGTCAGTGTTACTAGATAGTTGCTGGGTTAGTCAGTGTTACTAGGTGGTTGCTGGGTCAGTCAGTGTTACTAGATAGTTGCTGGGTCGGTCAGTGTTACAAGATAGTTGCTGGGTCAGTCAGTGTTACTACGTGGTTGCTGGGTCAGTCAGTGTTACTAGATAGTTGCTAGGTCGGTCAGTGTTACGAGAAAGTTGCTGGGTCAGTCAGTGTTACTAGATAGTTGCTGGGTCAGTCAGTGTTACTAGGTGGTTGCTGGGTCGGTCAGTGTTACTAGGTGGTTGCTGGGTCGGTCAGTGTTACTAGATAGTTGCTGGTTCAGTCAGTGTTACTAGATAGTTGCTGGGTCGGTCAGTGTTACTAGATAGTTGCTGGGTCAGTCAGTGTTACTAGATAGTTGCTGGGTCAGTCAGTGTTACTAGGTGGTTGCTGGGTCGGTCAGTGTTACTAGATAGTTGCTGGGTCAGTCAGTGTTACTAGATAGTTGCTGGGTCAGTCAGTGTTACTAGGTGGTTGCTGGGTCGGTCAATGTTACTAGATAGTTGCTGGGTCGGTCAGTGTTACTAGGTGGTTGCTGGGTCAGTCAGTGTTACTAGATAGTTGCTGGGTCGGTCAGTGTTACTAGGTGGTTGCTGGGTCAGTCTGAGTTACTAGGTGGTTGCTGGGTCAGTCAGTGTTACTAGGTGGTTGCTGGGTCAGTCAGTGTTACTAGATAGTTGCTGGGTCAGTCAGTGTTACTAGATAGTTGCTGGGTCAGTCAGTGTTACTAGATAGTTGCTGGGTCAGTCAGTGTTACTAGGTAGTTGCTGGGTCGGTCGGTGTTACTAGATAATTGCTGGGTCAGTCAGTGTTACTAGGTGGTTGCTGGGTCGGTCTGTGTTACTAGATAGTTGCTTGGTCAGTCAGTGTTACTAGATAGTTGCTGGGTCGGTCAGTGTTACTAGGTGGTTGCTGCGTCGGTCAGTGTTACTAGATAGTTGCTGGGTCGGTCAGTGTTACTAGATAGTTGCAGTGTCGGTCAGTGTTACAAGATAGTTGCTGGGTCAGTCAGTGTTACTAGGTGGTTGCTGGGTCAGTCAGTGTTACTAGATAGTTGCTGGGTCGGTCAGTGTTACTAGATAGTTGCTGGGTCAGTCAGTGTTACTAGATAGTTGCTGGGTCAGTCAGTGTTACTAGGTGGTTGCTGGGTCGGTCAGTTTTACTAGGTGGTTGCTGGGTCGGTCAGTGTGACTAGATAGTTGCTGCGTCAGTCAGTGTTACTAGATAGTTGCTGGGTCAGTCAGTGTTACTAGATACTTGCTGGGTTGGTCTGTGTTACTAGAAAAGTTGCTGGGTCAGTCAGTGTTACTAGGTGGTTGCTGGGTCAGTCAGTGTTACTAGGTGGTTGCTGGGTCGGTCAGTGTTACTAGATAGTTGCTGGGTCAGTCAGTGTTACTAGGTGGTTGCTGGGTCAGTCAGTGTTACTAGATAGTTGCTGGGTCGGTCAGTGTTACTAGGTGGATGCTGGGTCAGTCAGTGTTACTAGATAGTTGCTGGGTCGTTCAGTGTTACTAGATAGTTGCTGGGTCAGTCAGTGTTACTAGATAGTTGCTGGGTCAGTCAGTGTTACTAGGTGGTTGCTGGGTCGGTCAGTGTTACTAGAAAGTTGCTGTGTCGGTCAGTGTTACTAGGTGGTTGCTGGGTCGGTCAGTGTTACTAGATATTTGCTGGGTCATTTAGCGTTACTAGGTGGTTGCTGGGTCGGTCAGTGTTACTAGATAGTTGGTGGGTCGGTCAGTGTTACTAGGTTGTTGCTGGGTCGGTCAGTGTTACTAGGTGGATGCTGGGTCGGTCAGTGTTACTAGATAGTTGCTGGGTCGGTCAGTGTTACTAGGTGGTTACTGGGTCGGTCAGTGTTACTAGATAGTTGCTGGGTCGGTCAGTGTTACTAGATAGTTGCTGGGTCAGTCAGTGTTACTAGGTGGTTGCTGGGTCGGTCAATGTTACTAGATAGTTGCTGGGTCAGTCAGTGTTACTAGGTGGTTGCTGGGTCAGTCAGTGTTACTAGGTGGTTGCTGGGTCAGTCAGTGTTACTAGATAGTTGCTGGGTCGGTCAGTGTTACTAGACAGTTGCTGGGTCAGTCAGTGTTACTAGATAGTTGCTGGGTCAGTCAGTGTTACTAGGTGGTTGCTGGTTCGGTCAGTGTTACTAGGTGGTTGCTGGGTCGGTCAGTGTTACTAGATAGTTGCTGGGTCAGTCAGTGTTACTAGATAGTTGCTGGGTCAGTCAGTGTTACTAGGTAGTTGCTGGGTGAGTCAGTGTTACTAGGTGGTTGCTGGGTCGGTCAGTGTTACTAGATAGTTGCTGGGTCAGTCAGTGTTACTAGGTGGTTGCTGGGTCAGTCAGTGTTACTAGATAGTTGCTGGGTCAGTCAGTGTTACTAGGTGGTTGCTGGGTCAGTCAGTGTTACTAGATAGTTGCTGGGTCGGTCAGTGTTACTAGATAGTTGCTGGGTCAGTCAGTGTTACTAGATAGTTGCTGGGTCAGTCAGTGTTACTAGGTGGTTGCTGGGTCGGTCAGTGTTACTAGATAGTTGCTGGGTCAGTCAGTGTTACTAGGTGGTTGCTGGGTAAGTCTGTGTTACTAGGTGGTTGCTGGGTCAGTCAGTGTTACTAGGTGGTTGCTGGGTCAGTCAGTGTTACTAGATAGTTGCTGGGTCAGTCAGTGTTACTAGATAGTTGCTGGGTCAGTCAGTGTTACTAGGTGGTTGCTGGGTCGGTCAGTGTTACTAGATAGTTGCTGGGTCAGTCAGTGTTACTAGGTGGTTGCTGGGTCGGTCAGTGTTACTAGATAGTTGCTGGGTTAGTCAGTGTTACTAGGTGGTTGCTGGGTCAGTCAGTGTTACTAGATAGTTGCTGGGTCGGTCAGTGTTACAAGATAGTTGCTGGGTCAGTCAGTGTTACTACGTGGTTGCTGGGTCAGTCAGTGTTACTAGATAGTTGCTAGGTCGGTCAGTGTTACGAGATAGTTGCTGGGTCAGTCAGTGTTACTAGATAGTTGCTGGGTCAGTCAGTGTTACTAGGTGGTTGCTGGGTCGGTCAGTGTTACTAGGTGGTTGCTGGGTCGGTCAGTGTTACTAGATAGTTGCTGGGTCAGTCAGTGTTACTAGATAGTTGCTGGTTCAGTCAGTGTTACTAGGTAGTTGCTGGGTGAGTCAGTGTTACTAGGTGGTTGCTGGGTCGGTCAGTGTTACTAGATAGTTGCTGGGTCAGTCAGTGTTACTAGGTGGTTGCTGGGTCAGTCAGTGTTACTAGATAGTTGCTGGGTCGGTCAGTGTTACTAGGTGGTTGCTGGGTCAGTCAGTGTTACTAGATAGTTGCTGGGTCGGTCAGTGTTACTAGATAGTTGCTGGGTCAGTCAGTGTTACTAGATAGTTGCTGGGTCAGTCAGTGTTACTAGGTGGTTGCTGGGTCGGTCAGTGTTACTAGATAGTTGCTGGGTCGGTCAGTGTTACTAGATAGTTGCTGGGTCAGTCAGTGTTACTAGATAGTTGCTGGGTCAGTCAGTGTTACTAGGTGGTTGCTGGGTCAGTCAGTGTTACTAGATAGTTGCTGGGTCAGTCAGTGTTACTAGATAGTTGCTGGGTCAGTCAGTGTTACTAGGTAGTTGCTGGGTGAGTCAGTGTTACTAGGTGGTTGCTGGGTCGGTCAGTGTTACTAGATAGTTGCTGGGTCAGTCAGTGTTACTAGGTGGTTGCTGGGTCAGTCAGTGTTACTAGATAGTTGCTGGGTCAGTCAGTGTTACTAGGTGGTTGCTGGGTCAGTCAGTGTTACTAGATAGTTGCTGGGTCGGTCAGTGTTACTAGATAGTTGCTGGGTCAGTCAGTGTTACTAGATAGTTGCTGGGTCAGTCAGTGTTACTAGGTGGTTGCTGGGTCGGTCAGTGTTACTAGATAGTTGCTGGGTCAGTCAGTGTTACTAGGTGGTTGCTGGGTAAGTCTGTGTTACTAGGTGGTTGCTGGGTCAGTCAGTGTTACTAGGTGGTTGCTGGGTCAGTCAGTGTTACTAGATAGTTGCTGGGTCAGTCAGTGTTACTAGATAGTTGCTGGGTCAGTCAGTGTTACTAGGTGGTTGCTGGGTCGGTCAGTGTTACTAGATAGTTGCTGGGTCAGTCAGTGTTACTAGGTGGTTGCTGGGTCGGTCAGTGTTACTAGATAGTTGCTGGGTTAGTCAGTGTTACTAGGTGGTTGCTGGGTCAGTCAGTGTTACTAGATAGTTGCTGGGTAGGTCAGTGTTACAAGATAGTTGCTGGGTCAGTCAGTGTTACTACGTGGTTGCTGGGTCAGTCAGTGTTACTAGATACTTGCTAGGTCGGTCAGTGTTACGAGATAGTTGCTGGGTCAGTCAGTGTTACTAGATAGTTGCTGGGTCAGTCAGTGTTACTAGGTGGTTGCTGGGTCGGTCAGTGTTACTAGGTGGTTGCTGAGTCGGTCAGTGTTACTAGATAGTTGCTGGGTCAGTCAGTGTTACTAGATAGTTGCTGGGTCAGTCAGTGTTACTAGGTAGTTGCTGGGTGAGTCAGTGTTACTAGGTGGTTGCTGGGTCGGTCAGTGTTACTAGATAGTTGCTGGGTCAGTCAGTGTTACTAGGTGGTTGCTGGGTCGGTCAGTGTTACTAGATAGTTGCTGGGTCGGTCAGTGTTACTAGGTGGTTGCTGGGTCAGTCAGTGTTACTAGATAGTTGCTGGGTCGGTCAGTGTTACTAGATAGTTGCTGGGTCAGTCAGTGTTACTAGATAGTTGCTGGGTCAGTCAGTGTTACTAGGTGGTTGCTGGGTCGGTCAGTGTTACTAGATAGTTGCTGGGTCAGTCAGTGTTACTAGGTGGTTGCTGGGTCAGTCAGTGTTACTAGATAGTTGCTGGGTCAGTCAGTGTTACTAGATAGTTGCTGGGTCAGTCAGTGTTACTAGGTAGTTGCTGGGTGAGTCAGTGTTACTAGGTGGTTGCTGGGTCGGTCAGTGTTACTAGATAGTTGCTGGGTCAGTCAGTGTTACTAGGTGGTTGCTGGGTCAGTCAGTGTTACTAGATAGTTGCTGGGTCAGTCAGTGTTACTAGGTGGTTGCTGGGTAAGTCTGTGTTACTAGGTGGTTGCTGGGTCAGTCAGTGTTACTAGGTGGTTGCTGGGTCAGTCAGTGTTACTAGATAGTTGCTGGGTCGGTCAGTGTTACAAGATAGTTGCTGGGTCAGTCAGTGTTACTACGTGGTTGCTGGGTCAGTCAGTGTTACTAGATAGTTGCTAGGTCGGTCAGTGTTACGAGATAGTTGCTGGGTCAGTCAGTGTTACTAGATAGTTGCTGGGTCAGTCAGTGTTACTAGGTGGTTGCTGGGTCGGTCAGTGTTACTAGGTGGTTGCTGGGTCGGTCAGTGTTACTAGATAGTTGCTGGGTCAGTCAGTGTTACTAGATAGTTGCTGGTTCAGTCAGTGTTACTAGGTAGTTGCTGGGTGAGTCAGTGTTACTAGGTGGTTGCTGGGTCGGTCAGTGTTACTAGATAGTTGCTGGGTCAGTCAGTGTTACTAGGTGGTTGCTGGGTCAGTCAGTGTTACTAGATAGTTGCTGGGTCGGTCAGTGTTACTAGGTGGTTGCTGGGTCAGTCAGTGTTACTAGATAGTTGCTGGGTCGGTCAGTGTTACTAGATAGTTGCTGGGTCAGTCAGTGTTACTAGATAGTTGCTGGGTCAGTCAGTGTTACTAGGTGGTTGCTGGGTCGGTCAGTGTTACTAGATAGTTGCTGGGTCGGTCAGTGTTACTAGATAGTTGCTGGGTCAGTCAGTGTTACTAGATAGTTGCTGGGTCAGTCAGTGTTACTAGGTGGTTGCTGGGTCAGTCAGTGTTACTAGATAGTTGCTGGGTCAGTCAGTGTTACTAGATAGTTGCTGGGTCAGTCAGTGTTACTAGGTAGTTGCTGGGTGAGTCAGTGTTACTAGGTGGTTGCTGGGTCGGTCAGTGTTACTAGATAGTTGCTGGGTCAGTCAGTGTTACTAGGTGGTTGCTGGGTCAGTCAGTGTTACTAGATAGTTGCTGGGTCAGTCAGTGTTACTAGGTGGTTGCTGGGTCAGTCAGTGTTACTAGATAGTTGCTGGGTCGGTCAGTGTTACTAGATAGTTGCTGGGTCAGTCAGTGTTACTAGATAGTTGCTGGGTCAGTCAGTGTTACTAGGTGGTTGCTGGGTCGGTCAGTGTTACTAGATAGTTGCTGGGTCAGTCAGTGTTACTAGGTGGTTGCTGGGTAAGTCTGTGTTACTAGGTGGTTGCTGGGTCAGTCAGTGTTACTAGGTGGTTGCTGGGTCAGTCAGTGTTACTAGATAGTTGCTGGGTCAGTCAGTGTTACTAGATAGTTGCTGGGTCAGTCAGTGTTACTAGGTGGTTGCTGGGTCGGTCAGTGTTACTAGATAGTTGCTGGGTCAGTCAGTGTTACTAGGTGGTTGCTGGGTCGGTCAGTGTTACTAGATAGTTGCTGGGTTAGTCAGTGTTACTAGGTGGTTGCTGGGTCAGTCAGTGTTACTAGATAGTTGCTGGGTAGGTCAGTGTTACAAGATAGTTGCTGGGTCAGTCAGTGTTACTACGTGGTTGCTGGGTCAGTCAGTGTTACTAGATACTTGCTAGGTCGGTCAGTGTTACGAGATAGTTGCTGGGTCAGTCAGTGTTACTAGATAGTTGCTGGGTCAGTCAGTGTTACTAGGTGGTTGCTGGGTCGGTCAGTGTTACTAGGTGGTTGCTGGGTCGGTCAGTGTTACTAGATAGTTGCTGGGTCAGTCAGTGTTACTAGATAGTTGCTGGGTCAGTCAGTGTTACTAGGTAGTTGCTGGGTGAGTCAGTGTTACTAGGTGGTTGCTGGGTCGGTCAGTGTTACTAGATAGTTGCTGGGTCAGTCAGTGTTACTAGGTGGTTGCTGGGTCGGTCAGTGTTACTAGATAGTTGCTGGGTCGGTCAGTGTTACTAGGTGGTTGCTGGGTCAGTCAGTGTTACTAGATAGTTGCTGGGTCGGTCAGTGTTACTAGATAGTTGCTGGGTCAGTCAGTGTTACTAGATAGTTGCTGGGTCAGTCAGTGTTACTAGGTGGTTGCTGGGTCGGTCAGTGTTACTAGATAGTTGCTGGGTCAGTCAGTGTTACTAGGTGGTTGCTGGGTCAGTCAGTGTTACTAGATAGTTGCTGGGTCAGTCAGTGTTACTAGATAGTTGCTGGGTCAGTCAGTGTTACTAGGTAGTTGCTGGGTGAGTCAGTGTTACTAGGTGGTTGCTGGGTCGGTCAGTGTTACTAGATAGTTGCTGGGTCAGTCAGTGTTACTAGGTGGTTGCTGGGTCAGTCAGTGTTACTAGATAGTTGCTGGGTCAGTCAGTGTTACTAGGTGGTTGCTGGGTAAGTCTGTGTTACTAGGTGGTTGCTGGGTCAGTCAGTGTTACTAGGTGGTTGCTGGGTCAGTCAGTGTTACTAGATAGTTGCTGGGTCGGTCAGTGTTACAAGATAGTTGCTGGGTCAGTCAGTGTTACTACGTGGTTGCTGGGTCAGTCAGTGTTACTAGATAGTTGCTAGGTCGGTCAGTGTTACGAGATAGTTGCTGGGTCAGTCAGTGTTACTAGATAGTTGCTGGGTCAGTCAGTGTTACTAGGTGGTTGCTGGGTCGGTCAGTGTTACTAGGTGGTTGCTGGGTCGGTCAGTGTTACTAGATAGTTGCTGGGTCAGTCAGTGTTACTAGGTGGTTGCTGGGTCGGTCAGTGTTACTAGATAGTTGCTGGGTCAGTCAGTGTTACTAGGTGGTTGCTGGGTCAGTCAGTGTTACTAGATAGTTGCTGGGTCGGTCAGTGTTACTAGGTGGTTGCTGGGTCAGTCAGTGTTACTAGATAGTTGCTGGGTCGGTCAGTGTTACTAGATAGTTGCTGGGTCAGTCAGTGTTACTAGATAGTTGCTGGGTCAGTCAGTGTTACTAGGTGGTTGCTGGGTCGGTCAGTGTTACTAGATAGTTGCTGGGTCAGTCAGTGTTACTAGGTGGTTGCTGGGTCAGTCAGTGTTACTAGATAGTTGCTGGGTCAGTCAGTGTTACTAGATAGTTGCTGGGTCAGTCAGTGTTACTAGGTAGTTGCTGGGTGAGTCAGTGTTACTAGGTGGTTGCTGGGTCGGTCAGTGTTACTAGATAGTTGCTGGGTCAGTCAGTTTTACTAGGTGGTTGCTGGGTCAGTCAGTGTTACTAGATAGTTGCTGGGTCAGTCAGTGTTACTAGGTGGTTGCTGGGTCAGTCAGTGTTACTAGATAGTTGCTGGGTCAGTCAGTGTTACTAGGTGGTTGCTGGGTAAGTCTGTGTTACTAGGTGGTTGCTGGGTCAGTCAGTGTTACTAGGTGGTTGCTGGGTCAGTCAGTGTTACTAGATAGTTGCTGGGTCGGTCAGTGTTACAAGATAGTTGCTGGGTCAGTCAGTGTTACTACGTGGTTGCTGGGTCAGTCAGTGTTACTAGATAGTTGCTAGGTCGGTCAGTGTTACGAGATAGTTGCTGGGTCAGTCAGTGTTACTAGATAGTTGCTGGGTCAGTCAGTGTTACTAGGTGGTTGCTGGGTCGGTCAGTGTTACTAGGTGGTTGCTGGGTCGGTCAGTGTTACTAGATAGTTGCTGGGTCAGTCAGTGTTACTAGGTGGTTGCTGGGTCGGTCAGTGTTACTAGATAGTTGCTGGGTCAGTCAGTGTTACTAGGTGGTTGCTGGGTCAGTCAGTGTTACTAGATAGTTGCTGGGTCGGTCAGTGTTACTAGGTGGTTGCTGGGTCAGTCAGTGTTACTAGATAGTTGCTCGGTCGGTCAGTGTTACTAGATAGTTGCTGGGTCAGTCAGTGTTACTAGATAGTTGCTGGGTCAGTCAGTGTTACTAGGTGGTTGCTGGGTCGGTCAGTGTTACTAGATAGTTGCTGGGTCAGTCAGTGTTACTAGGTGGTTGCTGGGTCAGTCAGTGTTACTAGATAGTTGCTGGGTCAGTCAGTGTTACTAGATAGTTGCTGGGTCAGTCAGTGTTACTAGGTAGTTGCTGGGTGAGTCAGTGTTACTAGGTGGTTGCTGGGTCGGTCAGTGTTACTAGATAGTTGCTGGGTCAGTCAGTGTTACTAGATAGTTGCTGGGTCAGTCAGTGTTACTAGGTGGTTGCTGGGTCGGTCAGTGTTACTAGATAGTTGCTGGGTCAGTCAGTGTTACTAGGTGGTTGCTGGATAAGTCTGTGTTACTAGTTGGTTGCTGGGTCAGTCAGTGTTACTAGGTGGTTGCTGGGTCAGTCATGGTTACTAGATAGTTGCTGGGTCAGTCAGTGTTACTAGATAGTTGCTGGGTGAGTCAGTGTTACTAGGTGGTTGCTGGGTCGGTCAGTGTTACTAGATAGTTGCTGGGTCAGTCAGTGTTACTAGGTGGTTGCTGGGTCAGTCAGTGTTACTAGATAGTTGCTGGGTCAGTCAGTGTTACTAGGTGGTTGCTGGGTCAGTCAGTGTTACTAGATAGTTGCTGGGTCGGTCAGTGTTACTAGATAGTTGCTGGGTCAGTCAGTGTTACTAGATAGTTGCTGGGTCAGTCAGTGTTACTAGGTGGTTGCTGGGTCGGTCAGTGTTACTAGATAGTTGCTGGGTCAGTCAGTGTTACTAGGTGGTTGCTGGGTAAGTCTGTGTTACTAGGTGGTTGCTGGGTCAGTCAGTGTTACTAGGTGGTTGCTGGGTCAGTCAGTGTTACTAGATAGTTGCTGGGTCAGTCAGTGTTACTAGATAGTTGCTGGGTCAGTCAGTGTTACTAGGTGGTTGCTGGGTCGGTCAGTGTTACTAGATAGTTGCTGGGTCAGTCAGTGTTACTAGGTGGTTGCTGGGTCGGTCAGTGTTACTAGATAGTTGCTGGGTTAGTCAGTGTTACTAGGTGGTTGCTGGGTCAGTCAGTGTTACTAGATAGTTGCTGGGTCGGTCAGTGTTACAAGATAGTTGCTGGGTCAGTCAGTGTTACTACGTGGTTGCTGGGTCAGTCAGTGTTACTAGATAGTTGCTAGGTCGGTCAGTGTTACGAGATAGTTGCTGGGTCAGTCAGTGTTACTAGATAGTTGCTGGGTCAGTCAGTGTTACTAGGTGGTTGCTGGGTCGGTCAGTGTTACTAGGTGGTTGCTGGGTCGGTCAGTGTTACTAGATAGTTGCTGGGTCAGTCAGTGTTACTAGATAGTTGCTGGGTCGGTCAGTGTTACTAGATAGTTGCTGGCTCAGTCAGTGTTACTAGATAGTTGCTGGGTCAGTCAGTGTTACTAGGCGGTTGCTGGGTCGGTCAATGTTACTAGATAGTTGCTGGGTCGGTCAGTGTTACTAGGTGGTTGCTGGGTCAGTCAGTGTTACTAGATAGTTGCTGGGTCGGTCAGTGTTACTAGGTGGTTGCTGGGTCAGTCTGAGTTACTAGGTGGTTGCTGGGTCAGTCAGTGTTACTAGGTGGTTGCTGGGTCAGTCAGTGTTACTAGATAGTTGCTGGGTCAGTCAGTGTTACTAGATAGTTGCTGGGTCGGTCAGTGTTACTAGGTGGTTGCTGGGTCAGTCTGAGTTACTAGGTGGTTGCTGGGTCAGTCAGTGTTACTAGGTGGTTGCTGGGTCAGTCAGTGTTACTAGATAGTTGCTGGGTCAGTCAGTGTTACTAGATAGTTGCTGGGTCAGTCAGTGTTACTAGATAGTTGCTGGGTCAGTCAGTGTTACTAGGTAGTTGCTGGGTCAGTCAGTGTTACTAGGTGGTTGCTGGGTCAGTCAGTGTTACTAGATAGTTGCTGGGTCAGTCAGTGTTACTAGATAGTTGCTGGGTCAGTCAGTGTTACTAGGTAGTTGCTGGGTGAGTCAGTGTTACTAGGTGGTTGCTGGGTCGGTCAGTGTTACTAGATAGTTGCTGGGTCAGTCAGTGTTACTAGATAGTTGCTGGGTCAGTCAGTGTTACTAGGTGGTTGCTGGGTCGGTCAGTGTTACTAGATAGTTGCTGGGTCAGTCAGTGTTACTAGGTGGTTGCTGGATAAGTCTGTGTTACTAGTTGGTTGCTGGGTCAGTCAGTGTTACTAGGTGGTTGCTGGGTCAGTCATGGTTACTAGATAGTTGCTGGGTCAGTCAGTGTTACTAGATAGTTGCTGGGTGAGTCAGTGTTACTAGGTGGTTGCTGGGTCGGTCAGTGTTACTAGATAGTTGCTGGGTCAGTCAGTGTTACTAGGTGGTTGCTGGGTCAGTCAGTGTTACTAGATAGTTGCTGGGTCAGTCAGTGTTACTAGGTGGTTGCTGGGTCAGTCAGTGTTACTAGATAGTTGCTGGGTCGGTCAGTGTTACTAGATAGTTGCTGGGTCAGTCAGTGTTACTAGATAGTTGCTGGGTCAGTCAGTGTTACTAGGTGGTTGCTGGGTCGGTCAGTGTTACTAGATAGTTGCTGGGTCAGTCAGTGTTACTAGGTGGTTGCTGGGTAAGTCTGTGTTACTAGGTGGTTGCTGGGTCAGTCAGTGTTACTAGGTGGTTGCTGGGTCAGTCAGTGTTACTAGATAGTTGCTGGGTCAGTCAGTGTTACTAGATAGTTGCTGGGTCAGTCAGTGTTACTAGGTGGTTGCTGGGTCGGTCAGTGTTACTAGATAGTTGCTGGGTCAGTCAGTGTTACTAGGTGGTTGCTGGGTAGGTCAGTGTTACTAGATAGTTGCTGGGTTAGTCAGTGTTACTAGGTGGTTGCTGGGTCAGTCAGTGTTACTAGATAGTTGCTGGGTCGGTCAGTGTTACAAGATAGTTGCTGGGTCAGTCAGTGTTACTACGTGGTTGCTGGGTCAGTCAGTGTTAAAAGATAGTTGCTAGGTCGGTCAGTGTTACGAGATAGTTGCTGGGTCAGTCAGTGTTACTAGATAGTTGCTGGGTCAGTCAGTGTTACTAGGTGGTTGCTGGGTCGGTCAGTGTTACTAGGTGGTTGCTGGGTCGGTCAGTGTTACTAGATAGTTGCTGGGTCAGTCAGTGTTACTAGATAGTTGCTGGGTCGGTCAGTGTTACTAGATAGTTGCTGGCTCAGTCAGTGTTACTAGATAGTTGCTGGGTCAGTCAGTGTTACTAGGCGGTTGCTGGGTCGGTCAATGTTACTAGATAGTTGCTGGGTCGGTCAGTGTTACTAGGTGGTTGCTGGGTCAGTCAGTGTTACTAGATAGTTGCTGGGTCGGTCAGTGTTACTAGGTGGTTGCTGGGTCAGTCTGAGTTACTAGGTGGTTGCTGGGTCAGTCAGTGTTACTAGGTGGTTGCTGGGTCAGTCAGTGTTACTAGATAGTTGCTGGGTCAGTCAGTGTTACTAGATAGTTGCTGGGTCAGTCAGTGTTACTAGATAGTTGCTGGGTCAGTCAGTGTTACTAGGTAGTTGCTGGGTCGGTCGGTGTTACTAGATAATTGCTGGGTCAGTCAGTGTTACTAGGTGGTTGCTGGGTCGGTCTGTGTTACTAGATAGTTGCTTGGTCAGTCAGTGTTACTAGATAGTTGCTGGGTTGGTCAGTGTTACTAGGTGGTTGCTGCGTCGGTCAGTGTTACTAGATAGTTGCTGGGTCGGTCAGTGTTACTAGATAGTTGCAGTGTCGGTCAGTGTTACAAGATAGTTGCTGGGTCAGTCAGTGTTACTAGGTGGTTGCTGGGTCAGTCAGTGTTACTAGATAGTTGCTGGGTCGGTCAGTGTTACTAGATAGTTGCTGGGTCAGTCAGTGTTACTAGATAGTTGCTGGGTCAGTCAGTGTTACTAGGTGGTTGCTGGGTCGGTCAGTTTTACTAGGTGGTTGCTGGGTCGGTCAGTGTTACTAGATAGTTGCTGCGTCAGTCAGTGTTACTAGATAGTTGCTGGGTCAGTCAGTGTTACTAGATACTTGCTGGGTTGGTCTGTGTTACTAGAAAAGTTGCTGGGTCAGTCAGTGTTACTAGGTGGTTGCTGGGTCAGTCAGTGTTACTAGGTGGTTGCTGGGTCGGTCAGTGTTACTAGATAGTTGCTGGGTCAGTCAGTGTTACTAGGTGGTTGCTGGGTCAGTCAGTGTTACTAGATAGTTGCTGGGTCGGTCAGTGTTACTAGGTGGATGCTGGGTCAGTCAGTGTTACTAGATAGTTGCTGGGTCGTTCAGTGTTACTAGATAGTTGCTGGGTCAGTCAGTGTTACTAGATAGTTGCTGGGTCAGTCAGTGTTACTAGGTGGTTGCTGGGTCGGTCAGTGTTACTAGAAAGTTGCTGTGTCGGTCAGTGTTACTAGGTGGTTGCTGGGTCGGTCAGTGTTACTAGATATTTGCTGGGTCATTTAGAGTTACTAGGTGGTTTCTGGGTCGGTCAGTGTTACTAGATAGTTGCTGGGTCGGTCAGTGTTACTAGGTTGTTGCTGGGTCGGTCAGTGTTACTAGGTGGATGCTGGGTCGGTCAGTGTTACTAGATAGTTGCTGGGTCGGTCAGTGTTACTAGGTGGTTACTGGGTCGGTCAGTGTTACTAGATAGTTGCTGGGTCGGTCAGTGTTACTAGATAGTTGCTGGGTCAGTCAGTGTTACTAGGTGGTTGCTGGGTCGGTCAGTGTTACTAGGTGGTTGCTGGGTCGGTCAGTGTTACTAGATAGTTGCTGGGTCAGTCAGTGTTACTAGATAGTTGCTGGGTCGGTCAGTGTTACTAGATAGTTGCTGGCTCAGTCAGTGTTACTAGATAGTTGCTGGGTCAGTCAGTGTTACTAGGTGGTTGCTGGGTCGGTCAATGTTACTAGATAGTTGCTGGGTCGGTCAGTGTTACTAGGTGGTTGCTGGGTCAGTCAGTGTTACTAGATAGTTGCTGGGTCGGTCAGTGTTACTAGGTGGTTGCTGGGTCAGTCTGAGTTACTAGGTGGTTGCTGGGTCAGTCAGTGTTACTAGGTGGTTGCTGGGTCAGTCAGTGTTACTAGATAGTTGCTGGGTCAGTCAGTGTTACTAGATAGTTGCTGGGTCAGTCAGTGTTACTAGATAGTTGCTGGGTCAGTCAGTGTTACTAGGTAGTTGCTGGGTCGGTCGGTGTTACTAGATAATTGCTGGGTCAGTCAGTGTTACTAGGTGGTTGCTGGGTCGGTCTGTGTTACTAGATAGTTGCTTGGTCAGTCAGTGTTACTAGATAGTTGCTGGGTTGGTCAGTGTTACTAGGTGGTTGCTGCGTCGGTCAGTGTTACTAGATAGTTGCTGGGTCGGTCAGTGTTACTAGATAGTTGCAGTGTCGGTCAGTGTTACAAGATAGTTGCTGGGTCAGTCAGTGTTACTAGGTGGTTGCTGGGTCAGTCAGTGTTACTAGATAGTTGCTGGGTCGGTCAGTGTTACTAGATAGTTGCTGGGTCAGTCAGTGTTACTAGATAGTTGCTGGGTCAGTCAGTGTTACTAGGTGGTTGCTGGGTCGGTCAGTTTTACTAGGTGGTTGCTGGGTCGGTCAGTGTTACTAGATAGTTGCTGCGTCAGTCAGTGTTACTAGATAGTTGCTGGGTCAGTCAGTGTTACTAGATACTTGCTGGGTTGGTCTGTATTACTAGAAAAGTTGCTGGGTCAGTCAGTGTTACTAGGTGGTTGCTGGGTCAGTCAGTGTTACTAGGTGGTTGCTGGGTCGGTCAGTGTTACTAGATAGTTGCTGGGTCAGTCAGTGTTACTAGGTGGTTGCTGGGTCAGTCAGTGTTACTAGATAGTTGCTGGGTCGGTCAGTGTTACTAGGTGGATGCTGGGTCAGTCAGTGTTACTAGATAGTTGCTGGGTCGTTCAGTGTTACTAGATAGTTGCTGGGTCAGTCAGTGTTACTAGATAGTTGCTGGGTCAGTCAGTGTTACTAGGTGGTTGCTGGGTCAGTCAGTGTTACTAGATATTTGCTGGGTCATTTAGAGTTACTAGGTGGTTTCTGGGTCGGTCAGTGTTACTAGATAGTTGCTGGGTCGGTCAGTGTTACTAGGTTGTTGCTGGGTCGGTCAGTGTTACTAGGTGGATGCTGGGTCGGTCAGTGTTACTAGATAGTTGCTGGGTCGGTCAGTGTTACTAGGTGGTTGCTGGGTCAGTCTGAGTTACTAGGTGGTTGCTGGGTCAGTCAGTGTTACTAGGTGGTTGCTGGGTCAGTCAGTGTTACTAGATAGTTGCTGGGTCAGTCAGTGTTACTAGATAGTTGCTGGGTCAGTCAGTGTTACTAGATAGTTGCTGGGTCAGTCAGTGTTACTAGGTAGTTGCTGGGTCGGTCGGTGTTACTAGATAATTGCTGGGTCAGTCAGTGTTACTAGGTGGTTGCTGGGTCGGTCTGTGTTACTAGATAGTTGCTTGGTCAGTCAGTGTTACTAGATAGTTGCTGGGTTGGTCAGTGTTACTAGGTGGTTGCTGCGTCGGTCAGTGTTACTAGATAGTTGCTGGGTCGGTCAGTGTTACTAGATAGTTGCAGTGTCGGTCAGTGTTACAAGATAGTTGCTGGGTCAGTCAGTGTTACTAGGTGGTTGCTGGGTCAGTCAGTGTTACTAGATAGTTGCTGGGTCGGTCAGTGTTACTAGATAGTTGCTGGGTCAGTCAGTGTTACTAGATAGTTGCTGGGTCAGTCAGTGTTACTAGGTGGTTGCTGGGTCGGTCAGTTTTACTAGGTGGTTGCTGGGTCGGTCAGTGTTACTAGATAGTTGCTGCGTCAGTCAGTGTTACTAGATAGTTGCTGGGTCAGTCAGTGTTACTAGATACTTGCTGGGTTGGTCTGTGTTACTAGAAAAGTTGCTGGGTCAGTCAGTGTTACTAGGTGGTTGCTGGGTCAGTCAGTGTTACTAGGTGGTTGCTGGGTCGGTCAGTGTTACTAGATAGTTGCTGGGTCAGTCAGTGTTACTAGGTGGTTGCTGGGTCAGTCAGTGTTACTAGATAGTTGCTGGGTCGGTCAGTGTTACTAGGTGGATGCTGGGTCAGTCAGTGTTACTAGATAGTTGCTGGGTCGTTCAGTGTTACTAGATAGTTGCTGGGTCAGTCAGTGTTACTAGATAGTTGCTGGGTCAGTCAGTGTTACTAGGTGGTTGCTGGGTCGGTCAGTGTTACTAGAAAGTTGCTGTGTCGGTCAGTGTTACTAGGTGGTTGCTGGGTCGGTCAGTGTTACTAGATATTTGCTGGGTCATTTAGAGTTACTAGGTGGTTTCTGGGTCGGTCAGTGTTACTAGATAGTTGCTGGGTCGGTCAGTGTTACTAGGTTGTTGCTGGGTCGGTCAGTGTTACTAGGTGGATGCTGGGTCGGTCAGTGTTACTAGATAGTTGCTGGGTCGGTCAGTGTTACTAGGTGGTTACTGGGTCGGTCAGTGTTACTAGATAGTTGCTGGGTCGGTCAGTGTTACTAGATAGTTGCTGGGTCAGTCAGTGTTACTAGGTGGTTGCTGGGTCGGTCAGTGTTACTAGGTGGTTGCTGGGTCGGTCAGTGTTACTAGATAGTTGCTGGGTCAGTCAGTGTTACTAGATAGTTGCTGGGTCGGTCAGTGTTACTAGATAGTTGCTGGCTCAGTCAGTGTTACTAGATAGTTGCTGGGTCAGTCAGTGTTACTAGGTGGTTGCTGGGTCGGTCAATGTTACTAGATAGTTGCTGGGTCGGTCAGTGTTACTAGGTGGTTGCTGGGTCAGTCAGTGTTACTAGATAGTTGCTGGGTCGGTCAGTGTTACTAGGTGGTTGCTGGGTCAGTCTGAGTTACTAGGTGGTTGCTGGGTCAGTCAGTGTTACTAGGTGGTTGCTGGGTCAGTCAGTGTTACTAGATAGTTGCTGGGTCAGTCAGTGTTACTAGATAGTTGCTGGGTCAGTCAGTGTTACTAGATAGTTGCTGGGTCAGTCAGTGTTACTAGGTAGTTGCTGGGTCGGTCGGTGTTACTAGATAATTGCTGGGTCAGTCAGTGTTACTAGGTGGTTGCTGGGTCGGTCTGTGTTACTAGATAGTTGCTTGGTCAGTCAGTGTTACTAGATAGTTGCTGGGTTGGTCAGTGTTACTAGGTGGTTGCTGCGTCGGTCAGTGTTACTAGATAGTTGCTGGGTCGGTCAGTGTTACTAGATAGTTGCAGTGTCGGTCAGTGTTACAAGATAGTTGCTGGGTCAGTCAGTGTTACTAGGTGGTTGCTGGGTCAGTCAGTGTTACTAGATAGTTGCTGGGTCGGTCAGTGTTACTAGATAGTTGCTGGGTCAGTCAGTGTTACTAGATAGTTGCTGGGTCAGTCAGTGTTACTAGGTGGTTGCTGGGTCGGTCAGTTTTACTAGGTGGTTGCTGGGTCGGTCAGTGTTACTAGATAGTTGCTGCGTCAGTCAGTGTTACTAGATAGTTGCTGGGTCAGTCAGTGTTACTAGATACTTGCTGGGTTGGTCTGTATTACTAGAAAAGTTGCTGGGTCAGTCAGTGTTACTAGGTGGTTGCTGGGTCAGTCAGTGTTACTAGGTGGTTGCTGGGTCGGTCAGTGTTACTAGATAGTTGCTGGGTCAGTCAGTGTTACTAGGTGGTTGCTGGGTCAGTCAGTGTTACTAGATAGTTGCTGGGTCGGTCAGTGTTACTAGGTGGATGCTGGGTCAGTCAGTGTTACTAGATAGTTGCTGGGTCGTTCAGTGTTACTAGATAGTTGCTGGGTCAGTCAGTGTTACTAGATAGTTGCTGGGTCAGTCAGTGTTACTAGGTGGTTGCTGGGTCAGTCAGTGTTACTAGATATTTGCTGGGTCATTTAGAGTTACTAGGTGGTTTCTGGGTCGGTCAGTGTTACTAGATAGTTGCTGGGTCGGTCAGTGTTACTAGGTTGTTGCTGGGTCGGTCAGTGTTACTAGGTGGATGCTGGGTCGGTCAGTGTTACTAGATAGTTGCTGGGTCGGTCAGTGTTACTAGGTGGTTACTGGGTCGGTCAGTGTTACTAGATAGTTGCTGGGTCGGTCAGTGTTACTAGATAGTTGCTGGGTCAGTCAGTGTTACTAGGTGGTTGCTGGGTCGGTCAATGTTACTAGATAGTTGCTGGGTCAGTCAGTGTTACTAGGTGGTTGCTGGGTCAGTCAGTGTTACTAGGTGGTTGCTGGGTCAGTCAGTGTTACTAGATAGTTGCTGGGTCGGTCAGTGTTACTAGACAGTTGCTGGGTCAGTCAGTGTTACTAGATAGTTGCTGGGTCAGTCAGTGTTACTAGGTGGTTGCTGGTTCGGTCAGTGTTACTAGGTGGTTGCTGGGTCGGTCAGTGTTACTAGATAGTTGCTGGGTCAGTCAGTGTTAGTAGATAGTTGCTGGGTCAGTCAGTGTTACTAGATAGTTGCTGGGTTGGTCTGTGTTACTAGATAGTTGCTGGGTCAGTCAGTGTTACTAGGTGGTTGCTGGGTCAGTCAGTGTTACTAGATAGTTGCTGGGTCAGTCAGTGTTACTAGATAGTTGCTGGGTCAGTCAGTGTTACTAGGTAGTTGCTGGGTGAGTCAGTGTTACTAGGTGGTTGCTGGGTCGGTCAGTGTTACTAGATAGTTGCTGGGTCAGTCAGTGTTACTAGGTGGTTGCTGGGTCAGTCAGTGTTACTAGATAGTTGCTGGGTCAGTCAGTGTTACTAGGTAGTTGCTGGGTGAGTCAGTGTTACTAGGTGGTTGCTGGGTCAGTCAGTGTTACTAGATAGTTGCTAGGTCGGTCAGTGTTACGAGATAGTTGCTGGGTCAGTCAGTGTTACTAGATAGTTGCTGGGTCAGTCAGTGTTACTAGGTGGTTGCTGGGTCGGTCAGTGTTACTAGGTGGTTGCTGGGTCGGTCAGTGTTACTAGATAGTTGCTGGGTCAGTCAGTGTTACTAGATAGTTGCTGGGTCAGTCAGTGTTACTAGGTAGTTGCTGGGTGAGTCAGTGTTACTAGGTGGTTGCTGGGTCGGTCAGTGTTACTAGATAGTTGCTGGGTCAGTCAGTGTTACTAGGTGGTTGCTGGGTCAGTCAGTGTTACTAGATAGTTGCTGGGTCGGTCAGTGTTACTAGGTGGTTGCTGGGTCAGTCAGTGTTACTAGATAGTTGCTGGGTCGGTCAGTGTTACTAGATAGTTGCTGGGTCAGTCAGTGTTACTAGATAGTTGCTGGGTCAGTCAGTGTTACTAGGTGGTTGCTGGGTCGGTCAGTGTTACTAGATAGTTGCTGGGTCAGTCAGTGTTACTAGGTGGTTGCTGGGTCAGTCAGTGTTACTAGATAGTTGCTGGGTCAGTCAGTGTTACTAGATAGTTGCTGGGTCAGTCAGTGTTACTAGGTAGTTGCTGGGTGAGTCAGTGTTACTAGGTGGTTGCTGGGTCGGTCAGTGTTACTAGATAGTTGCTGGGTCAGTCAGTGTTACTAGGTGGTTGCTGGGTCAGTCAGTGTTACTAGATAGTTGCTGGGTCAGTAAGTGTTACTAGGTGGTTGCTGGGTCAGTCAGTGTTACTAGATAGTTGCTGGGTCGGTCAGTGTTACTAGATAGTTGCTGGGTCAGTCAGTGTTACTAGATAGTTGCTGGGTAAGTCAGTGTTACTAGGTGGTTGCTGGGTCGGTCAGTGTTACTAGATAGTTGCTGGGTCAGTCAGTGTTACTAGGTGGTTGCTGGGTAAGTCTGTGTTACTAGGTGGTTGCTGGGTCAGTCAGTGTTACTAGGTGGTTGCTGGGTCAGTCAGTGTTACTAGATAGTTGCTGGGTCAGTCAGTGTTACTAGATAGTTGCTGGGTCAGTCAGTGTTACTAGGTGGTTGCTGGGTCGGTCAGTGTTACTAGATAGTTGCTGGGTCAGTCAGTGTTACTAGGTGGTTGCTGGGTCGGTCAGTGTTACTAGATAGTTGCTGGGTTAGTCAGTGTTACTAGGTGGTTGCTGGGTCAGTCAGTGTTACTAGATAGTTGCTGGGTAGGTCAGTGTTACAAGATAGTTGCTGGGTCAGTCAGTGTTACTACGTGGTTGCTGGGTCAGTCAGTGTTACTAGATACTTGCTAGGTCGGTCAGTGTTACGAGATAGTTGCTGGGTCAGTCAGTGTTACTAGATAGTTGCTGGGTCAGTCAGTGTTACTAGGTGGTTGCTGGGTCGGTCAGTGTTACTAGGTGGTTGCTGGGTCGGTCAGTGTTACTAAATAGTTGCTGGGTCAGTCAGTGTTACTAGATAGTTGCTGGGTCAGTCAGTGTTACTAGGTAGTTGCTGGGTGAGTCAGTGTTACTAGGTGGTTGCTGGGTCGGTCAGTGTTACTAGATAGTTGCTGGGTCAGTCAGTGTTACTAGGTGGTTGCTGGGTCGGTCAGTGTTACTAGATAGTTGCTGTGTCGGTCAGTGTTACTAGGTGGTTGCTGGGTCAGTCAGTGTTACTAGATAGTTGCTGGGTCGGTCAGTGTTACTAGATAGTTGCTGGGTCAGTCAGTGTTACTAGATAGTTGCTGGGTCAGTCAGTGTTACTAGGTGGTTGCTGGGTCGGTCAGTGTTACTAGATAGTTGCTGGGTCAGTCAGTGTTACTAGGTGGTTGCTGGGTCAGTCAGTGTTACTAGATAGTTGCTGGGTCAGTCAGTGTTACTAGATAGTTGCTGGGTCAGTCAGTGTTACTAGGTAGTTGCTGGGTGAGTCAGTGTTACTAGGTGGTTGCTGGGTCGGTCAGTGTTACTAGATAGTTGCTGGGTCAGTCAGTGTTACTAGGTGGTTGCTGGGTCAGTCAGTGTTACTAGATAGTTGCTGGGTCAGTCAGTGTTACTAGGTGGTTGCTGGGTCAGTCAGTGTTACTAGATAGTTGCTGGGTCGGTCAGTGTTACTAGATAGTTGCTGGGTCAGTCAGTGTTACTAGATAGTTGCTGGGTCAGTCAGTGTTACTAGGTGGTTGCTGGGTCGGTCAGTGTTACTAGATAGTTGCTGGGTCAGTCAGTGTTACTAAGTGGTTGCTGGGTAAGTCTGTGTTACTAGGTGGTTGCTGGGTCAGTCAGTGTTACTAGGTGGTTGCTGGGTCAGTCAGTGTTACTAGATAGTTGCTGGGTCAGTCAGTGTTACTAGATAGTTGCTGGGTCAGTCAGTGTTACTAGGTGGTTGCTGGGTCGGTCAGTGTTACTAGATAGTTGCTGGGTCAGTCAGTGTTACTAGGTGGTTGCTGGGTCGGTCTGTGTTACTAGATAGTTGCTGGGTCAGTCAGTGTTACTAGATTGTTGCTGGGTCGGTCAGTGTTACTAGATGGTTGCTGGGTCGGTCAGTGTTACTAGATAGTTGCTGGGTTAGTGAGTGTTACTAGGTGGTTGCTGGATCAGTCAGTGTTACTAGATAGTTGCTGGGTCGGTCAGTGTTACAAGATAGTTGCTGGGTCAGTCAGTGTTACTACGTGGTTGCTGGGTCAGTCAGTGTTACTAGATAGTTGCTAGGTCGGTCAGTGTTACGAGATAGTTGCTGGGTCAGTCAGTGTTACTAGATAGTTGCTGGGTCAGTCAGTGTTACTAGGTGGTTGCTGGGTCGGTCAGTGTTACTAGGTGGTTGCTGGGTCGGTCAGTGTTACTAGATAGTTGCTGGGTCAGTCAGTGTTACTAGATAGTTGCTGGGTCAGTCAGTGTTACTAGGTAGTTGCTGGGTGAGTCAGTGTTACTAGGTGGTTGCTGGGTCGGTCAGTGTTACTAGATAGTTGCTGGGTCAGTCAGTGTTACTAGGTGGTTGCTGGGTCGGTCAGTGTTACTAGATAGTTGCTGGGTCGGTCAGTGTTACTAGGTGGTTGCTGGGTCAGTCAGTGTTACTAGATAGTTGCTGGGTCGGTCAGTGTTACTAGATAGTTGCTGGGTCAGTCAGTGTTACTAGATAGTTGCTGGGTCAGTCAGTGTTACTAGGTGGTTGCTGGGTCGGTCAGTGTTACTAGGTGGTTGCTGGGTCAGTCAGTGTTACTAGATAGTTGCTGGGTCAGTCAGTGTTACTAGGTAGTTGCTGGGTGAGTCAGTGTTAGTAGGTGGTTGCTGGGTCGGTCAGTGTTACTAGATAGTTGCTGGGTCAGTCAGTGTTACTAGGTGGTTGCTGGGTCAGTCAGTGTTACTAGATAGTTGCTGGGTCAGTCAGTGTTACTAGGTGGTTGCTGGGTCAGTCAGTGTTACTAGGTGGTTGCTGGGTCGGTCAGTGTTACTAGGTGGTTGCTGGGTCAGTCAGTGTTACTAGATAGTTGCTGGGTCAGTCAGTGTTACTAGATAGTTGCTGGGTCAGTCAGTGTTACTAGGTAGTTGCTGGGTGAGTCAGTGTTAGTAGGTGGTTGCTGGGTCGGTCAGTGTTACTAGATAGTTGCTGGGTCAGTCAGTGTTACTAGGTGGTTGCTGGGTCAGTCAGTGTTACTAGATAGTTGCTGGGTCAGTAAGTGCTACTAGGTGGTTGCTGGGTCAGTCAGTGTTACTAGATAGTTGCTGGGTCGGTCAGTGTTACTAGATAGTTGCTGGGTCAGTCAGTGTTACTAGATAGTTGCTGGGTCAGTCAGTGTTACTAGGTGGTTGCTGGGTCGGTCAGTGTTACTAGATAGTTGCTGGGTCAGTCAGTGTTACTAGGTGGTTGCTGGGTCGGTCAGTGTTACTAGATAGTTGCTGGGTCAGTCAGTGTTACTAGGTGGTTGCTGGGTCAGTCAGTGTTACTAGATAGTTGCTGGGTCAGTCAGTGTTACTAGATAGTTGCTGGGTCAGTCAGTGTTACTAGGTAGTTGCTGGGTGAGTCAGTGTTGCTAGGTGGTTGCTGGGTCGGTCAGTGTTACTAGATAGTTGCTGGGTCAGTCAGTGTTACTAGGTGGTTGCTGGGTCAGTCAGTGTTACTAGATAGTTGCTGGGTCAGTCAGTGTTACTAGGTGGTTGCTGGGTCAGTCAGTGTTACTAGATAGTTGCTGGGTCGGTCAGTGTTACTAGATAGTTGCTGGGTCAGTCAGTGTTACTAGATAGTTGCTGGGTCAGTCAGTGTTACTAGGTGGTTGCTGGGTCGGTCAGTGTTACTAGATAGTTGCTGGGTCAGTCAGTGTTACTAGGTGGTTGCTGGGTAAGTCTGTGTTACTAGGTGGTTGCTGGGTCAGTCAGTGTTACTACGTGGTTGCTGGGTCAGTCAGTGTTACTAGATAGTTGCTGGGTCAGTCAGTGTTACTAGATAGTTGCTGGGTCAGTCAGTGTTACTAGGTGGTTGCTGGGTCAGTCAGTGTTACTAGATACTTGCTAGGTCGGTCAGTGTTACGAGATAGTTGCTGGGTCAGTCAGTGTTACTAGATAGTTGCTGGGTCAGTCAGTGTTACTAGGTGGTTGCTGGGTCGGTCAGTGTTACTAGGTGGTTGCTGGGTCGGTCAGTGTTACTAAATAGTTGCTGGGTCAATCAGTGTTACTAGATAGTTGCTGGGTCAGTCAGTGTTACTAGGTAGTTGCTGGGTGAGTCAGTGTTACTAGGTGGTTGCTGGGTCGGTCAGTGTTACTAGATAGTTGCTGGGTCAGTCAGTGTTACTAGGTGGTTGCTGGGTCGGTCAGTGTTACTAGATAGTTGCTGTGTCGGTCAGTGTTACTAGGTGGTTGCTGGGTCAGTCAGTGTTACTAGATAGTTGCTGGGTCGGTCAGTGTTACTAGATAGTTGCTGGGTCAGTCAGTGTTACTAGATAGTTGCTGGGTCAGTCAGTGTTACTAGGTGGTTGCTGGGTCGGTCAGTGTTACTAGATAGTTGCTGGGTCAGTCAGTGTTACTAGGTGGTTGCTGGGTCAGTCAGTGTTACTAGATAGTTGCTGGGTCAGTCAGTGTTACTAGATAGTTGCTGGGTCAGTCAGTGTTACTAGGTAGTTGCTGGGTGAGTCAGTGTTACTAGGTGGTTGCTGGGTCGGTCAGTGTTACTAGATAGTTGCTGGGTCAGTCAGTGTTACTAGGTGGTTGCTGGGTCAGTCAGTGTTACTAGATAGTTGCTGGGTCAGTCAGTGTTACTAGGTGGTTGCTGGGTCAGTCAGTGTTACTAGATAGTTGCTGGGTCAGTCAGTGTTACTAGGTGGTTGCTGGGTCAGTCAGTGTTACTAGATAGTTGCTGGGTCAGTCAGTGTTACTAGATAGTTGCTGGGTCAGTCAGTGTTACTAGATAGTTGCTGGGTCAGTCAGTGTTACTAGGTGGTTGCTGGTTCGGTCAGTGTTACTAGATAGTTGCTGGGTCAGTCAGTGTTACTAGGTGGTTGCTGGGTCGGTCTGTGTTACTAGATAGTTGCTGGGTCAGTCAGTGTTACTAGATTGTTGCTGGGTCGGTCAGTGTTACTAGATGGTTGCTGGGTCGGTCAGTGTTACTAGATAGTTGCTGGGTTAGTGAGTGTTACTAGGTGGTTGCTGGATCAGTCAGTGTTACTAGATAGTTGCTGGGTCGGTCAGTGTTACAAGATAGTTGCTGGGTCAGTCAGTGTTACTACGTGGTTGCTGGGTCAGTCAGTGTTACTAGATAGTTGCTAGGTCGGTCAGTGTTACGAGATAGTTGCTGGGTCAGTCAGTGTTACTAGATAGTTGCTGGGTCAGTCAGTGTTACTAGGTGGTTGCTGGGTCGGTCAGTGTTACTAGGTGGTTGCTGGGTCGGTCAGTGTTACTAGATAGTTGCTGGGTCAGTCAGTGTTACTAGATAGTTGCTGGGTCAGTCAGTGTTACTAGGTAGTTGCTGGGTGAGTCAGTGTTACTAGGTGGTTGCTGGGTCGGTCAGTGTTACTAGATAGTTGCTGGGTCAGTCAGTGTTACTAGGTGGTTGCTGGGTCGGTCAGTGTTACTAGATAGTTGCTGGGTCGGTCAGTGTTACTAGGTGGTTGCTGGGTCAGTCAGTGTTACTAGGTAGTTGCTGGGTGAGTCAGTGTTAGTAGGTGGTTGCTGGGTCGGTCAGTGTTACTAGATAGTTGCTGGGTCAGTCAGTGTTACTAGGTGGTTGCTGGGTCAGTCAGTGTTACTAGATAGTTGCTGGGTCAGTCAGTGTTACTAGGTGGTTGCTGGGTCGGTCAGTGTTACTAGGTGGTTGCTGGGTCAGTCAGTGTTACTAGATAGTTGCTGGGTCAGTCAGTGTTACTAGGTAGTTGCTGGGTGAGTCAGTGTTAGTAGGTGGTTGCTGGGTCGGTCAGTGTTACTAGATAGTTGCTGGGTCAGTCAGTGTTACTAGGTGGTTGCTGGGTCAGTCAGTGTTACTAGATAGTTGCTGGGTCAGTCAGTGTTACTAGGTGGTTGCTGGGTCAGTCAGTGTTACTAGATAGTTGCTGGGTCGGTCAGTGTTACTAGATAGTTGCTGGGTCAGTCAGTGTTACTAGATAGTTGCTGGGTCAGTCAGTGTTACTAGGTGGTTGCTGGGTCGGTCAGTGTTACTAGATAGTTGCTGGGTCAGTCAGTGTTACTAGGTGGTTGCTGGGTAAGTCTGTGTTACTAGGTGGTTGCTGGGTCAGTCAGTGTTACTAGGTGGTTGCTGGGTCAGTCAGTGTTACTAGATAGTTGCTGGGTCAGTCAGTGTTACTAGATAGTTGCTGGGTCAGTCAGTGTTACTAGGTGGTTGCTGGGTCGGTCAGTGTTACTAGATAGTTGCTGGGTCAGTCAGTGTTACTAGGTGTTTGCTGGGTCGGTCTGTGTTACTAGATAGTTGCTGGGTCAGTCAGTGTTACTAGATTGTTGCTGGGTCGGTCAGTGTTACTAGGATGTTGCTGGGTCGGTCAGTGTTACTAGATAGTTGCTGGGTCGGTCAGTGTTACTAGATAGTTGCTGGGTCGGTCAGTGTTACAAGATAGTTGCTGGGTCAGTCAGTGTTACTAGGTTGTTGCTGGGTCAGTCAGTGTTACTAGATAGTTGCTAGGTCGGTCAGTGTTACCAGATAGTTGCTGGGTCGGTCAGTGTTACTAGATAGTTGCTGGGTCAGTCAGTGTTACTAGATAGTTGCTGGGTCAGTCAGTGTTACTAGGTAGTTGCTGGGTGAGTCAGTGTTACTAGGTGGTTGCTGGGTCGGTCAGTGTTACTAGATAGTTGCTGGGTCAGTCAGTGTTACTAGGTGGTTGCTGGGTCAGTCAGTGTTACTAGATAGTTGCTGGGTCGGTCAGTGTTACTAGGTGGTTGCTGGGTCGGTCAGTGTTACTAGATAGTTGCTGGGTTAGTCAGTGTTACTAGGTGGTTGCTGGGTCAGTCAGTGTTACTAGATAGTTGCTGGGTCGGTCAGTGTTACAAGATAGTTGCTGGGTCAGTCAGTGTTACTACGTGGTTGCTGGGTCAGTCAGTGTTACTAGATAGTTGCTAGGTCGGTCAGTGTTACGAGATAGTTGCTGGGTCAGTCAGTGTTACTAGATAGTTGCTGGGTCAGTCAGTGTTACTAGGTGGTTGCTGGGTCGGTCAGTGTTACTAGGTGGTTGCTGGGTCGGTCAGTGTTACTAGATAGTTGCTGGGTCAGTCAGTGTTACTAGATAGTTGCTGGGTCAGTCAGTGTTACTAGGTAGTTGCTGGGTGAGTCAGTGTTACTAGGTGGTTGCTGGGTCGGTCAGTGTTACTAGATAGTTGCTGGGTCAGTCAGTGTTACTAGGTGGTTGCTGGGTCGGTCAGTGTTACTAGATAGTTGCTGGATCGGTCAGTGTTACTAGGTGGTTGCTGGGTCAGTCAGTGTTACTAGATAGTTGCTGGGTCGGTCAGTGTTACTAGATAGTTGCTGGGTCAGTCAGTGTTACTAGATAGTTGCTGGGTCAGTCAGTGTTACTAGGTGGTTGCTGGGTCGGTCAGTGTTACTAGATAGTTGCTGGGTCAGTCAGTGTTACTAGGTGGTTGCTGGGTCAGTCAGTGTTACTAGATAGTTGCTGGGTCAGTCAGTGTTACTAGATAGTTGCTGGGTCGGTCAGTGTTACTAGATAGTTGCTGGGTCAGTCAGTGTTACTAGATAGTTGCTGGGTCAGTCAGTGTTACTAGGTGGTTGCTGGGTCGGTCAGTGTTACTAGATAGTTGCTGGGTCAGTCAGTGTTACTAGGTGGTTGCTGGGTAAGTCTGTGTTACTAGGTGGTTGCTGGGTCAGTCAGTGTTACTAGGTGGTTGCTGGGTCAGTCAGTGTTACTAGATAGTTGCTGGGTCAGTCAGTGTTACTAGATAGTTGCTGGGTCAGTCAGTGTTACTAGGTGGTTGCTGGGTCGGTCAGTGTTACTAGATAGTTGCTGGGTCAGTCAGTGTTACTAGGTGGTTGCTGGGTCGGTCTGTGTTACTAGATAGTTGCTGGGTCAGTCAGTGTTACTAGATTTTTGCTGGGTCGGTCAGTGTTACTAGGTGGTTGCTGGGTCGGTCAGTGTTACTAGATAGTTGCTGGGTCGGTCAGTGTTACTAGATAGTTGCTGGGTCGGTCAGTGTTACAAGATAGTTGCTGGGTCAGTCAGTGTTACTAGGTTGTTGCTGGATCAGTCAGTGTTACTAGATAGTTGCTAGGTCGGTCAGTGTTACGAGATAGTTGCTGGGTCGGTCAGTGTTACTAGATAGTTGCTGGGTCAGTCAGTGTTACTAGGTGGTTGCTGGGTCGGTCAGTGTTACTAGGTGGTTGCTGGGTCGGTCAGTGTTACTAGATAGTTGCTGGGTCAGTCAGTGTTACTAGATAGTTGCTGGGTCAGTCAGTGTTACTAGGTAGTTGCTGGGTGAGTCAGTGTTACTAGGTGGTTGCTGGGTCGGTCAGTGTTACTAGATAGTTGCTGGGTCAGTCAGTGTTACTAGGTGGTTGCTGGGTCAGTCAGTGTTACTAGATAGTTGCTGGGTCGGTCAGTGTTACTAGGTGGTTGCTGGGTCAGTCAGTGTTACTAGATAGTTGCTGGGTCGGTCAGTGTTACTAGATAGTTGCTGGGTCAGTCAGTGTTACTAGATAGTTGCTGGGTCAGTCAGTGTTACTAGGTGGTTGCTGGGTCGGTCAGTGTTACTAGATAGTTGCTGGGTCGGTCAGTGTTACTAGGTGGTTGCTGGGTCGGTCAATGTTACTAGATAGTTGCTGGGTCAGTCAGCGTTACTAGGTGGTTGCTGGGTCAGTCAGTGTTACTAGATAGTTGCTGGGTCGGTCAGTGTTACTAGGTGGTTGCTGGGTCAGTCAGTGTTACTAGATAGTTGCTGGGTCGGTCAGTGTTACTAGGTGGTTGCTGGATCAGTCTGTGTTACTAGGTGGTTGCTGGGTCAGTCAGTGTTACTAGGTGGTTGCTGGGTCAGTCAGTGTTACTAGATAGTTGCTGGGTCAGTCAGTGTTACTAGATAGTTGCTGGGTTAGTCAGTGTTACTATGTGGTTGCTGGGTCGGTCAGTGTTACTAGATAGTTGCTGGGTCAGTCAGTGTTACTAGGTGGTTGCTGGGTCGGTCTGTGTTACTAGATAGTTGCTGGGTCAGTCAGTGTTACTAGATAGTTGCTGGGTCGGTCAGTGTTACTAGGTGGTTGCTGGGACGGTCAGTGTTACTAGATAGTTGCTGGGTCGGTCAGTGTTACTAGATAGTTGCATGGTCGGTCAGTTTTACAAGATAGTTGCTGGGTCAGTCAGTGTTACTCGGTGGTTGCTGGGTCAGTCAGTGTTACTAGATAGTTGCTGGGTCGGTCAGTGTTACTAGATAGTTGCTGGGTCAGTCAGTGTTACTAGATAGTTGCTGGGTCAGTCAGTGTTACTAGGTGGTTGCTGGGTCGGTCAGTGTTACTAGGTGGTTTCTGGGTCGGTCAGTGTTACTAGATAGTTGCTGGGTCAGTCAGTGTTACTAGATAGTTGCTGGGTCAGTCAGTGTTACTAGATAGTTGCTGGGTTGGTCAGTGTTATTAGAAAAGTTGCTGGGTCAGTCAGTGTTAAGAGGTGGTTGCTGGGTCAGTCAGTGTTACTAGATAGTTGCTGGGTCAGTCAGTGTTACTAGATAGTTCCAGGGTCAGTCAGTGTTACTAGGTCGTTGCTGGGTGAGTCAGTGTTACTAGGTGGTTGCTGGGTAGGTCAGTGTTACTAGATAGTTGCTGGGTCAGTCAGTGTTACTAGGTGGTTGCTGGGTCAGTCAGTGTTACTAGATAGTTGCTGGGTCGGTCAGTGTTACTAGGTGGTTGCTGGGTCAGTCAGTGTTACTAGATAGTTGCTGGGTCGGTCAGTGTTACTAGATAGTTGCTGGGTCAGTCAGTGTTACTAGATAGTTGCTGGGTCAGTCAGTGTTACTAGGTGGTTGCTGGGTCGGTCAATGTTACTAGATAGTTGCTGGGTCGGTCAGTGTTACTAGGTGGTTGCTGGGTCAGTCAGTGTTACTAGATAGTTGCTGGGTCGGTCAGTGTTACTAGGTGGTTGCTGGGTCAGTCTGTGTTACTAGGTGGTTGCTGGGTCAGTCAGTGTTACTAGGTGGTTGCTGGGTCAGTCAGTGTTACTAGATAGTTGCTGGGTCAGTCAGTGTTACTAGATAGTTGCTGGGTCAGTCAGTGTTACTAGATAGTTGCTGGGTAAGTCAGTGTTACTAGGTGGTTGCTGGGTCGGTCGGTGTTACTAGATAATTGCTGGGTCAGTCAGTGTTACTAGGTGGTTGCTGGGTCGGTCTGTGTTACTAGATAGTTGCTTGGTCAGTCAGTGTTACTAGATAGTTGCTGGGTCGGTCAGTGTTACTAGGTGGTTGCTGCGTCGGTCAGTGTTACTAGATAGTTGCTGGGTCGGTCAGTGTTACTAGATAGTTGCAGTGTCGGTCAGTGTTACAAGATAGTTGCTGGGTAGGTCAGTGTTACTAGGTGGTTGCTGGGTCAGTCAGTGTTACTAGATAGTTGCTGGGTCGGTCAGTGTTACTAGATAGTTGCTGGGTCAGTCAGTGTTACTAGATAGTTGCTGGGTCAGTCAGTGTTACTAGGTGGTTGCTGGGTCGGTCAGTTTTACTAGGTGGTTGCTGGGTCGGTCAGTGTTACTAGATAGTTGCTGCGTCAGTCAGTGTTACTAGATAGTTGCTGGGTCAGTCAGTGTTACTAGGTGGTTGCTGGGTCGGTCAGTGTTACTAGAAAGTTGCTGTGTCGGTCAGTGTTACTAGGTGGTTGCTGGGTCGGTCAGTGTTACTAGATATTTGCTGGGTCATTTAGCGTTACTAGGTGGTTGCTGGGTCGGTCAGTGTTACTAGATAGTTGCTGGGTCGGTCAGTGTTACTAGGTTGTTGCTGGGTCGGTCAGTGTTACTAGGTGGATGCTGGGTCGGTCAGTGTTACTAGATAGTTGCTGGGTCGGTCAGTGTTACTAGGTGGTTACTGGGTCGGTCAGTGTTACTAGATAGTTGCTGGGTAGGTCAGTGTTACTAGATAGTTGCTGGGTCAATCAGTGTTACTAGATAGTTGCTGGGTCGGTCAGTGTTACTAGGTGGTTGCTGGGTCAGTCAGTGTTACTAGATAGTTGCTGGGTCGGTCAGTGTTACTAGATAGTTGCTGGGTCAGTCAGTGTTACTAGATATTTGCTGGGTCAGTCAGTGTTACTAGGTGGTTGCTGGGTCGGTCAATGTTACTAGAAAGTTGTTGGGTCGGTCAGTGTTACTAGGTGGTTGCTGGGTCAGTCAGTGTTACTAGATAGTTGCTGGGTCGGTCAGTGTTACTAGGTGGTTGCTGGGTCAGTCTGTGTTACTAGGTGGTTGCTGGGTCAGTCAGTGTTACTAGGTGGTTGCTGGGTCAGTCAGTGTTACTAGATAGTTGCTGGGTCAGTCAGTGTTACTAGATAGTTGCTGGGTCAGTCAGTGTTACTAGATAGTTGCTGGGTCAGTCAGTGTTACTAGATAGTTGCTGGGTCAGTCAGTGTTACTAGATAGTTGCTGGGTCAGTCAGTGTTACTAGGTGGTTGCTGGGTCAGTCAGTGTTACTAGAAAGTTGCTGTGTCGGTCAGTGTTACTAGGTGGTTGCTGGGTCGGTCAGTGTTACTAGATATTTGCTGGGTCATTTAGCGTTACTAGATGGTTGCTGGGTCGGTCAGTGTTACTAGATAGTTGCTGGGTCGGTCAGTGTTACTAGGTTGTTGCTGGGTCGGTCAGTGTTACTAGGTGGATGCTGGGTCGGTCAGTGTTACTAGATAGTTGCTGGGTCGGTCAGTGTTACTAGGTGGTTACTGGGTCGGTCAGTGTTACTAGATAGTTGCTGGGTCGGTCAGTGTTACTAGATAGTTGCTGGGTCAGTCAGTGTTACTAGATAGTTGCTGGGTTGGTCTGTGTTACTAGAAAAGTTGCTGGGTCAGTCAGTGTTACTAGGTGGTTGCTGGGTCAGTCAGTGTTACTAGGTGGTTGCTGGGTCGGTCAGTGTTACTAGATAGTTGCTGGGTCAGTCAGTGTTACTAGGTGGTTGCTGGGTCAGTCAGTGTTACTAGATAGTTGCTGGGTCGGTCAGTGTTACTAGGTGGTTGCTGGGTCAGTCAGTGTTACTAGATAGTTGCTGGGTCGGTCAGTGTTACTAGATAGTTGCTGGGTCAGTCAGTGTTACTAGATAGTTGCTGGGTCAGTCAGTGTTACTAGGTGGTTGCTGGGTCGGTCAGTGTTACTAGAAAGTTGCTGTGTCGGTCAGTGTTACTAGGTGGTTGCTGGGTCATTTAGCGTTACTAGGTGGTTGCTGGGTCGGTCAGTGTTACTAGATAGTTGCTGGGTCGGTCAGTGTTACTAGGTTGTTGCTGGGTCTGTCAGTGTTACTAGGTGGATGCTGGGTCGGTCAGTGTTACTAGATAGTTGCTGGGTCGGTCAGTGTTACTAGGTGGTTACTGGGTCGGTCAGTGTTACTAGATAGTTGCTGGGTAGGTCAGTGTTACTAGATAGTTGCTGGGTCAATCAGTGTTACTAGATAGTTGCTGGGTCGGTCAGTGTTACTAGGTGGTTGCTGGGTCAGTCAGTGTTACTAGATAGTTGCTGGGTCGGTCAGTGTTACTAGATAGTTGCTGGGTCAGTCAGTGTTACTAGATATTTGCTGGGTCAGTCAGTGTTACTAGGTGGTTGCTGGGTCGGTCAATGTTACTAGATAGTTGCTGGGTCGGTCAGTGTTACTAGGTGGTTGCTGGGTCAGTCAGTGTTACTAGATAGTTGCTGGGTCGGTCATTGTTACTAGGTGGTTGCTGGGTCAGTCTGTGTTACTAGATAGTTGCTGGGTCAGTCAGTGTTACTAGATAGTTGCTGGGTCAGTCAGTGTTACTAGGTGGTTGCTGGGTCAGTCAGTGTTACTAGAAAGTTGCTGTGTCGGTCAGTGTTACTAGGTGGTTGCTGGGTCGGTCAGTGTTACTAGATATTTGCTGGGTCATTTAGCGTTACTAGGTGGTTGCTGGGTCGGTCAGTGTTACTAGATAGTTGCTGGGTCGGTCAGTGTTACTAGGTTGTTGCTGGGTCGGTCAGTGTTACTAGGTGGATGCTGGGTCGGTCAGTGTTACTAGATAGTTGCTGGGTCAGTCAGTGTTACTAGATAGTTGCTGGGTTGGTCTGTGTTACTAGAAAAGTTGCTGGGTCAGTCAGTGTTACTAGGTGGTTGCTGGGTCAGTCAGTGTTACTAGGTGGTTGCTGGGTCGGTCAGTGTTACTAGATAGTTGCTGGGTCAGTCAGTGTTACTAGGTGGTTGCTGGGTCAGTCAGTGTTACTAGATAGTTGCTGGGTCGGTCAGTGTTACTAGGTGGTTGCTGGGTCAGTCAGTGTTACTAGATAGTTGCTGGGTCGGTCATTGTTACTAGATAGTTGCTAGGTCAGTCAGTGTTACTAGATAGTTGCTGGGTCAGTCAGTGTTACTAGGTGGTTGCTGGGTCGGTCAGTGTTACTAGAAAGTTGCTGTGTCGGTCAGTGTTACTAGGTGGTTGCTGGGTCGGTCAGTGTTACTAGATATTTGCTGGGTCATTTAGCGTTACTAGGTGGTTGCTGGGTCGGTCAGTGTTACTAGATAGTTGCTGGGTCGGTCAGTGTTACTAGGTTGTTGCTGGGTCGGTCAGTGTTACTAGGTGGATGCTGGGTCGGTCAGTGTTACTAGATAGTTGCTGGGTCGGTCAGTGTTACTAGGTGGTTACTGGGTCGGTCAGTGTTACTAGATAGTTGCTGGGTCGGTCAGTGTTACTAGATAGTTGCTGGGTCAATCAGTGTTACTAGATAGTTGCTGGGTCGGTCAGTGTTACTAGGTGGTTGCTGGGTCAGTCAGTGTTACTAGATAGTTGCTGGGTCGGTCAGTGTTACTAGATAGTTGCTGGGTCAGTCATTGTTACTAGATATTTGCTGGGTCAGTCAGTGTTACTAGGTGGTTGCTGGGTCGGTCAATGTTACTAGATAGTTGCTGGGTCGGTCAGTGTTACTAGGTGGTTGCTGGGTCAGTCATTGTTACTAGATAGTTGCTGGGTCGGTCAGTGTTACTAGGTGGTTGCTGGGTCAGTCTGTGTTACTAGGTGGTTGCTGGGTCAGTCAGTGTTACTAGGTGGTTGCTGGGTCAGTCAGTGTTACTAGATAGTTGCTGGGTCAGTCAGTGTTACTAGATAGTTGCTGGGTCAGTCAGTGTTACTAGATAGTTGCTGGGTCAGTCAGTGTTACTAGGTGGTTGCTGGGTCGGTCGGTGTTACTAGATAATTGCTGGGTCAGTCAGTGTTACTAGGTGGTTGCTGGGTCGGTCTGTGTTACTAGATAGTTGCTTGGTCAGTCAGTGTTACTAGATAGTTGCTGGGTCGGTCAGTGTTACTAGGTGGTTGCTGCGTCGGTCAGTGTTACTAGATAGTTGCTGGGTCGGTCAGTGTTACTAGATAGTTGCAGTGTCGGTCAGTGTTACAAGATAGTTGCTGGGTAAGTCAGTGTTACTAGGTGGTTGCTGGGTCAGTCAGTGTTACTAGATAGTTGCTGGGTCGGTCAGTGTTACTAGATAGTTGCTGGGTCAGTCAGTGTTACTAGATAGTTGCTGGTTCAGTCAGTGTTACTAGGTGGTTGCTGGGTCGGTCAGTTTTCCTAGGTGGTTGCTGGGTCGGTCAGTGTTACTAGATAGTTGCTGCGTCAGTCAGTGTTACTAGATAGTTGCTGGGTCAGTCAGTGTTACTAGGTGGTTGCTGGGTCAGTCAGTGTTACTAGATAGTTGCTGGGTCGGTCAGTGTTACTAGGTGGTTGCTGGGTCAGTCAGTGTTACTAGATAGTTGCTGGGTCGGTCAGTGTTACTAGATGGTTGCTGGGTCAGTCAGTGTTACTAGATAGTTGCTGGGTCAGTCAGTGTTACTAGGTGGTTGCTGGGTCGGTCAGTGTTACTAGAAAGTTGCTGTGTCGGTCAGTGTTACTAGGTGGTTGCTGGGTCGGTCAGTGTTACTAGATATTTGCTGGGTCATTTAGCGTTACTAGGTAGTTGCTGGGTCGGTCAGTGTTACTAGATAGTTGCTGGGTCGGTCAGTGTTACTAGGTTGTTGCTGGGTCGGTCAGTGTTACTAGGTGGATGCTGGGTCGGTCAGTGTTACTAGATAGTTGCTGGGTCGGTCAGTGTTACTAGGTGGTTACTGGGTCGGTCAGTGTTACTAGATAGTTGCTGGGTCGGTCAGTGTTACTAGATAGTTGCTGGGTCAATCAGTGTTACTAGATAGTTGCTGGGTCGGTCAGTGTTACTAGGTGGTTGCTGGGTCAGTCAGTGTTACTAGATAGTTGCTGGGTCGGTCAGTGTTACTAGATAGTTGCTGGGTCAGTCAGTGTTACTAGATATTTGCTGGGTCAGTCAGTGTTACTAGGTGGTTGCTGGGTCGGTCAATGTTACTAGATAGTTGCTGGGTCGGTCAGTGTTACTAGGTGGTTGCTGGGTCAGTCATTGTTACTAGATAGTTGCTGGGTCGGTCAGTGTTACTAGGTGGTTGCTGGGTCAGTCTGTGTTACTAGGTGGTTGCTGGGTCAGTCAGTGTTACTAGGTGGTTGCTGGGTCAGTCAGTGTTACTAGATAGTTGCTGGGTCAGTCAGTGTTACTAGATAGTTGCTGGGTCAGTCAGTGTTACTAGATAGTTGCTGGGTCAGTCAGTGTTACTAGGTGGTTGCTGGGTCGGTCGGTGTTACTAGATAATTGCTGGGTCAGTCAGTGTTACTAGGTGGTTGCTGGGTCGGTCTGTGTTACTAGATAGTTGCTTGGTCAGTCAGTGTTACTAGATAGTTGCTGGGTCGGTCAGTGTTACTAGGTGGTTGCTGCGTCGGTCAGTGTTACTAGATAGTTGCTGGGTCGGTCAGTGTTACTAGATAGTTGCAGTGTCGGTCAGTGTTACAAGATAGTTGCTGGGTAAGTCAGTGTTACTAGGTGGTTGCTGGGTCAGTCAGTGTTACTAGATAGTTGCTGGGTCGGTCAGTGTTACTAGATAGTTGCTGGGTCAGTCAGTGTTACTAGATAGTTGCTGGTTCAGTCAGTGTTACTAGGTGGTTGCTGGGTCGGTCAGTTTTCCTAGGTGGTTGCTGGGTCGGTCAGTGTTACTAGATAGTTGCTGCGTCAGTCAGTGTTACTAGATAGTTGCTGGGTCAGTCAGTGTTACTAGATAGTTGCTGGGTTGGTCTGTGTTACTAGAAAAGTTGCTGGGTCAGTCAGTGTTACTAGGTGGTTGCTGGGTCAGTCAGTGTTACTAGATAGTTGCTGGGTCGGTCAGTGTTACTAGGTGGTTGCTGGGTCAGTCAGTGTTACTAGATAGTTGCTGGGTCGGTCAGTGTTACTAGATAGTTGCTGGGTCGGTCAGTGTTACTAGGTTGTTGCTGGGTCGGTCAGTGTTACAAGGTGGATGCTGGGTCGGTCAGTGTTACTAGATAGTTGCTGGGTCGGTCAGTGTTACTAGGTGGTTACTGGGTCGGTCAGTGTTACTAGATAGTTGCTGGGTCGGTCAGTGTTACTAGATAGTTGCTGGGTCAGTCAGTGTTACTAGATAGTTGCTGGGTTGGTCTGTGTTACTAGAAAAGTTGCTGGGTCAGTCAGTGTTACTAGGTGGTTGCTGGGTCAGTCAGTGTTACTAGGTGGTTGCTGGGTCGGTCAGTGTTACTAAATAGTTGCTGGGTCATTGAGTGTTACTAGGTGGTTGCTGGGTCAGTCAGTGTTACTAGATAGTTGCTGGGTCGGTCAGTGTTACTAGGTGGTTGCTGGGTCAGTCAGTGTTACTAGATAGTTGCTGGGTCGGTCAGTGTTACTAGATAGTTGCTGGGTCAGTCAGTGTTACTAGATAGTTGCTGGGTCAGTCAGTGTTACTAGGTGGTTGCTGGGTCGGTCAGTGTTACTAGAAAGTTGCTGTGTCGGTCAGTGTTACTAGGTGGTTGCTGGGTCGGTCAGTGTTACTAGATATTTGCTGGGTCATTTAGCGTTACTAGGTGGTTGCTGGGTCGGTCAGTGTTACTAGATAGTTGCTGGGTCGGTCAGTGTTACTAGGTTGTTGCTGTGTCGGTCAGTGTTACTAGGTGGATGCTGGGTCGGTCAGTGTTACTAGATAGTTGCTGGGTCGGTCAGTGTTACTAGGTGGTTACTGGGTCGGTCAGTGTTACTAGAAAGTTGCTGGGTCGGTCAGTGTTACTAGATAGTTGCTGGGTCAATCAGTGTTACTAGATAGTTGCTGGGTCGGTCAGTGTTACTAGGTGGTTGCTGGGTCAGTCAGTGTTACTAGATAGTTGCTGGGTCAGTCAGTGTTACTAGGTGGTTGCTGGGTCGGTCAGTGTTATTAGATAGTTGCTGGGTCGGTCAGTGTTACTAGGTCGTTGCTGGGTCAGTCAGTGTTACTAGATAGTTGCTGGGTCGGTCAGTGTTACTAGGTGGTTGCTGGGTCAGTCTGTGTTACTAGGTGGTTGCTGGGTCAGTCAGTGTTACTAGGTGGTTGCTGGGTCAGTCAGTCTTACTAGATAGTTGCTGGGTCAGTCAGTGTTACTAGGTGGTTGCTGGGTCGGTCAGTGTTACTAGATAGTTGCTGGGTCAGTCAGTGTTACTAGGTGGTTGCTGGGTCAGTCAATGTTACTAGGTGGTTGCTGGGTCAGTCAGTGTTTCTAGATATTTGCTGGGTCGGTCAGTGTTATTAGGTGGTTGCTAGGTCGGTCAGTGTTACTAGGTGGTTGCTGCGTCAGTCAGTGTTACTAGGTGGTTGCTGGGTCAGTCAGTGTTACTAGATAGTTGCTGGGTCAGTCAGTGTTACTAGATAGTTGCTGGGTCGGTCAGTGTTACTAGATAGTTGCTGGGTCAGTCAGTGTTACTAGATAGTTGCTGGGTCGGTCAGTGTTACTAGGTGGTTGCTGGGTCAGTCAGTGTTACTAGATAGTTGCTGGGTCGGTCAGTGTTACTAGATAGTTGCTGGGTCAGTCAGTGTTACTAGATATTTGCTGGGTCAGTCAGTGTTACTAGGTGGTTGCTGGGTCGGTCAATGTTACTAGATAGTTGCTGGGTCGGTCAGTGTTACTAGGTGGTTGCTGGGTCAGTCAGTGTTACTAGATAGTTGCTGGGTCGGTCAGTGTTACTAGGTGGTTGCTGGGTCAGTCTGTGTTACTAGGTGGTTGCTGGGTCAGTCAGTGTTACTAGGTGGTTGCTGGGTCAGTCAGTGTTACTAGATAGTTGCTGGGTCAGTCAGTGTTACTAGATAGTTGCTGGGTCAGTCAGTGTTACTAGATAGTTGCTGGGTCAGTCAGTGTTACTAGGTGGTTGCTGGGTCGGTCGGTGTTACTAGATAATTGCTGGGTCAGTCAGTGTTACTAGGTGGTTGCTGGGTCGGTTTGTGTTACTAGATAGTTGCTTGGTCAGTCAGTGTTACTAGATAGTTGCTGGGTCGGTCAGTGTTACTAGGTGGTTCCTGCGTCGGTCAGTGTTACTAGATAGTTGCTGGGTCGGTCAGTGTTACTAGATAGTTGCAGTGTCGGTCAGTGTTACAAGATAGTTGCTGGGTAAGTCAGTGTTACTAGGTGGTTGCTGGGTCAGTCAGTGTTACTAGATAGTTGCTGGGTCGGTCAGTGTTACTAGATAGTTGCTGGGTCAGTCAGTGTTACTAGATAGTTGCTGGTTCAGTCAGTGTTACTAGGTGGTTGCTGGGTCGGTCAGTTTTCCTAGGTGGTTGCTGGGTCGGTCAGTGTTACTAGATAGTTGCTGCGTCAGTCAGTGTTACTAGATAGTTGCTGGGTCAGTCAGTGTTACTAGATAGTTGCTGGGTTGGTCTGTGTTACTAGAAAAGTTGCTGGGTCAGTCAGTGTTACTAGGTGGTTGCTGGGTCAGTCAGTGTTACTAGGTGGTTGCTGGGTCGGTCAGTGTTACTAGATAGTTGCTGGGTCAGTCAGTGTTACTAGGTGGTTGCTGGGTCAGTCAGTGTTACTAGATAGTTGCTGGGTCGGTCAGTGTTACTAGGTGGTTGCTGGGTCAGTCAGTGTTACTAGATAGTTGCTGGGTCGGTCAGTGTTACTAGATAGTTGCTGGGTCAGTCAGTGTTACTAGATAGTTGCTGGGTCAGTCAGTGTTACTAGGTGGTTGCTGGGTCAGTCAGTGTTACTAGAAAGTTGCTGTGTCGGTCAGTGTTACTAGGTGGTTGCTGGGTCGGTCAGTGTTACTAGATATTTGCTGGGTCATTTAGCGTTACTAGGTGGTTGCTGGGTCGGTCAGTGTTACTAGATAGTTGCTGGGTCGGTCAGTGTTACTACGTTGTTGCTGGGTCGGTCAGTGTTACTAGGTGGATGCTGGGTGGGTCAGTGTTACTAGATAGTTGCTGGGTCGGTCAGTGTTACTAGGTGGTTACTGGGTCGGTCAGTGTTACTAGATAGTTGCTGGGTCAGTCAGTGTTACTAGATAGTTGCTGGTTCAGTCAGTGTTACTAGGTGGTTGCTGGGTCGGTCAGTTTTCCTAGGTGGTTGCTGGGTCGGTCAGTGTTACTAGATAGTTGCTGCGTCAGTCAGTGTTACTAGATAGTTGCTGGGTCAGTCAGTGTTACTAGATAGTTGCTGGGTTGGTCTGTGTTACTAGAAAAGTTGCTGGGTCAGTCAGTGTTACTAGGTGGTTGCTGGGTCAGTCAGTGTTACTAGGTGGTTGCTGGGTCGGTCAGTGTTACTAGATAGTTGCTGGGTCAGTCAGTGTTACTAGGTGGTTGCTGGGTCAGTCAGTGTTACTAGATAGTTGCTGGGTCGGTCAGTGTTACTAGGTGGTTGCTGGGTCAGTCAGTGTTACTAGATAGTTGCTGGGTCGGTCAGTGTTACTAGATAGTTGCTGGGTCAGTCAGTGTTACTAGATAGTTGCTGGGTCAGTCAGTGTTACTAGGTGGTTGCTGGGTCAGTCAGTGTTACTAGAAAGTTGCTGTGTCGGTCAGTGTTACTAGGTGGTTGCTGGGTCGGTCAGTGTTACTAGATATTTGCTGGGTCATTTAGCGTTACTAGGTGGTTGCTGGGTCGGTCAGTGTTACTAGATAGTTGCTGGGTCGGTCAGTGTTACTACGTTGTTGCTGGGTCGGTCAGTGTTACTAGGTGGATGCTGGGTGGGTCAGTGTTACTAGATAGTTGCTGGGTCGGTCAGTGTTACTAGGTGGTTACTGGGTCGGTCAGTGTTACTAGATAGTTGCTGTGTCGGTCAGTGTTACTAGATAGTTGCTGGGTCAGTCAGTGTTACTAGATAGTTGCTGGGTTGGTCTGTGTTACTAGAAAAGTTGCTGGGTCAGTCAGTGTTACTAGGTGGTTGCTGGGTCAGTCAGTGTTACTAGGTGGTTGCTGGGTCGGTCAGTGTTACTAGATAGTTGCTGGGTCAGTGAGTGTTACTAGGTGGTTGCTGGGTCAGTCAGTGTTACTAGATAGTTGCTGGGTCGGTCAGTGTTACTAGGTGGTTGCTGGGTCAGTCAGTGTTACTAGATAGTTGCTGGGTCGGTCAGTGTTACTAGATAGTTGCTGGGTCGGTCAGTGTTACTAGAAAGTTGCTGTGTCGGTCAGTGTTACTAGGTGGTTGCTGGGTCGGTCAGTGTTACTAGATATTTGCTGGGTCATTTAGCGTTACTAGGTGGTTGCTGGGTCGGTCAGTGTTACTAGATAGTTGCTGGGTCGGTCAGTGTTACTAGGTTGTTGCTGGGTCGGTCAGTGTTACTAGGTGGATGCTGGGTCGGTCAGTGTTACTAGATAGTTGCTGGGTCGGTCAGTGTTACTAGGTGGTTACTGGGTCGGTCAGTGTTACTAGATAGTTGCTGGGTCGGTCAGTGTTACTAGATAGTTGCTGGGTCAATCAGTGTTACTAGATAGTTGCTGGGTCGGTCAGTGTTACTAGGTGGTTGCTGGGTCAGTCAGTGTTACTAGATAGTTGCTGGGTCAGTCAGTGTTACTAGGTGGTTGCTGGGTCGGTCAGTGTTATTAGATAGTTGCTGGGTCGGTCAGTGTTACTAGGTCGTTGCTGGGTCAGTCAGTGTTACTAGATAGTTGCTGGGTCGGTCAGTGTTACTAGGTGGTTGCTGGGTCAGTCTGTGTTACTAGGTGGTTGCTGGGTCAGTCAGTGTTACTAGGTGGTTGCTGGGTCAGTCAGTCTTACTAGATAGTTGCTGGGTCAGTCAGTGTTACTAGGTGGTTGCTGGGTCAGTCAGTGTTACTAGATAGTTGCTGGGTCAGTCAGTGTTACTAGGTGGTTGCTGGGTCAGTCAATGTTACTAGGTGGTTGCTGGGTCAGTCAGTGTTTCTAGATATTTGCTGGGTCGGTCAGTGTTACTAGGTGGTTGCTAGGTCGGTCAGTGTTACTAGGTGGTTGCTGCGTCAGTCAGTGTTACTAGGTGGTTGCTGGGTCAGTCAGTGTTACTAGATAGTTGCTGGGTCAGTCAGTGTTACTAGATAGTTGCTGGGTCGGTCAGTGTTACTAGATAGTTGCTGGGTCAGTCAGTGTTACTAGATAGTTGCTGGGTCAGTCAGTGTTACTAGGTGGTTGCTGGGTCGGTCAGTGTTACTAGATAGTTGCTGGGTCGGTCAGTGTTACTAGGTGGTTGCTGGGTCGGTCAGTGTTACTAGATAGTTGCTGGGTCAGTCAGTGTTACTAGATAGTTGCTGGGTCGGTCAGTGTTACTAGGTGGTTGCTGGGTCAGTCAATGTTACTAGGTGGTTGCTGGGTCAGTCAGTGTTTCTAGATATTTGCTGGGTCGGTCAGTGTTACTAGGTGGTTGCTAGGTCGGTCAGTGTTACTAGGTGGTTGCTGCGTCAGTCAGTGTTACTAGGTGGTTGCTGGGTCAGTCAGTGTTACTAGATAGTTGCTGGGTCAGTCAGTGTTACTAGATAGTTGCTGGGTCGGTCAGTGTTACTAGATAGTTGCTGGGTCAGTCAGTGTTACTAGATAGTTGCTGGGTCAGTCAGTGTTACTAGGTGGTTGCTGGGTCGGTCAGTGTTACTAGATAGTTGCTGGGTCGGTCAGTGTTACTAGATAGTTGCTGGGTCAGTCAGTGTTACTAGGTGGTTGCTGGGTCGGTCAGTGTTACTAGATCGTTGCTGGGTCAGTCAGTGTTACTAGATAGTTGCTGGGTCAGTCAGTGTTACTAGATAGTTGCTGGGTCAGTCAGTGTTACTAGATAGTTGCTGGGTCGGTCAGTGTTACTAGATAGTTGCTGGGTCAGTCAGTGTTACTAGATAGTTGCTGGGTCAGTCAGTGTTACTAGATAGTTGCTGGGTTGGTCAGTGTTATTAGAAAAGTTGTTGGGTCAGTCAGTGTTAATAGGTGGTTGCTGGGTCAGTCAGTGTTACTAGATAGTTGATGGGTCAGTCAGTGTTACTAGATAGTTCCTGGGTCAGTCAGTGTTACTAGGTCGTTGCTGGGTGAGTCAGTGTTACTAGGTGGTTGCTGGGTCGGTCAGTGTTACTAGATAGTTGCTGGGTCAGTCAGTGTTACTAGATAGTTGCTGGGTCAGTCAGTGTTACTAGATAGTTGCTGGGTCAGTCAGTGTTACTAGATAGTTGCTGGGTCAGTCAGTGTTACTAGGTGGTTGCTGGGTCGGTCGGTGTTACTAGATAATTGCTGGGTCAGTCATTGTTACTAGGTGGTTGCTGGGTCGGTCTGTGTTACTAGATAGTTGCTTGGTCAGTCAGTGTTACTAGATAGTTGCTGGGTCGGTCAGTGTTACTAGGTGGTTGCTGCGTCGGTCAGTGTTACTAGATAGTTGCTGGGTCGGTCAGTGTTACTAGATAGTTGCAGTGTCGGTCAGTGTTACAAGATAGTTGCTGGGTAAGTCAGTGTTACTAGGTGGTTGCTGGGTCAGTCAGTGTTACTAGATAGTTGCTGGGTCGGTCAGTGTTACTAGATAGTTGCTGGGTCAGTCAGTGTTACTAGATAGTTGCTGGGTCAGTCAGTGTTACTAGGTGGTTGCTGGGTCGGTCAGTTTTACTAGGTGGTTGCTGGGTCGGTCAGTGTTACTAGATAGTTGCTGCGTCAGTCAGTGTTACTAGATAGTTGCTGGGTCAGTCAGTGTTACTAGATAGTTGCTGGGTTGGTCTGTGTTACTAGAAAAGTTGCTGGGTCAGTCAGTGTTACTAGGTGGTTGCTGGGTCAGTCAGTGTTACTAGGTGGTTGTTGGGTCGGTCAGTGTTACTAGATAGTTGCTGGGTCAGTCAGTGTTACTAGGTGGTTGCTGGGTCAGTCAGTGTTACTAGATAGTTGCTGGGTCGGTCAGTGTTACTAGGTGGTTGCTGGGTCAGTCAGTGTTACTAGATAGTTGCTGGGTCGGTCAGTGTTACTAGATAGTTGCTGGGTCAGTCAGTGTTACTAGATAGTTGCTGGGTCAGTCAGTGTTACTAGGTGGTTGCTGGGTCAGTCAGTGTTACTAGAAAGTTGCTTTGTCGGTCAGTGTTACTAGGTGGTTACTGGGTCGGTCAGTGTTACTAGATATTTGCTGGGTCATTTAGCGTTACTAGGTGGTTGCTGGGTCGGTCAGTGTTACTAGATAGTTGCTGGGTCGGTCAGTGTTACTAGGTTGTTGCTGGGTCGGTCAGTGTTACTAGGTGGATGCTGGGTCGGTCAGTGTTACTAGATAGTTGCTGGGTCGGTCAGTGTTACTAGGTGGTTACTGGGTCGGTCAGTGTTACTAGATAGTTGCTGGGTCAGTCAGTGTTACTAGATAGTTGCTGGGTTGGTGTGTGTTACTAGAAAAGTTGCTGGGTCAGTCAGTGTTACTAGGTGGTTGCTGGGTCAGTCAGTGTTACTAGGTGGTTGCTGGGTCGGTCAGTGTTACTAGATAGTTGCTGGGTCAGTCAGTGTTACTAGGTGGTTGCTGGGTCAGTCAGTGTTACTAGATAGTTGCTGGGTCGGTCAGTGTTACTAGGTGGTTGCTGGGTCAGTCAGTGTTACTAGAAAGTTGCTGTGTCGGTCAGTGTTACTATGTGGTTGCTGGGTCGGTCAGTGTTACTAGATATTTGCTGGGTCATTTAGCGTTACTAGGTGGTTGCTGGGTCGGTCAGTGTTACTAGATAGTTGCTGGGTCGGTCAGTGTTACTAGGTTGTTGCTGGGTCGGTCAGTGTTTCTAGGTGGATGCTGGTTCGGTCAGTGTTACTAGATAGTTGCTGGGTCGGTCAGTGTTACTAGATAGTTGCTGGGTCGGTCAGTGTTACTAGGTGGTTGCTGGGTCAGTCAGTGTTACTAGATAGTTGCTGGGTCGGTCAGTGTTACTAGATAGTTGCTGGGTCAGTCAGTGTTACTAGGTGGTTGCTGGGTCGGTCACTGTTACTAGAAACTTGCTGTGTCGGTCAGTGTTACTAGGTGGTTGCTGGGTCGGTCAGTGTTACTAGATATTTGCTGGGTCATTTAGCGTTACTAGGTGGTTGCTGGGTCGGTCAGTGTTACTAGATAGTTGCTGGGTCGGTCAGTGTTACTAGGTTGTTGCTGGGTCGGTCAGTGTTACTAGGTGGATGCTGGGTCGGTCATTGTTACTAGATAGTTGCTGGGTCGGTCAGTGTTACTAGGTGGTTACTGGGTCGGTCAGTGTTACTAGATAGTTGCTGGGTCGGTCAGTGTTACTAGATAGTTGCTGGGTCAATCAGTGTTACTAGATAGTTGCTGGGTCGGTCAGTGTTACTAGGTGGTTGCTGGGTCAGTCAGTGTTACTAGATAGTTGCAGGGTCAGTCAGTGTTATTAGATAGTTGCTGGGTCGGTCAGTGTTACTAGGTCGTTGCTGGGTCAGTCAGTGTTACTAGATAGTTGCTGGGTCGGTCAGTGTTACTAGGTGGTTGCTGGGTCAGTCTGTGTTACTAGGTGGTTGCTGGGTCAGTCAGTGTTACTAGGTGGTTGCTGGGTCAGTCAGTCTTACTAGATAGTTGCTGGGTCAGTCAGTGTTACTAGGTGGTTGCTGGGTCAGTCAGTGTTACTAGATAGTTGCTGGGTCAGTCAGTGTTACTAGGTGGTTGCTGGGTCAGTCAATGTTACTAGGTGGTTGCTGGGTCAGTCAGTGTTTCTAGATATTTGCTGGGTCGGTCAGTGTTACTAGGTGGTTGCTAGGTCGGTCAGTGTTACTAGGTGGTTGCTGCGTCAGTCAGTGTTACTAGGTGGTTGCTGGGTCAGTCAGTGTTACTAGATAGTTGCTGGGTCAGTCAGTGTTACTAGATAGTTGCTGGGTCGGTCAGTGTTACTAGATAGTTGCTGGGTCAGTCAGTGTTACTAGATAGTTGCTGGGTCAGTCAGTGTTACTAGGTGGTTGCTGGGTCGGTCAGTGTTACTAGATAGTTGCTGGGTCGGTCAGTGTTACTAGGTGGTTGCTGGGTCGGTCAGTGTTACTAGATAGTTGCTGGGTCGATCAGTGTTACTAGATAGTTGCTGGGTCAGTCAGTGTTACTAGATAGTTGCTGGGTCGGTCAGTGTTACTAGGTGGTTGCTGGGTCGGTCAGTGTTACTAGATAGTTGCTGGGTCAGTCAGTGTTACTAGATAGTTGCTGGGTCAGTCAGTGTTACTAGATAGTTGCTGGGTCGGTCAGTGTTACTAGATAGTTGCTGGGTCAGTCAGTGTTACTAGATAGTTGCTGGGTTGGTCAGTGTTATTAGAAAAGTTGCTGGGTCAGTCAGTGTTAATAGGTGGTTGCTGGGTCAGTCAGTGTTACTAGATAGGTGCTGGGTCAGTCAGTGTTACTAGATAGTTCCTGGGTCAGTCAGTGTTACTAGGTCGTTGCTGGGTGAGTCAGTGTTACTAGGTGGTTGCTGGGTCGGTCAGTGTTACTAGATAGTTGCTGGGTCAGTCAGTGTTACTAGGTGGTTGCTGGGTCAGTCAGTGTTACTAGATAGTTGCTGGGTCGGTCAGTGTTACTAGGTGGTTGCTGGGTCAGTCAGTGTTACTAGATAGTTGCTGGGTCGGTCAGTGTTACTAGATAGTTGCTGGGTCAGTCAGTGTTACTAGATAGTTGGTGGGTCAGTCAGTGTTACTAGATAGTTGCTGGGTCGGTCAGTGTTACTAGGTGGTTGCTGGGTCGGTCAGTGTTACTAGATAGTTGCTGGGTCAGTCAGTGTTACTAGATAGTTGCTGGGTCGGTCAGTGTTACTAGGTGGTTGCTGGGTCGGTCAGTGTTACTAGATAGTTGCTGGGTCAGTCAGTGTTACTAGGTGGTTGCTGGGTCGGTCAGTGTTACTAGATCGTTGCTGGGTCAGTCAGTGTTACTAGATAGTTGCTGGGTCAGTCAGTGTTACTAGATAGTTGCTGGGTCGGTCAGTGTTACTAGATAGTTGCTGGGTCAGTCAGTGTTACTAGATAGTTGCTGGGTCAGTCAGTGTTACTAGATAGTTGCTGGGTTGGTCAGTGTTATTAGAAAAGTTGCTGGGTCAGTCAGTGTTAATAGGTGGTTGCTGGGTCAGTCAGTGTTACTAGATAGTTGCTGGGTCAGTCAGTGTTACTAGATAGTTCCTGGGTCAGTCAGTGTTACTAGGTCGTTGCTGGGTGAGTCAGTGTTACTAGGTGGTTGCTGGGTCGGTCAGTGTTACTAGATAGTTGCTGGGTCAGTCAGTGTTACTAGATAGTTGCTGGGTCAGTCAGTGTTACTAGATAGTTGCTGGGTCAGTCAGTGTTACTAGATAGTTGCTGGGTCAGTCAGTGTTATGAGGTGGTTGCTGGGTCGGTCGGTGTTACTAGATAATTGCTGGGTCAGTCAGTGTTACTAGGTGGTTGCTGGGTCGGTCTGTGTTACTAGATAGTTGCTTGGTCAGTCAGTGTTACTAGATAGTTGCTGGGTCGGTCAGTGTTACTAGGTGGTTGCTGCGTCGCTCAGTGTTACTAGATAGTTGCTGGGTCGGTCAGTGTTACTAGATAGTTGCAGTGTCGGTCAGTGTTACTAGATAGTTGCTGGGTCAGTCAGTGTTACTAGATAGTTGCTGGGTCAGTCAGTGTTACTAGGTGGTTGCTGGGTCAGTCAGTGTTACTAGAAAGTTGCTTTGTCGGTCAGTGTTACTAGGTGGTTGCTGGGTCGGTCAGTGTTACTAGATATTTGCTGGGTCATTTAGCGTTACTAGGTGGTTGCTGGGTCGGTCAGTGTTACTAGATAGTTGCTGGGTCGGTCAGTGTTACTAGGTTGTTGCTGGGTCGGTCAGTGTTACTAGGTGGATGCTGGGTCGGTCAGTGTTACTAGATAGTTGCTGGGTCGGTCAGTGTTACTAGGTGGTTACTGGGTCGGTCAGTGTTACTAGATAGTTGCTGGGTCGGTCAGTGTTACTAGATAGTTGCTGGGTCAGTCAGTGTTACTAGATAGTTGCTGGGTTGGTGTGTGTTACTAGAAAAGTTGCTGGGTCAGTCAGTGTTACTAGGTGGTTGCTGGGTCAGTCAGTGTTACTAGGTGGTTGCTGGGTCGGTCAGTGTTACTAGATAGTTGCTGGGTCAGTCAGTGTTACTAGGTGGTTGCTGGGTCAGTCAGTGTTACTAGATAGTTGCTGGGTCGGTCAGTGTTACTAGGTGGTTGCTGGGTCAGTCAGTGTTACTAGAAAGTTGCTGTGTCGGTCAGTGTTACTATGTGGTTGCTGGGTCGGTCAGTGTTACTAGATATTTGCTGGGTCATTTAGCGTTACTAGGTGGTTGCTGGGTCGGTCAGTGTTACTAGATAGTTGCTGGGTCGGTCAGTGTTACTAGGTTGTTGCTGGGTCGGTCAGTGTTTCTAGGTGGATGCTGGGTCGGTCAGTGTTACTAGATAGTTGCTGGGTCGGTCAGTGTTACTAGGTGGTTACTGGGTCGGTCAGTGTTACTAGATAGTTGCTGGGTCGGTCAGTGTTACTAGATAGTTGCTGGGTCGGTCAGTGTTACTAGGTGGTTGCTGGGTCAGTCAGTGTTACTAGATAGTTGCTGGGTCGGTCAGTGTTACTAGATAGTTGCTGGGTCAGTCAGTGTTACTAGGTGGTTGCTGGGTCGGTCAGTGTTACTAGAAACTTGCTGTGTCGGTCAGTGTTACTAGGTGGTTGCTGGGTCGGTCAGTGTTACTAGATATTTGCTGGGTCATTTAGCGTTACTAGGTGGTTGCTGGGTCGGTCAGTGTTACTAGATAGTTGCTGGGTCGGTCAGTGTTACTAGGTTGTTGCTGGGTCGGTCAGTGTTACTAGGTGGATGCTGGGTCGGTCAGTGTTACTAGATAGTTGCTGGGTCGGTCAGTGTTACTAGGTGGTTACTGGGTCGGTCAGTGTTACTAGATAGTTGCTGGGTCGGTCAGTGTTACTAGATAGTTGCTGGGTCAATCAGTGTTACTAGATAGTTGCTGGGTCGGTCAGTGTTACTAGGTGGTTGCTGGGTCAGTCAGTGTTACTAGATAGTTGCAGGGTCAGTCAGTGTTACTAGGTGGTTGCTGGGTCGGTCAGTGTTATTAGATAGTTGCTGGGTCGGTCAGTGTTACTAGGTCGTTGCTGGGTCAGTCAGTGTTACTAGATAGTTGCTGGGTCGGTCAGTGTTACTAGGTGGTTGCTGGGTCAGTCTGTGTTACTAGGTGGTTGCTGGGTCAGTCAGTGTTACTAGGTGGTTGCTGGGTCAGTCAGTCTTACTAGATAGTTGCTGGGTCAGTCAGTGTTACTAGGTGGTTGCTGGGTCAGTCAGTGTTACTAGATAGTTGCTGGGTCAGTCAGTGTTACTAGGTGGTTGCTGGGTCAGTCAATGTTACTAGGTGGTTGCTGGGTCAGTCAGTGTTTCTAGATATTTGCTGGGTCGGTCAGTGTTACTAGGTGGTTGCTAGGTCGGTCAGTGTTACTAGGTGGTTGCTGCGTCAGTCAGTGTTACTAGGTGGTTGCTGGGTCAGTCAGTGTTACTAGATAGTTGCTGGGTCAGTCAGTGTTACTAGATAGTTGCTGGGTCGGTCAGTGCTACTAGATAGTTGCTGGGTCAGTCAGTGTTACTAGATAGTTGCTGGGTCAGTCAGTGTTACTAGGTGCTTGCTGGGTCGGTCAGTGTTACTAGATAGTTGCTGGGTCGGTCAGTGTTACTAGGTGGTTGCTGGGTCGGTCAGTGTTACTAGATAGTTGCTGGGTCGGTCAGTGTTACTAGATAGTTGCTGGGTCAGTCAGTGTTACTAGATAGTTGCTGGGTCGGTCAGTGTTACTAGGTGGTTGCTGGGTCGGTCAGTGTTACTAGATAGTTGCTGGGTCAGTCAGTGTTACTAGGTGGTTGCTGGGTCGGTCAGTGTTACTAGATCGTTGCTGGGTCAGTCAGTGTTACTAGATAGTTGCTGGGTCAGTCAGTGTTACTAGATAGTTGCTGGGTCAGTCAGTGTTACTAGATAGTTGCTGGGTCGGTCAGTGTTACTAGATAGTTGCTGGGTCAGTCAGTGTTACTAGATAGTTGCTGGGTCAGTCAGTGTTACTAGATAGTTGCTGGGTTGGTCAGTGTTATTAGAAAAGTTGCTGGGTCAGTCAGTGTTAATAGGTGGTTGCTGGGTCAGTCAGTGTTACTAGATAGTTGCTGGGTCAGTCAGTGTTACTAGATAGTTCCTGGGTCAGTCAGTGTTACTAGGTCGTTGCTGGGTGAGTCAGTGTTACTAGGTGGTTGCTGGGTCGGTCAGTGTTACTAGATAGTTGCTGGGTCGGTCAGTGTTACTAGGTGGTTGCTGGGTCAGTCTGTGTTACTAGGTGGTTGCTGGGTCAGTCAGTGTTACTAGGTGGTTGCTGGGTCAGTCAGTCTTACTAGATAGTTGCTGGGTCAGTCAGTGTTACTAGGTGGTTGCTGGGTCAGTCAGTGTTACTAGATAGTTGCTGGGTCAGTCAGTGTTACTAGGTGGTTGCTGGGTCAGTCAATGTTACTAGGTGGTTGCTGGGTCAGTCAGTGTTTCTAGATATTTGCTGGGTCGGTCAGTGTTACTAGGTGGTTGCTAGGTCGGTCAGTGTTACTAGGTGGTTGCTGCGTCAGTCAGTGTTACTAGGTGGTTGCTGGGTCAGTCAGTGTTACTAGATAGTTGCTGGGTCAGTCAGTGTTACTAGATAGTTGCTGGGTCGGTCAGTGCTACTAGATAGTTGCTGGGTCAGTCAGTGTTACTAGATAGTTGCTGGGTCAGTCAGTGTTACTAGGTGGTTGCTGGGTCGGTCAGTGTTACTAGATAGTTGCTGGGTCGGTCAGTGTTACTAGGTGGTTGCTGGGTCGGTCAGTGTTACTAGATAGTTTCTGGGTCGGTCAGTGTTACTAGATAGTTGCTGGGTCAGTCAGTGTTACTAGATAGTTGCTGGGTCGGTCAGTGTTACTAGGTGGTTGCTGGGTCGGTCAGTGTTACTAGATAGTTGCTGGGTCAGTCAGTGTTACTAGGTGGTTGCTGGGTCGGTCAGTGTTACTAGATCGTTGCTGGGTCAGTCAGTGTTACTAGATAGTTGCTGGGTCAGTCAGTGTTACTAGATAGTTGCTGGGTCAGTCAGTGTTACTAGATAGTTGCTGGGTCGGTCAGTGTTACTAGATAGTTGCTGGGTCAGTCAGTGTTACTAGATAGTTGCTGGGTCAGTCAGTGTTACTAGATAGTTGCTGGGTTGGTCAGTGTTATTAGAAAAGTTGCTGGGTCAGTCAGTGTTAATAGGTGGTTGCTGGGTCAGTCAGTGTTACTAGATAGTTGCTGGGTCAGTCAGTGTTACTAGATAGTTCCTGGGTCAGTCAGTGTTACTAGGTCGTTGCTGGGTGAGTCAGTGTTACTAGGTGGTTGCTGGGTCGGTCAGTGTTACTAGATAGTTGCTGGGTCAGTCAGTGTTACTAGGTGGTTGCTGGGTCAGTCAGTGTTACTAGATAGTTGCTGGGTCGGTCAGTGTTACTAGGTGGTTGCTGGGTCAGTCAGTGTTACTAGATAGTTGCTGGGTCCGTCAGTGTTACTAGATAGTTGCTGGGTCAGTCAGTGTTACTAGATAGTTGGTGGGTCAGTCAGCGTTACTAGATAGTTGCTGGGTCGGTCAGTGTTACTAGGTGGTTGCTGGGTCGGTCAGTGTTACTAGATAGTTGCTGGGTCAGTCAGTGTTACTAGATAGTTGCTGGGTCGGTCAGTGTTACTAGGTGGTTGCTGGGTCGGTCAGTGTTACTAGATAGTTGCTGGGTCAGTCAGTGTTACTAGGTGGTTGCTGGGTCGGTCAGTGTTACTAGATCGTTGCTGGGTCAGTCAGTTTTACTAGATAGTTGCTGGGTCAGTCAGTGTTACTAGATAGTTGCTGGGTCAGTCAGTGTTACTAGATAGTTGCTGGGTCGGTCAGTGTTACTAGATAGTTGCTGGGTCAGTCAGTGTTACTAGATAGTTGCTGGGTCAGTCAGTGTTACTAGATAGTTGCTGGGTTGGTCAGTGTTATTAGAAAAGTTGCTGGGTCAGTCAGTGTTAATAGGTGGTTGCTGGGTCAGTCAGTGTTACTAGATAGTTGCTGGGTCAGTCAGTGTTACTAGATAGTTCCTGGGTCAGTCAGTGTTACTAGGTCGTTGCTGGGTGAGTCAGTGTTACTAGGTGGTTGCTGGGTCGGTCAGTGTTACTAGATAGTTGCTGGGTCAGTCAGTGTTACTAGATAGTTGCTGGGTCAGTCAGTGTTACTAGATAGTTGCTGGGTCAGTCAGTGTTACTAGATAGTTGCTGGGTCAGTCAGTGTTACTAGGTGGTTGCTGGGTCGGTCGGTGTTACTAGATAATTGCTGGGTCAGTCAGTGTTACTAGGTGGTTGCTGGGTCGGTCTGTGTTACTAGATAGTTGCTTGGTCAGTCAGTGTTACTAGATAGTTGCTGGGTCGGTCAGTGTTACTAGGTGGTTGCTGCGTCGCTCAGTGTTACTAGATAGTTGCTGGGTCGGTCAGTGTTACTAGATAGTTGCAGTGTCGGTCAGTGTTACAAGATAGTTGCTGGGTAAGTCAGTGTTACTAGGTGGTTGCTGGGTCAGTCAGTGTTACTAGATAGTTGCTGGGTCGGTCAGTGTTACTAGATAGTTGCTGGGTCAGTCAGTGTTACTAGATAGTTGCTGGGTCAGTCAGTGTTACTAGGTGGTTGCTGGGTCGGTCAGTGTTACTAGATAGTTGCTGGGTTGGTCTGTGTTACTAGAAAAGTTGCTGGGTCAGTCAGTGTTACTAGGTGGTTGCTGGGTCAGTCAGTGTTACTAGGTGGTTGCTGGGTCGATCAGTGTTACTAGATAGTTGCTGGGTCAGTCAGTGTTACTAGGTGGTTGCTGGGTCAGTCAGTGTTACTAGATAGTTGCTGGGTCGGTCAGTGTTACTAGGTGGTTGCTGGGTCAGTCAGTGTTACTAGATAGTTGCTGGGTCGGTCAGTGTTACTAGATAGTTGCTGGGTCAGTCAGTGTTACTAGATAGTTGCTGGGTCAGTCAGTGTTACTAGGTGGTTGCTGGGTCAGTCAGTGTTACTAGATAGTTGCTGGGTCAGTCAGTGTTACTAGGTGGTTGCTGGGTCGGTCAGTTTTACTAGGTGGTTGCTGGGTCGGTCAGTGTTACTAGATAGTTGCTGCGTCAGTCAGTGTTACTAGATAGTTGCTGGGTCAGTCAGTGTTACTAGATAGTTGCTGGGTTGGTCTGTGTTACTAGAAAAGTTGCTGGGTCAGTCAGTGTTACTAGGTGGTTGCTGGGTCAGTCAGTGTTACTAGGTGGTTGCTGGGTCGGTCAGTGTTACTAGATAGTTGCTGGGTCAGTCAGTGTTACTAGGTGGTTGCTGGGTCAGTCAGTGTTACTAGATAGTTGCTGGGTCGGTCAGTGTTACTAGGTGGTTGCTGGGTCAGTCAGTGTTACTAGATAGTTGCTGGGTCGGTCAGTGTTACTAGATAGTTGCTGGGTCAGTCAGTGTTACTAGATAGTTGCTGGGTCAGTCAGTGTTACTAGGTGGTTGCTGGGTCAGTCAGTGTTACTAGAAAGTTGCTGTGTCGGTCAGTGTTACTAGGTGGTTGCTGGGTCGGTCAGTGTTACTAGATATTTGCTGGGTCATTTAGCGTTACTAGGTGGTTGCTGGGTCGGTCAGTGTTACTAGATAGTTGCTGGGTCGGTCAGTGTTACTAGGTTGTTGCTGGGTCGGTCAGTGTTACTAGGTGGATGCTGGGTCGGTCAGTGTTACTAGATAGTTGCTGGGTCGGTCAGTGTTACTAGGTGGTTACTGGGTCGGTCAGTGTTACTAGATAGTTGCTGGGTCAGTCAGTGTTACTAGATAGTTGCTGGGTCAGTCAGTGTTACTAGATAGTTGCTGGGTTGGTCTGTGTTACTAGAAAAGTTGCTGGGTCAGTCAGTGTTACTAGGTGGTTGCTGGGTCAGTCAGTGTTACTAGGTGGTTGCTGGGTCGGTCAGTGTTACTAGATAGTTGCTGGGTCAGTCAGTGTTACGAGGTGGTTGCTGTTTCAGTCAGTGTTACTAGATAGTTGCTGGGTCGGTCAGTGTTACTAGGTGGTTGCTGGGTCAGTCAGTGTTACTAGATAGTTGCTGGGTCGGTCAGTGTTACTAGATAGTTGCTGGGTCAGTCAGTGTTACTAGGTGGTTGCTGGGTCGGTCAGTGTTACTAGAAAGTTGCTGTGTCGGTCAGTGTTACTAGGTGGTTGCTGGGTCGGTCAGTGTTACTAGATATTTGCTGGGTCATTTAGCGTTACTAGGTGGTTGCTGGGTCGGTCAGTGTTACTAGATAGTTGCTGGGTCGGTCAGTGTTACTAGGTTGTTGCTGGGTCGGTCAGTGTTACTAGGTGGATGCTGGGTCGGTCAGTGTTACTAGATAGTTGCTGGGTCGGTCAGTGTTACTAGGTGGTTACTGGGTCGGTCAGTGTTACTAGATAGTTGCTGGGTCGGTCAGTGTTACTAGATAGTTGCTGGGTCGGTCAGTGTTACTAGGTGGTTGCTGGGTCAGTCAGTGTTACTAAATAGTTGCTGGGTCGGTCAGTGTTACTAGATAGTTGCTGGGTCAGTCAGTGTTACTAGGTGGTTGCTGGGTCGGTCAGTGTTACTAGAAACTTGCTGTGTCGGTCAGTGTTACTAGGTGGTTGCTGGGTCGGTCAGTGTTACTAGATATTTGCTGGGTCATTTAGCGTCACTAGGTGGTTGCTGGGTCGGTCAGTGTTACTAGATAGTTGCTGGGTCGGTCAGTGTTACTAGGTGGTTGCTGGGTCAGTCAGTGTTACTAGATAGTTGCTGGGTCAGTCAGTGTTACTAGGTGGTTGCTGGGTCGGTCAGTGTTATTAGATAGTTGCTGGGTCGGTCAGTGTTACTAGGTCGTTGCTGGGTCAGTCAGTGTTACTAGATAGTTGCTGGGTCGGTCAGTGTTACTAGGTGGTTGCTGGGTCAGTCTGTGTTACTAGGTGGTTGCTGGGTCAGTCAGTGTTACTAGGTGGTTGCTGGGTCAGTCAGTCTTACTAGATAGTTGCTGGGTCAGTCAGTGTTACTAGGTGGTTGCTGGGTCAGTCAGTGTTACTAGATAGTTGCTGGGTCTGTCAGTGTTACTAGGTGGTTGCTGGGTCAGTCAATGTTACTAGGTGGTTGCTGGGTCAGTCAGTGTTTCTAGATATTTGCTGGGTCGGTCAGTGTTACTAGGTGGTTGCTGCGTCAGTCAGTGTTACTAGGTGGTTGCTGGGTCAGTCAGTGATACTAGATAGTTGCTGGGTCGGTCAGTGTTACTAGGTGGTTGCTTGGTCGGTCAGTGTTACTAGATAGTTGCTGGGTCGGTCAGTGTTACTAGATAGTTGCTGGGTCAGTCAGTGTTACTAGATAGTTGCTGGGTCGGTCAGTGTTACTAGGTGGTTGCTGGGTCGGTCAGTGTTACTAGATAGTTGCTGGGTCAGTCAGTGTTACTAGGTGGTTGCTGGGTCGGTCAGTGTTACTAGATCGTTGCTGGGTCAGTCAGTGTTACTAGATAGTTGCTGGGTCAGTCAGTGTTACTAGATAGTTGCTGGGTCAGTCAGTGTTACTAGATAGTTGCTGGGTCGGTCAGTGTTACTAGATAGTTGCTGGGTCAGTCAGTGTTACTAGATAGTTGCTGGGTCAGTCAGTGTTACTAGATAGTTCCTGGGTCAGTCAGTGTTACTAGGTCGTTGCTGGGTGAGTCAGTGTTACTAGGTGGTTGCTGGGTCGGTCAGTGTTACTAGATAGTTGCTGGGTCAGTCAGTGTTACTAGGTGGTTGCTGGGTCAGTCAGTGTTACTAGATAGTTGCTGGGTCGGTCAGTGTTACTAGGTGGTTGCTGGGTCAGTCAGTGTTACTAGATAGTTGCTGGGTCGGTCAGTGTTACTAGATAGTTGCTGGGTCAGTCAGTGTTACTAGATAGTTGCTGGGTCAGTCAGTGTTACTAGGTGGTTGCTGGGTCGGTCAATGTTACTAGATAGTTGCTGGGTCGGTCAGTGTTACTAGGTGGTTGCTGGGTCAGTCAGTGTTACTAGATAGTTGCTGGGTCGGTAGGTGTTACTAGGTGGTTGCTGGGTCAGTCTGTGTTACTAGGTGGTTGCTGGGTCAGTCAGTGTTACTAGGTGGTTGCTGGGTCAGTCAGTGTTACTAGATAGTTGCTGGGTCAGTCAGTGTTACTAGATAGTTGCTGGGTCAGTCAGTGTTACTAGATAGTTGCTGGGTCAGTCAGTGTTACTAGGTCGTTGCTGGGTCGGTCGGTGTTACTAGATAATTGCTGGGTCAGTCAGTGTTACTAGGTGGTTGCTGGGTCGGTCTGTGTTACTAGATAGTTGCTTGGTCTGTCAGTGTTACTAGATAGTTGCTGGGTCGGTCAGTGTTACTAGGTGGTTGCTGCGTCGGTCAGTGTTACTAGATAGTTGCTGGGTCGGTCAGTGTTACTAGATAGTTGCAGTGTCGGTCAGTGTTACAAGATAGTTGCTGGGTGAGTCAGTGTTACTAGGTGGTTGCTGGGTCAGTCAGTGTTACTAGATAGTTGCTGGGTCGGTCAGTGTTACTAGATAGTTGCTGGGTCAGTCAGTGTTACTAGATAGTTGCTGGGTCAGTCAGTGTTACTAGGTGGTTGCTGGGTCGGTCAGTTCTACTAGGTGGTTGCTGGGTCGGTCAGTGTTACTAGATAGTTGCTGCGTCAGTCAGTGTTACTAGATAGTTGCTGGGTCAGTCAGTGTTACTAGATAGTTGCTGGGTTGGTCTGTGTTACTAGAAAAGTTGCTGGGTCAGTCAGTGTTACTAGGTGGTTGCTGGGTCAGTCAGTGTTACTAGGTGGTTGCTGGGTCGGTCAGTGTTACTAGATAGTTGCTGGGTCAGTCAGTGTTACTAGGTGGTTGCTGGGTCAGTCAGTGTTACTAGATAGTTGCTGGGTCGGTCAGTGTTACTAGGTGGTTGCTGGGTCAGTCAGTATTACTAGATAGTTGCTGGGTCGGTCAGTGTTACTAGATAGTTGCTGGGTCAGTCAGTGTTACTAGATAGTTGCTGGGTCAGTCAGTGTTACTAGGTGGTTGCTGGGTCGGTCAATGTTACTAGATAGTTGCTGGGTCGGTCAGTGTTACTAGGTGGTTGCTGGGTCAGTCAGTGTTACTAGATAGTTGCTGGGTCGGTAGGTGTTACTAGGTGGTTGCTGGGTCAGTCTGTGTTACTAGGTGGTTGCTGGGTCAGTCAGTGTTACTAGGTGGTTGCTGGGTCAGTCAGTGTTACTAGATAGTTGCTGGGTCAGTCAGTGTTACTAGATAGTTGCTGGGTCAGTCAGTGTTACTAGATAGTTGCTGGGTCAGTCAGTGTTACTAGGTCGTTGCTGGGTCGGTCGGTGTTACTAGATAATTGCTGGGTCAGTCAGTGTTACTAGGTGGTTGCTGGGTCGGTCTGTGTTACTAGATAGTTGCTTGGTCTGTCAGTGTTACTAGATAGTTGCTGGGTCGGTCAGTGTTACTAGGTGGTTGCTGCGTCGGTCAGTGTTACTAGATAGTTGCTGGGTCGGTCAGTGTTACTAGATAGTTGCAGTGTCGGTCAGTGTTACAAGATAGTTGCTGGGTGAGTCAGTGTTACTAGGTGGTTGCTGGGTCAGTCAGTGTTACTAGATAGTTGCTGGGTCGGTCAGTGTTACTAGATAGTTGCTGGGTCAGTCAGTGTTACTAGATAGTTGCTGGGTCAGTCAGTGTTACTAGGTGGTTGCTGGGTCGGTCAGTTCTACTAGGTGGTTGCTGGGTCGGTCAGTGTTACTAGATAGTTGCTGCGTCAGTCAGTGTTACTAGATAGTTGCTGGGTCAGTCAGTGTTACTAGATAGTTGCTGGGTTGGTCTGTGTTACTAGAAAAGTTGCTGGGTCAGTCAGTGTTACTAGGTGGTTGCTGGGTCAGTCAGTGTTACTAGGTGGTTGCTGGGTCGGTCAGTGTTACTAGATAGTTGCTGGGTCAGTCAGTGTTACTAGGTGGTTGCTGGGTCAGTCAGTGTTACTAGATAGTTGCTGGGTCGGTCAGTGTTACTAGGTGGTTGCTGGGTCAGTCAGTATTACTAGATAGTTGCTGGGTCGGTCAGTGTTACTAGATAGTTGCTGGGTCAGTCAGTGTTACTAGATAGTTGCTGGGTCAGTCAGTGTTACTAGGTGGTTGCTGGGTCAGTCAGTGTTACTAGAAAGTTGCTGTGTCGGTCAGTGTTACTAGGTGGTTGCTGGGTCGGTCAGTGTTACTAGATATTTGCTGGGTCATTTAGCGTTACTAGGTGGTTGCTGGGTCGGTCAGTGTTACTAGATAGTTGCTGGGTCGGTCAGTGTTACTAGGTTGTTGCTGGGTCGGTCAGTGTTACTAGATAGTTGCTGGGTTAGTCAGTGTTACTAGGTGGTTGCTGGGTCGGTCAGTGTTACTAGAAACTTGCTGTGTCGGTCAGTGTTACTAGGTGGTTGCTGGGTCGGTCAGTGTTACTAGATATTTGCTGGGTCATTTAGCGTTACTAGGTGGTTGCTGGGTCGGTCAGTGTAACTAGAAAGTTGCTGGGTCGGTCAGTGTTACTAGGTTGTTGCTGGGTCGGTCAGTGTTACTAGATAGTTGCTGGGTCGGTCAGTGTTACTAGATAGTTGCTGGGTCAGTCAGTGTTACTAGATAGTTGCTGGGTCAGTCAGTGTTACTAGGTGGTTGCTGGTTCGGTCAATGTTACTAGATAGTTGCTGGGTCGGTCAGTGTTACTAGGTGGTTGCTGGGTCAGTCAGTGTTACTAGATAGTTGCTGGGTCGGTCAGTGTTACTAGGTGGTTGCTGGGTCAGTCTGTGTTACTAGGTGGTTGCTGGGTCAGTCAGTGTTACTAGGTGGTTGCTGGGTCAGTCAGTGTTACTAGATAGTTGCTGGGTCAGTCAGTGTTACTAGATAGTTGCTGGGTCAGTCAGTGTTACTAGATAGTTGCTGGGTCAGTCAGTGTTACTAGGTGGTTGCTGGGTCGGTCAGTGTTACTAGAAAGTTGCTGTGTCGGTCAGTGTTACTAGGTGGTTGCTGGGTCGGTCAGTGTTACTAGATATTTGCTGGGTCATTTAGCGTTACTAGGTGGTTGCTGGGTCGGTCAGTGTTACTAGATAGTTGCTGGGTCGGTCAGTGTTACTAGATAGTTGCTGGGTCGGTCAGTGTTACTAGGTGGTTGCTGGGTCAGTCAGTGTTACTAGATAGTTGCTGGGTCGGTCAGTGTTACTAGATAGTTGCTGGGTCAGTCAGTGTTACTAGGTGGTTGCTGGGTCGGTCAGTGTTACTAGAAACTTGCTGTGTCGGTCAGTGTTACTAGGTGGTTGCTGTGTCGGTCAGTGTTACTAGATATTTGCTGGGTCATTTAGCGTTACTAGGTTGTTGCTGGGTCGGTCAGTGTAAATAGATAGTTGCTGGGTCGGTCAGTGTTACTAGGTTGTTGCTGGGTCGGTCAGTGTTACTAGGTGGATGCTGGGTCGGTCAGTGTTACTAGATAGTTGCTGGGTCGGTCAGTGTTACTAGGTGGTTACTGGGTCGGTCAGTGTTACTAGATAGTTGCTGGGTCGGTCAGTGTTACTAGATAGTTGCTGGGTCAATCAGTGTTACTAGATAGTTGCTGGGTCGGTCAGTGTTACTAGGTGGTTGCTGGGTCAGTCAGTGTTACTAGATAGTTGCTGGGTCAGTCAGTGTTACTAGGTGGTTGCTGGGTCGGTCAGTGTTATTAGATAGTTGCTGGGTCGGTCAGTGTTACTAGGTCGTTGCTGGGTCAGTCAGTGTTACTAGATAGTTGCTGGGTCGGTCAGTGTTACTAGGTGGTTGCTGGGTTGTCTGTGTTACTAGGTGGTTGCTGGGTCAGTCAGTGTTACTAGGTGGTTGCTGGGTCAGTCAGTCTTACTAGATAGTTGCTGGGTCAGTCAGTGTTACTAGGTGGTTGCTGGGTCAGTCAGTGTTACTAGATAGTTGCTGGGTCAGTCAGTGTTACTAGGTGGTTGCTGGGTCAGTCAATGTTACTAGGTGGTTGCTGGGTCAGTCAGTGTTTCTAGATATTTGCTGGGTCGGTCAGTGTTACTAGGTGGTTGCTGCGTCAGTCAGTGTTACTAGGTGGTTGCTGGGTCGGTCAGTGATACTAGATAGTTGCTGGGTCGGTCAGTGTTACTAGGTGGTTGCTTGGTCGGTCAGTGTTACTAGATAGTTGCTGGGTCGGTCAGTGTTACTAGATAGTTGCTGGGTCAGTCAGTGTTACTAGATAGTTGCTGGGTCGGTCAGTGTTACTAGGAGGTTGCTGGGTCGGTCAGTGTTACTAGATAGTTGCTGGGTCAGTCAGTGTTACTAGGTGGTTGCTGGGTCGGTCAGTGTTACTAGATCGTTGCTGGGTCAGTCAGTGTTACTAGATAGTTGCTGGGTCAGTCAGTGTTACTAGATAGTTGCTGGGTCAGTCAGTGTTACTAGATAGTTGCTGGGTCGGTCAGTGTTACTAGATAGTTGCTGGGTCAGTCAGTGTTACTAGATAGTTGCTGGGTCAGTCAGTGTTACTAGATAGTTCCTGGGTCAGTCAGTGTTACTAGGTCGTTGCTGGGTGAGTCAGTGTTACTAGGTGGTTGCTGGGTCGGTCAGTGTTACTAGATAGTTGCTGGGTCAGTCAGTGTTACTAGGTGGTTGCTGGGTCAGTCAGTGTTACTAGATAGTTGCTGGGTCGGTCAGTGTTACTAGGTGGTTGCTGGGTCAGTCAGTTTTACTAGATAGTTGCTGGGTCGGTCAGTGTTACTAGATAGTTGCTGGGTCAGTCAGTGTTACTAGATAGTTGCTGGGTCAGTCAGTGTTACTAGGTGGTTGCTGGGTCGGTCAATGTTACTAGATAGTTGCTGGGTCGGTCAGTGTTACTAGGTGGTTGCTGGGTCAGTCAGTGTTACTAGATAGTTGCTGGGTCGGTCAGTGTTACTAGGTGGTTGCTGGGTCAGTCTGTGTTACTAGGTGGTTGCTGGGTCAGTCAGTGTTACTAGGTGGTTGCTGGGTCAGTCAGTGTTACTAGATAGTTGCTGGGTCAGTCAGTGTTACTAGATAGTTGCTGGGTCAGTCAGTGTTACTAGATAGTTGCTGGGTCAGTCAGTGTTACTAGGTCGTTGCTGGGTCGGTCGGTGTTACTAGATAATTGCTGGGTCAGTCAGTGTTACTAGGTGGTTGCTGGGTCGGTCTGTGTTACTAGATAGTTGCTGGGTCAGTCAGTGTTACTAGATAGTTGCTGGGTCAGTCAGTGTTACTAGGTGGTTGCTGGGTCGGTCAGTTCTACTAGGTGGTTGCTGGGTCGGTCATTGTTACTAGATAGTTGCTGCGTCAGTCAGTGTTACTAGATAGTTGCTGGGTCAGTCAGTGTTACTAGATAGTTGCTGGGTTGGTCTGTGTTACTAGAAAAGTTGCTGGGTCAGTCAGTGTTACTAGGTGGTTGCTGGGTCAGTCAGTGTTACTAGGTGGTTGCTGGGTCGGTCAGTGTTACTAGATAGTTGCTGGGTCAGTCAGTGTTACTAGGTGGTTGCTGGGTCAGTCACTGTTACTAGATAGTTGCTGGGTCGGTCAGTGTTACTAGGTGGTTGCTGGGTCAGTCAGTATTACTAGATAGTTGCTGGGTCGGTCAGTGTTACTAGATAGTTGCTGGGTCAGTCAGTGTTACTAGATAGTTGCTGGGTCAGTCAGTGTTACTAGGTGGTTGCTGGGTCAGTCAGTGTTACTAGAAAGTTGCTGTGTCGGTCAGTGTTACTAGGTGGTTGCTGGGTCGGTCAGTGTTACTAGATATTTGCTGGGTCATTTAGCGTTACTAGGTGGTTGCTGGGTCGGTCAGTGTTACTAGATAGTTGCTGGGTCGGTCAGTGTTACTAGGTTGTTGCTGGGTCGGTCAGTGTTACTAGATAGTTGCTGGGTCAGTCAGTGTTACTAGGTGGTTGCTGGGTCGGTCAGTGTTACTAGAAACTTGCTGTGTCGGTCAGTGTTACTAGGTGGTTGCTGGGTCGGTCAGTGTTACTAGATATTTGCTGGGTCATTTAGCGTTACTAGGTGGTTGCTGGGTCGGTCAGTGTAACTAGAAAGTTGCTGGGTCGGTCAGTGTTACTAGGTTGTTGCTGGGTCGGTCAGTGTTACTAGGTGGATGCTGGGTCGGTCAGTGTTACTAGATAGTTGCTGGGTCGGTCAGTGTTACTAGGTGGTTGCTGGGTCAGTCAGTGTTACTAGATAGTTGCTGGGTCGGTCAGTGTTACTAGATAGTTGCTGGGTCAGTCAGTGTTACTAGATAGTTGCTGGGTCAGTCAGTGTTACTAGGTGGTTGCTGGGTCGGTCAATGTTACTAGATAGTTGCTGGGTCGGTCAGTGTTACTAGGTGGTTGCTGGGTCAGTCAGTGTTACTAGATAGTTGCTGGGTCGGTCAGTGTTACTAGGTGGTTGCTGGGTCAGTCTGTGTTACTAGGTGGTTGCTGGGTCAGTCAGTGTTACTAGGTGGTTGCTGGGTCAGTCAGTGTTACTAGATAGTTGCTGGGTCAGTCAGTGTTACTAGATAGTTGCTGGGTCAGTCAGTGTTACTAGATAGTTGCTGGGTCAGTCAGTGTTACTAGGTCGTTGCTGGGTCGGTCGGTGTTACTAGATAATTGCTGGGTCAGTCAGTGTTACTAGGTGGTTGCTGGGTCGGTCTGTGTTACTAGATAGTTGCTTGGTCTGTCAGTGTTACTAGATAGTTGCTGGGTCGGTCAGTGTTACTAGGTGGTTGCTGCGTCGGTCAGTTTTACTAGATAGTTGCTGGGTCGGTCAGTGTTACTAGATAGTTACAGTGTCGGTCAGTGTTACAAGATAGTTGCTGGGTAAGTCAGTGTTACTAGGTGGTTGCTGGGTCAGTCAGTGTTACTAGATAGTTGCTGGGTCAGTCAGTGTTACTAGATAGTTGCTGGGTCAGTCAGTGTTACTAGGTCGTTGCTGGGTCGGTCGGTGTTACTAGATAATTGCTGGGTCAGTCAGTGTTACTAGGTGGTTGCTGGGTCGGTCTGTGTTACTAGATAGTTGCTGGGTCAGTCAGTGTTACTAGATAGTTGCTGGGTCAGTCAGTGTTACTAGGTGGTTGCTGGGTCGGTCAGTTCTACTAGGTGGTTGCTGGGTCGGTCATTGTTACTAGATAGTTGCTGCGTCAGTCAGTGTTACTAGATAGTTGCTGGGTCAGTCAGTGTTACTAGATAGTTGCTGGGTTGGTCTGTGTTACTAGAAAAGTTGCTGGGTCAGTCAGTGTTACTAGGTGGTTGCTGGGTCAGTCAGTGTTACTAGGTGGTTGCTGGGTCGGTCAGTGTTACTAGATAGTTGCTGGGTCAGTCAGTGTTACTAGGTGGTTGCTGGGTCAGTCAGTGTTACTAGATAGTTGCTGGGTCGGTCAGTGTTACTAGGTGGTTGCTGGGTCAGTCAGTATTACTAGATAGTTGCTGGGTCGGTCAGTGTTACTAGATAGTTGCTGGGTCAGTCAGTGTTACTAGATAGTTGCTGGGTCAGTCAGTGTTACTAGGTGGTTGCTGGGTCAGTCAGTGTTACTAGAAAGTTGCTGTGTCGGTCAGTGTTACTAGGTGGTTGCTGGGTCGGTCAGTGTTACTAGATATTTGCTGGGTCATTTAGCGTTACTAGGTGGTTGCTGGGTCGGTCAGTGTTACTAGATAGTTGCTGGGTCGGTCAGTGTTACTAGGTTGTTGCTGGGTCGGTCAGTGTTACTAGATAGTTGCTGGGTCAGTCAGTGTTACTAGGTGGTTGCTGGGTCGGTCAGTGTTACTAGAAACTTGCTGTGTCGGTCAGTGTTACTAGGTGGTTGCTGGGTCGGTCAGTGTTACTAGATATTTGCTGGGTCATTTAGCGTTACTAGGTGGTTGCTGGGTCGGTCAGTGTAACTAGAAAGTTGCTGGGTCGGTCAGTGTTACTAGGTTGTTGCTGGGTCGGTCAGTGTTACTAGGTGGATGCTGGGTCGGTCAGTGTTACTAGATAGTTGCTGGGTCGGTCAGTGTTACTAGGTGGTTGCTGGGTCAGTCAGTGTTACTAGATAGTTGCTGGGTCGGTCAGTGTTACTAGATAGTTGCTGGGTCAGTCAGTGTTACTAGATAGTTGCTGGGTCAGTCAGTGTTACTAGGTGGTTGCTGGGTCGGTCAATGTTACTAGATAGTTGCTGGGTCGGTCAGTGTTACTAGGTGGTTGCTGGGTCAGTCAGTGTTACTAGATAGTTGCTGGGTCGGTCAGTGTTACTAGGTGGTTGCTGGGTCAGTCTGTGTTACTAGGTGGTTGCTGGGTCAGTCAGTGTTACTAGGTGGTTGCTGGGTCAGTCAGTGTTACTAGATAGTTGCTGGGTCAGTCAGTGTTACTAGATAGTTGCTGGGTCAGTCAGTGTTACTAGATAGTTGCTGGGTCAGTCAGTGTTACTAGGTCGTTGCTGGGTCGGTCGGTGTTACTAGATAATTGCTGGGTCAGTCAGTGTTACTAGGTGGTTGCTGGGTCGGTCTGTGTTACTAGATAGTTGCTTGGTCTGTCAGTGTTACTAGATAGTTGCTGGGTCGGTCAGTGTTACTAGGTGGTTGCTGCGTCGGTCAGTTTTACTAGATAGTTGCTGGGTCGGTCAGTGTTACTAGATAGTTACAGTGTCGGTCAGTGTTACAAGATAGTTGCTGGGTAAGTCAGTGTTACTAGGTGGTTGCTGGGTCAGTCAGTGTTACTAGATAGTTGCTGGGTCGGTCAGTGTTACTAGATAGTTGCTGGGTCAGTCAGTGTTACTAGATAGTTGCTGGGTCAGTCAGTGTTACTAGGTGGTTGCTGGGTCGGTCAGTTCTACTAGGTGGTTGCTGGGTCGGTCAGTGTTACTAGATAGTTGCTGCGTCAGTCAGTGTTACTAGATAGTTGCTGGGTCAGTCAGTGTTACTAGATAGTTGCTGGGTTGGTCTGTGTTACTAGAAAAGTTGCTGGGTCAGTCAGTGTTACTAGGTGGTTGCTGGGTCAGTCAGTGTTACTAGGTGGTTGCTGGCTCGGTCAGTGTTACTAGATAGTTGCTGGGTCAGTCAGTGTTACTAGGTGGTTGCTGGGTCAGTCAGTGTTACTAGATAGTTGCTGGGTCGGTCAGTGTTACTAGGTGGTTGCTGGGTCAGTCAGTATTACTAGATAGTTGCTGGGTCGGTCAGTGTTACTAGATAGTTGCTGGGTCAGTCAGTGTTACTAGATAGTTGCTGGGTCAGTCAGTGTTACTAGGTGGTTGCTGGGTCAGTCAGTGTTACTAGAAAGTTGCTGTGTCGGTCAGTGTTACTAGGTGGTTGCTGGGTCGGTCAGTGTTACTAGATATTTGCTGGGTCATTTAGCGTTACTAGGTGGTTGCTGGGTCGGTCAGTGTTACTAGATAGTTGCTGGGTCGGTCAGTGTTACTAGGTTGTTGCTGGGTCGGTCAGTGTTACTAGATAGTTGCTGGGTCAGTCAGTGTTACTAGTTGGTTGCTGGGTCGGTCAGTGTTACTAGAAACTTGCTGTGTCGGTCAGTGTTACTAGGTGGTTGCTGGGTCGGTCAGTGTTACTAGATATTTGCTGGGTCATTTAGCGTTACTAGGTGGTTGCTGGGTCGGTCAGTGTAACTAGATAGTTGCTGGGTCGGTCAGTGTTACTAGGTTGTTGCTGGGTCGGTCAGTGTTACTAGGTGGATGCTGGGTCGGTCAGTGTTACTAGATAGTTGCTGGGTCGGTCAGTGTTACTAGGTGGTTGCTGGGTCAGTCAGTGTTACTAGATAGTTGCTGGGTCGGTCAGTGTTACTAGATAGTTGCTGGGTCAGTCAGTGTTACTAGATAGTTGCTGGGTCAGTCAGTGTTACTAGGTGGTTGCTGGGTCGGTCAATGTTACTAGATAGTTGCTGGGTCGGTCAGTGTTACTAGGTGGTTGCTGGGTCAGTCAGTGTTACTAGATAGTTGCTGGGTCGGTCAGTGTTACTAGGTGGTTGCTGGGTCAGTCAGTGTTACTAGGTGGTTGCTGGGTCAGTCAGTGTTACTAGATAGTTGCTGGGTCAGTCAGTGTTACTAGATAGTTGCTGGGTCAGTCAGTGTTACTAGATAGTTGCTGGGTCAGTCAGTGTTACTAGGTCGTTCCTGGGTCGGTCGGTGTTACTAGATAATTGCTGGGTCAGTCAGTGTTACTAGGTGGTTGCTGGGTCGGTCTGTGTTACTAGATAGTTGCTTGGTCTGTCAGTGTTACTAGATAGTTGCTGGGTCGGTCAGTGTTACTAGGTGGTTGCTGCGTCGGTCAGTGTTACTAGATAGTTGCTGGGTCGGTCAGTGTTACTAGATAGTTGCAGTGTCGGTCAGTGTTACAAGATAGTTGCTGGGTAAGTCAGTGTTACTAGGTGGTTGCTGGGTCAGTCAGTGTTACTAGATAGTTGCTGGGTCGGTCAGTGTTACTAGATAGTTGCTGGGTCAGTCAGTGTTACTAGATAGTTGCTGGGTCAGTCAGTGTTACTAGGTGGTTGCTGGGTCGGTCAGTTCTACTAGGTGGTTGCTGGGTCGGTCAGTGTTACTAGATAGTTGCTGCGTCAGTCAGTGTTACTAGATAGTTGCTGGGTCAGTCAGTGTTACTAGATAGTTGCTGGGTTGGTCTGTGTTACTAGAAAAGTTGCTGGGTCAGTCAGTGTTACTAGGTCGTTGCTGGGTCAGTCAGTGTTACTAGGTGGTTGCTGGGTCGGTCAGTGTTACTAGATAGTTGCTGGGTCAGTCAGTGTTACTAGGTGGTTGCTGGGTCAGTCAGTGTTACTAGATAGTTGCTGGGTCGGTCAGTGTTACTAGGTGGTTGCTGGGTCAGTCAGTATTACTAGATAGTTGCTGGGTCGATTAGTGTTACTAGATAGTTGCTGGGTCAGTCAGTGTTACTAGATAGTTGCTGGGTTGGTCTGTGTTACTAGAAAAGTTGCTGGGTCAGTCAGTGTTACTAGGTGGTTGCTGGGTCAGTCAGTGTTACTAGGTTGTTGCTGGGTCGGTCAGTGTTACTAGGTGGATGCTGGGTCGGTCAGTGTTACTAGATAGTTGCTGGGTCGGTCAGTGTTACTAGGTGGTTGCTGGGTCAGTCAGTGTTACTAGATAGTTGCTGGGTCGGTCAGTGTTACTAGATAGTTGCTGGGTCAGTCAGTGTTACTAGATAGTTGCTGGGTCAGTCAGTGTTACTAGGTGGTTGCTGGGTCGGTCAATGTTACTAGATAGTTGCTGGGTCGGTCAGTGTTACTAGGTGGTTGCTGGGTCAGTCAGTGTTACTAGATAGTTGCTGGGTCGGTCAGTGTTACTAGGTGGTTGCTGGGTCAGTCAGTGTTACTAGGTGGTTGCTGGGTCAGTCAGTGTTACTAGATAGTTGCTGGGTCAGTCAGTGTTACTAGATAGTTGCTGGGTCAGTCAGTGTTACTAGATAGTTGCTGGGTCAGTCAGTGTTACTAGGTCGTTCCTGGGTCGGTCGGTGTTACTAGATAATTGCTGGGTCAGTCAGTGTTACTAGGTGGTTGCTGGGTCGGTCTGTGTTACTAGATAGTTGCTTGGTCTGTCAGTGTTACTAGATAGTTGCTGGGTCGGTCAGTGTTACTAGGTGGTTGCTGCGTCGGTCAGTGTTACTAGATAGTTGCTGGGTCGGTCAGTGTTACTAGATAGTTGCAGTGTCGGTCAGTGTTACAAGATAGTTGCTGGGTAAGTCAGTGTTACTAGGTGGTTGCTGGGTCAGTCAGTGTTACTAGATAGTTGCTGGGTCGGTCAGTGTTACTAGATAGTTGCTGGGTCAGTCAGTGTTACTAGATAGTTGCTGGGTCAGTCAGTGTTACTAGGTGGTTGCTGGGTCGGTCAGTTCTACTAGGTGGTTGCTGGGTCGGTCAGTGTTACTAGATAGTTGCTGCGTCAGTCAGTGTTACTAGATAGTTGCTGGGTCAGTCAGTGTTACTAGATAGTTGCTGGGTTGGTCTGTGTTACTAGAAAAGTTGCTGGGTCAGTCAGTGTTACTAGGTCGTTGCTGGGTCAGTCAGTGTTACTAGGTGGTTGCTGGGTCGGTCAGTGTTACTAGATAGTTGCTGGGTCAGTCAGTGTTACTAGGTGGTTGCTGGGTCAGTCAGTGTTACTAGATAGTTGCTGGGTCGGTCAGTGTTACTAGGTGGTTGCTGGGTCAGTCAGTATTACTAGATAGTTGCTGGGTCGATTAGTGTTACTAGATAGTTGCTGGGTCAGTCAGTGTTACTAGATAGTTGCTGGGTTGGTCTGTGTTACTAGAAAAGTTGCTGGGTCAGTCAGTGTTACTAGGTGGTTGCTGGGTCAGTCAGTGTTACTAGGTGGTTGCTGGGTCGGTCAGTGTTACTAGATAGTTGCTGGGTCAGTCAGTGTTACTAGGTGGTTGCTGGGTCAGTCAGTGTTACTAGATAGTTGCTGGGTCGGTCAGTGTTACTAGGTGGTTGCTGGGTCAGTCAGTATTACTAGATAGTTGCTGGGTCGGTCAGTGTTACTAGATAGTTGCTGGGTCAGTCAGTGTTACTAGATAGTTGCTGGGTCAGTCAGTGTTACTAGGTGGTTGCTGGGTCAGTCAGTGTTACTAGAAAGTTGCTGTGTTGGTCAGTGTTACTAGGTGGTTGCTGGGTCGGTCAGTGTTACTAGATATTTGCTGGGTCATTTAGCGTTACTAGGTGGTTGCTGGGTCAGTCAGTGTTACTAGAAAGTTGCTGTGTTGGTCAGTGTTACTAGATAGTTGCTGGGTCGGTCAGTGTTACTAGATAGTTGCTGGGTCAGTCAGTGTTACTAGATAGTTGCTGGGTCAGTCAGTGTTACTAGGTGGTTGCTGGGTCAGTCAGTGTTACTAGAAAGTTGCTGTGTTGGTCAGTGTTACTAGATAGTTGCTGGGTCGGTCAGTGTTACTAGGTTGTTGCTGGGTCGGTCAGTGTTACTAGATAGTTGCTGGGTCAGTCAGTGTTACTAGGTGGTTGCTGGGTCGGTCAGTGTTACTAGAAACTTGCTGTGTCGGTCAGTGTTACTAGGTGGTTGCTGGGTCGGTCAGTGTTACTAGATATTTGCTGGGTCATTTAGCGTTACTAGGTGGTTGCTGGGTCGGTCAGTGTAACTAGAAAGTTGCTGGGTCGGTCAGTGTTACTAGGTTGTTGCTGGGTCGGTCAGTGTTACTAGGTGGATGCTGGGTCGGTCAGTGTTACTAGATAGTTGCTGGGTCGGTCAGTGTTACTAGGTGGTTGCTGGGTCAGTCAGTGTTACTAGATAGTTGCTGGGTCGGTCAGTGTTACTAGATAGTTGCTGGGTCAGTCAGTGTTACTAGATAGTTGCTGGGTCAGTCAGTGTTACTAGGTGGTTGCTGGGTCGGTCAATGTTACTAGATAGTTGCTGGGTCGGTCAGTGTTACTAGGTGGTTGCTGGGTCAGTCAGTGTTACTAGATAGTTGCTGGGTCGGTCAGTGTTACTAGGTGGTTGCTGGGTCAGTCTGTGTTACTAGGTGGTTGCTGGGTCAGTCAGTGTTACTAGGTAGTTGCTGGGTCAGTCAGTGTTACTAGATAGTTGCTGGGTCAGTCAGTGTTACTAGATAGTTGCTGGGTCAGTCAGTGTTACTAGATAGTTGCTGGGTCAGTCAGTGTTACTAGGTCGTTGCTGGGTCGGTCGGTGTTACTAGATAATTGCTGGGTCAGTCAGTGTTACTAGGTGGTTGCTGGGTCGGTCTGTGTTACTAGATAGTTGCTTGGTCTGTCAGTGTTACTAGATAGTTGCTGGGTCGGTCAGTGTTACTAGGTGGTTGCTGCGTCGGTCAGTGTTACTAGATAGTTGCTGGGTCGGTCAGTGTTACTAGATAGTTGCAGTGTCGGTCAGTGTTACAAGATAGTTGCTGGGTAGGGCAGTGTTACTAGGTGGTTGCTGGGTCAGTCAGTGTTACTAGATAGTTGCTGGGTCGGTCAGTGTTACTAGATAGTTGCTGGGTCAGTCAGTGTTACTAGATAGTTGCTGGGTCAGTCAGTGTTACTAGGTGGTTGCTGGGTCGGTCAGTTCTACTAGGTGGTTGCTGGGTCGGTCAGTGTTACTAGATAGTTGCTGCGTCAGTCAGTGTTACTAGATAGTTGCTGGGTCAGTCAGTGTTACTAGATAGTTGCTGGGTTGGTCTGTGTTACTAGAAAAGTTGCTGGGTCAGTCAGTGTTACTAGGTGGTTGCTGGGTCAGTCAGTGTTACTAGGTGGTTGCTGGGTCGGTCAGTGTTACTAGATAGTTGCTGGGTCAGTCAGTGTTACTAGGTGGTTGCTGGGTCAGTCAGTGTTACTAGATAGTTGCTGGGTCGGTCAGTGTTACTAGGTGGTTGCTGGGTCAGTCAGTATTACTAGATAGTTGCTGGGTCGGTCAGTGTTACTAGATAGTTGCTGGGTCAGTCAGTGTTACTAGATAGTTGCTGGGTCAGTCAGTGTTACTAGGTGGTTGCTGGGTCAGTCAGTGTTACTAGAAAGTTGCTGTGTCGGTCAGTGTTACTAGGTGGTTGCTGGGTCGGTCAGTGTTACTAGATATTTGCTGGGTCATTTAGCGTTACTAGGTGGTTGCTGGGTCGGTCAGTGTTACTAGATAGTTGCTGGGTCGGTCAGTGTTACTAGGTTGTTGCTGGGTCGGTCAGTGTTACTAGATATTTGCTGGGTCAGTCAGTGTTACTAGGTGGTTGCTGGGTCGGTCAGTGTTACTAGAAACTTGCTGTGTCGGTCAGTGTTACTAGGTGGTTGCTGGGTCGGTCAGTGTTACTAGATATTTGCTGGGTCATTTAGCGTTACTAGGTGGTTGCTGGGTCGGTCAGTGTAACTAGATAGTTGCTGGGTCGGTCAGTGTTACTAGGTTGTTGCTGGGTCGGTCAGTGTTACTAGGTGGATGCTGGGTCGGTCAGTGTTACTAGATAGTTGCTGGGTCGGTCAGTGTTACTAGGTGGTTGCTGGGTCAGTCAGTGTTACTAGATAGTTGCTGGGTCGGTCAGTGTTACTAGATAGTTGCTGGGTCAGTCAGTGTTACTAGATAGTTGCTGGGTCAGTCAGTGTTACTAGGTGGTTGCTGGGTCGGTCAATGTTACTAGATAGTTGCTGGGTCGGTCAGTGTTACTAGGTGGTTGCTGGGTCAGTCAGTGTTACTAGATAGTTGCTGGGTCGGTCAGTGTTACTAGGTGGTTGCTGGGTCAGTCTGTGTTACTAGGTGGTTGCTGGGTCAGTCAGTGTTACTAGGTGGTTGCTGGGTCAGTCAGTGTTACTAGATAGTTGCTGGGTCAGTCAGTGTTACTAGATAGTTGCTGGGTCAGTCAGTGTTACTAGATAGTTGCTGGGTCAGTCAGTGTTACTAGGTCGTTGCTGGGTCGGTCGGTGTTACTAGATAATTGCTGGGTCAGTCAGTGTTACTAGGTGGTTGCTGGGTCGGTCTGTGTTACTAGATAGTTGCTTGGTCTGTCAGTGTTACTAGATAGTTGCTGGGTCGGTCAGTGTTACTAGGTGGTTGCTGCGTCGGTCAGTGTTACTAGATAGTTGCTGGGTCGGTCAGTGTTACTAGATAGTTGCAGTGTCGGTCAGTGTTACAAGATAGTTGCTGGGTAAGTCAGTGTTACTAGGTGGTTGCTGGTTCAGTCAGTGTTACTAGATAGTTGCTGGGTCGGTCAGTGTTACTAGATAGTTGCTGGGTCAGTCAGTGTTACTAGATAGTTGCTGGGTCAGTCAGTGTTACTAGGTGGTTGCTGGGTCGGTCAGTGTTACTAGATAGTTGCTGCGTCAGTCAGTGTTACTAGATAGTTGCTGGGTCAGTCAGTGTTACTAGATAGTTGCTGGGTCAGTCAGTGTTACTAGATAGTTGCTGGGTCAGTCAGTGTTACTAGGTGGTTGCTGGGTCGGTCAGTTCTACTAGGTGGTTGCTGGGTCGGTCAGTGTTACTAGATAGTTGCTGCGTCAGTCAGTGTTACTAGATAGTTGCTGGGTCAGTCAGTGTTACTAGATAGTTGCTGGGTTGGTCTGTGTTACTAGAAAAGTTGCTGGGTCAGTCAGTGTTACTAGGTGGTTGCTGGGTCGGTCAGTGTTACTAGATAGTTGCTGGGTCAGTCAGTGTTACTAGGTGGTTGCTGGGTCAGTCAGTGTTACTAGATAGTTGCTGGGTCGGTCAGTGTTACTAGGTGGTTGCTGGGTCAGTCAGTATTACTAGATAGTTGCTGGGTCGGTCAGTGTTACTAGATAGTTGCTGGGTCAGTCAGTGTTACTAGATAGTTGCTGGGTCAGTCAGTGTTACTAGGTGGTTGCTGGGTCAGTCAGTGTTACTAGAAAGTTGCTGTGTCGGTCAGTGTTACTAGGTGGTTGCTGGGTCGGTCAGTGTTACTAGATATTTGCTGGGTCATTTAGCGTTACTAGGTGGTTGCTGGGTCGGTCAGTGTTACTAGATAGTTGCTGGGTCGGTCAGTGTTACTAGGTTGTTGCTGGGTCGGTCAGTGTTACTAGATATTTGCTGGGTCAGTCAGTGTTACTAGGTGGTTGCTGGGTCGGTCAGTGTTACTAGATAGTTGCTGGGTCAGTCAGTGTTACTAGATAGTTGCTGGGTCAGTCAGTGTTACTAGGTGGTTGCTGGGTCGGTCAGTGTTACTAGATAGTTGCTGCGTCAGTCAGTGTTACTAGATAGTTGCTGGGTCAGTCAGTGTTACTAGATAGTTGCTGGGTCAGTCAGTGTTACTAGATAGTTGCTGGGTCAGTCAGTGTTACTAGGTGGTTGCTGGGTCGGTCAGTTCTACTAGGTGGTTGCTGGGTCGGTCAGTGTTACTAGATAGTTGCTGCGTCAGTCAGTGTTACTAGATAGTTGCTGGGTCAGTCAGTGTTACTAGATAGTTGCTGGGTTGGTCTGTGTTACTAGAAAAGTTGCTGGGTCAGTCAGTGTTACTAGGTGGTTGCTGGGTCGGTCAGTGTTACTAGATAGTTGCTGGGTCAGTCAGTGTTACTAGGTGGTTGCTGGGTCAGTCAGTGTTACTAGATAGTTGCTGGGTCGGTCAGTGTTACTAGGTGGTTGCTGGGTCAGTCAGTATTACTAGATAGTTGCTGGGTCGGTCAGTGTTACTAGATAGTTGCTGGGTCAGTCAGTGTTACTAGATAGTTGCTGGGTCAGTCAGTGTTACTAGGTGGTTGCTGGGTCAGTCAGTGTTACTAGAAAGTTGCTGTGTCGGTCAGTGTTACTAGGTGGTTGCTGGGTCGGTCAGTGTTACTAGATATTTGCTGGGTCATTTAGCGTTACTAGGTGGTTGCTGGGTCGGTCAGTGTTACTAGATAGTTGCTGGGTCGGTCAGTGTTACTAGGTTGTTGCTGGGTCGGTCAGTGTTACTAGATATTTGCTGGGTCAGTCAGTGTTACTAGGTGGTTGCTGGGTCGGTCAGTGTTACTAGAAACTTGCTGTGTCGGTCAGTGTTACTAGGTGGTTGCTGGGTCGGTCAGTGTTACTAGATATTTTCTGGGTCATTTAGCGTTACTAGGTGGTTGCTGGGTCGGTCAGTGTAACTAGAAAGTTGCTGGGTCGGTCAGTGTTACTAGGTTGTTGCTGGTTCGGTCAGTGTTACTAGGTGGATGCTGGGTCGGTCAGTGTTACTAGATAGTTGCTGGGTCGGTCAGTGTTACTAGGTGGTTGCTGGGTCAGTCAGTGTTACTAGATAGTTGCTGGGTCGGTCAGTGTTACTAGATAGTTGCTGGGTCAGTCAGTGTTACTAGATAGTTGCTGGGTCAGTCAGTGTTACTAGGTGGTTGCTGGGTCGGTCAATTTTACTAGATAGTTGCTGGGTCGGTCAGTGTTACTAGGTGGTTGCTGGGTCAGTCAGTGTTACTAGATAGTTGCTGGGTCGGTCAGTGTTACTAGGTGGTTGCTGGGTCAGTCTGTGTTACTAGGTGGTTGCTGGGTCAGTCAGTGTTACTAGGTAGTTGCTGGGTCAGTCAGTGTTACTAGATAGTTGCTGGGTCAGTCAGTGTTACTAGATAGTTGCTGGGTCAGTCAGTGTTACTAGATAGTTGCTGGGTCAGTCAGTGTTACTAGGTCGTTGCTGGGTCGGTCGGTGTTACTAGATAATTGCTGGGTCAGTCAGTGTTACTAGGTGGTTGCTGGGTCGGTCTGTGTTACTAGATAGTTGCTTGGTCTGTCAGTGTTACTAGATAGTTGCTGGGTCGGTCAGTGTTACTAGGTGGTTGCTGCGTCGGTCAGTGTTACTAGATAGTTGCTGGGTCGGTCAGTGTTACTAGATAGTTGCAGTGTCGGTCAGTGTTACAAGATAGTTGCTGGGTAGGGCAGTGTTACTAGGTGGTTGCTGGGTCAGTCAGTGTTACTAGATAGTTGCTGGGTCGGTCAGTGTTACTAGATAGTTGCTGGGTCAGTCAGTGTTACTAGATAGTTGCTGGGTCAGTCAGTGTTACTAGGTGGTTGCTGGGTAGGTCAGTTCTACTAGGTGGTTGCTGGGTCGGTCAGTGTTACTAGATAGTTGCTGCGTCAGTCAGTGTTACTAGATAGTTGCTGGGTCAGTCAGTGTTACTAGATAGTTGCTGGGTCGGTCTGTGTTACTAGAAAAGTTGCTGGGTCAGTCAGTGTTACTAGGTGGTTGCTGGGTCAGTCAGTGTTACTAGGTGGTTGCTGGGTCGGTCAGTGTTACTAGATAGTTGCTGGGTCGGTCAGTGTTACTAGGTGGTTGCTGGGTCAGTCAGTATTACTAGATAGTTGCTGGGTCGGTCAGTGTTACTAGATAGTTGCTGGGTCAGTCAGTGTTACTAGATAGTTGCTGGGTCAGTCAGTGTTACTAGGTGGTTGCTGGGTCAGTCAGTGTTACTAGAAAGTTGCTGTGTCGGTCAGTGTTACTAGGTGGTTGCTGGGTCGGTCAGTGTTACTAGATATTTGCTGGGTCATTTAGCGTTACTAGGTGGTTGCTGGGTCGGTCAGTGTTACTAGATAGTTGCTGGGTCGGTCAGTGTTACTAGGTTGTTGCTGGGTCGGTCAGTGTTACTAGATATTTGCTGGGTCAGTCAGTGTTACTAGGTGGTTGCTGGGTCGGTCAGTGTTACTAGAAACTTGCTGTGTCGGTCAGTGTTACTAGGTGGTTGCTGGGTCGGTCAGTGTTACTAGATATTTGCTGGGTCATTTAGCGTTACTAGGTGGTTGCTGGGTCGGTCAGTGTAACTAGATAGTTGCTGGGTCGGTCAGTGTTACTAGGTTGTTGCTGGGTCGGTCAGTGTTACTAGGTGGATGCTGGGTCGGTCAGTGTTACTAGATAGTTGCTGGGTCGGTCAGTGTTACTAGGTGGTTGCTGGGTCAGTCAGTGTTACTAGATAGTTGCTGGGTCGGTCAGTGTTACTAGATAGTTGCTGGGTCAGTCAGTGTTACTAGATAGTTGCTGGGTCAGTCAGTGTTACTAGGTGGTTGCTGGGTCGGTCAATGTTACTAGATAGTTGCTGGGTCGGTCAGTGTTACTAGGTGGTTGCTGGGTCAGTCAGTGTTACTAGATAGTTGCTGGGTCGGTCAGTGTTACTAGGTGGTTGCTGGGTCAGTCTGTGTTTTCTAGGTGGTTGCTGGGTCAGTCAGTGTTACTAGGTGGTTGCTGGGTCAGTCAGTGTTACTAGATAGTTGCTGGGTCAGTCAGTGTTACTAGATAGTTGCTGGGTCAGTCAGTGTTACTAGATAGTTGCTGGGTCAGTCAGTGTTACTAGGTCGTTGCTGGGTCGGTCGGTGTTACTAGATAATTGCTGGGTCAGTCAGTGTTACTAGGTGGTTGCTGGGTCGGTCTGTGTTACTAGATAGTTGCTTGGTCTGTCAGTGTTACTAGATAGTTGCTGGGTCGGTCAGTGTTACTAGGTGGTTGCTGCGTCGGTCAGTGTTACTAGATAGTTGCTGTGTCGGTCAGTGTTACTAGATAGTTGCAGTGTCGGTCAGTGTTACAAGATAGTTGCTGGGTAAGTCAGTGTTACTAGGTGGTTGCTGGTTCAGTCAGTGTTACTAGATAGTTGCTGGGTCGGTCAGTGTTACTAGATAGTTGCTGGGTCAGTCAGTGTTACTAGATAGTTGCTGGGTCAGTCAGTGTTACTAGGTGGTTGCTGGGTCGGTCAGTGTTACTAGATAGTTGCTGCGTCAGTCAGTGTTACTAGATAGTTGCTGGGTCAGTCAGTGTTACTAGATAGTTGCTGGGTCAGTCAGTGTTACTAGATAGTTGCTGGGTCAGTCAGTGTTACTAGGTGGTTGCTGGGTCGGTCAGTTCTACTAGGTGGTTGCTGGGTCGGTCAGTGTTACTAGATAGTTGCTGCGTCAGTCAGTGTTACTAGATAGTTGCTGGGTCAGTCAGTGTTACTAGATAGTTGCTGGGTTGGTCTGTGTTACTAGAAAAGTTGCTGGGTCAGTCAGTGTTACTAGGTGGTTGCTGGGTCAGTCAGTGTTACTAGGTGGTTGCTGGGTCGGTCAGTGTTACTAGATAGTTGCTGGGTCAGTCAGTGTTACTAGGTGGTTGCTGGGTCAGTCAGTGTTACTAGATAGTTGCTGGGTCGGTCAGTGTTACTAGGTGGTTGCTGGGTCAGTCAGTATTACTAGATAGTTGCTGGGTCGGTCAGTGTTACTAGATAGTTGCTGGGTCAGTCAGTGTTACTAGATAGTTGCTGGGTCAGTCAGTGTTACTAGGTGGTTGCTGGGTCAGTCAGTGTTACTAGAAAGTTGCTGTGTCGGTCAGTGTTACTAGGTGGTTGCTGGGTCGGTCAGTGTTACTAGATATTTGCTGGGTCATTTAGCGTTACTAGGTGGTTGCTGGGTCGGTCAGTGTTACTAGATAGTTGCTGGGTCGGTCAGTGTTACTAGGTTGTTGCTGGGTCGGTCAGTGTTACTAGATATTTGCTGGGTCAGTCAGTGTTACTAGGTGGTTGCTGGGTCGGTCAGTGTTACTAGAATCTTGCTGTGTCGGTCAGTGTTACTAGGTTGTTGCTGGTTCGGTCAGTGTTACTAGGTGGATGCTGGGTCGGTCAGTGTTACTAGATAGTTGCTGGGTCGGTCAGTGTTACTAGGTGGTTGCTGGGTCAGTCAGTGTTACTAGATAGTTGCTGGGTCGGTCAGTGTTACTAGATAGTTGCTGGGTCAGTCAGTGTTACTAGATAGTTGCTGGGTCAGTCAGTGTTACTAGGTGGTTGCTGGGTCGGTCAATTTTACTAGATAGTTGCTGGGTCGGTCAGTGTTACTAGGTGGTTGCTGGGTCAGTCAGTGTTACTAGATAGTTGCTGGGTCGGTCAGTGTTACTAGGTGGTTGCTGGGTCAGTCTGTGTTACTAGGTGGTTGCTGGGTCAGTCAGTGTTACTAGGTAGTTGCTGGGTCAGTCAGTGTTACTAGATAGTTGCTGGGTCAGTCAGTGTTACTAGATAGTTGCTGGGTCAGTCAGTGTTACTAGATAGTTGCTGGGTCAGTCAGTGTTACTAGGTCGTTGCTGGGTCGGTCGGTGTTACTAGATAATTGCTGGGTCAGTCAGTGTTACTAGGTGGTTGCTGGGTCGGTCTGTGTTACTAGATAGTTGCTTGGTCTGTCAGTGTTACTAGATAGTTGCTGGGTCGGTCAGTGTTACTAGGTGGTTGCTGCGTCGGTCAGTGTTACTAGATAGTTGCTGGGTCGGTCAGTGTTACTAGATAGTTGCAGTGTCGGTCAGTGTTACAAGATAGTTGCTGGGTAGGGCAGTGTTACTAGGTGGTTGCTGGGTCAGTCAGTGTTACTAGATAGTTGCTGGGTCGGTCAGTGTTACTAGATAGTTGCTGGGTCAGTCAGTGTTACTAGATAGTTGCTGGGTCAGTCAGTGTTACTAGGTGGTTGCTGGGTCGGTCAGTTCTACTAGGTGGTTGCTGGGTCGGTCAGTGTTACTAGATAGTTGCTGCGTCAGTCAGTGTTACTAGATAGTTGCTGGGTCAGTCAGTGTTACTAGATAGTTGCTGGGTCGGTCTGTGTTACTAGAAAAGTTGCTGGGTCAGTCAGTGTTACTAGGTGGTTGCTGGGTCAGTCAGTGTTACTAGGTGGTTGCTGGGTCGGTCAGTGTTACTAGATAGTTGCTGGGTCAGTCAGTGTTACTAGGTGGTTGCTGGGTCAGTCAGTGTTACTAGATAGTTGCTGGGTCGGTCAGTGTTACTAGGTGGTTGCTGGGTCAGTCAGTATTACTAGATAGTTGCTGGGTCGGTCAGTGTTACTAGATAGTTGCTGGGTCAGTCAGTGTTACTAGATAGTTGCTGGGTCAGTCAGTGTTACTAGGTGGTTGCTGGGTCAGTCAGTGTTACTAGAAAGTTGCTGTGTCGGTCAGTGTTACTAGGTGGTTGCTGGGTCGGTCAGTGTTACTAGATATTTGCTGGGTCATTTAGCGTTACTAGGTGGTTGCTGGGTCGGTCAGTGTTACTAGATAGTTGCTGGGTCGGTCAGTGTTACTAGGTTGTTGCTGGGTCGGTCAGTGTTACTAGATATTTGCTGGGTCAGTCAGTGTTACTAGGTGGTTGCTGGGTCGGTCAGTGTTACTAGAAACTTGCTGTGTCGGTCAGTGTTACTAGGTGGTTGCTGGGTCGGTCAGTGTTACTAGATATTTGCTGGGTCATTTAGCGTTACTAGGTGGTTGCTGGGTCGGTCAGTGTAACTAGATAGTTGCTGGGTCGGTCAGTGTTACTAGGTTGTTGCTGGGTCGGTCAGTGTTACTAGGTGGATGCTGGGTCGGTCAGTGTTACTAGATAGTTGCTGGGTCGGTCAGTGTTACTAGGTGGTTGCTGGGTCAGTCAGTGTTACTAGATAGTTGCTGGGTCGGTCAGTGTTACTAGATAGTTGCTGGGTCAGTCAGTGTTACTAGATAGTTGCTGGGTCAGTCAGTGTTACTAGGTGGTTGCTGGGTCGGTCAATGTTACTAGATAGTTGCTGGGTCGGTCAGTGTTACTAGGTGGTTGCTGGGTCAGTCAGTGTTACTAGATAGTTGCTGGGTCGGTCAGTGTTACTAGGTGGTTGCTGGGTCAGTCTGTGTTACTAGGTGGTTGCTGGGTCATTCAGTGTTACTAGGTGGTTGCTGGGTCAGTCAGTGTTACTAGATAGTTGCTGGGTCAGTCAGTGTTACTAGATAGTTGCTGGGTCAGTCAGTGTTACTAGATAGTTGCTGGGTCAGTCAGTGTTACTAGGTCGTTGCTGGGTCGGTCGGTGTTACTAGATAATTGCTGGGTCAGTCAGTGTTACTAGGTGGTTGCTGGGTCGGTCTGTGTTACTAGATAGTTGCTTGGTCTGTCAGTGTTACTAGATAGTTGCTGGGTCGGTCAGTGTTACTAGGTGGTTGCTGCGTCGGTCAGTGTTACTAGATAGTTGCTGGGTCGGTCAGTGTTACTAGATAGTTGCAGTGTCGGTCAGTGTTACAAGATAGTTGCTGGGTAAGTCAGTGTTACTAGGTGGTTGCTGGGTCAGTCAGTGTTACTAGATAGTTGCTGGGTCGGTCAGTGTTACTAGATAGTTGCTGGGTCAGTCAGTGTTACTAGATAGTTGCTGGGTCAGTCAGTGTTACTAGGTGGTTGCTGGGTTGGTCAGTTCTACTAGGTGGTTGCTGGGTCGGTCAGTGTTACTAGATAGTTGCTGCGTCAGTCAGTGTTACTAGATAGTTGCTGGGTCAGTCAGTGTTACTAGATAGTTGCTGGGTCAGTCAGTGTTACTAGATAGTTGCTGGGTCAGTCAGTGTTACTAGGTGGTTGCTGGGTCGGTCAGTTCTACTAGGTGGTTGCTGGGTCGGTCAGTGTTACTAGATAGTTGCTGCGTCAGTCAGTGTTACTAGATAGTTGCTGGGTCAGTCAGTGTTACTAGATAGTTGCTGGGTTGGTCTGTGTTACTAGAAAAGTTGCTGGGTCAGTCAGTGTTACTAGGTGGTTGCTGGGTCAGTCAGTGTTACTAGGTGGTTGCTGGGTCGGTCAGTGTTACTAGATAGTTGCTGGGTCAGTCAGTGTTACTAGGTGGTTGCTGGGTCAGTCAGTGTTACTAGATAGTTGCTGGATCGGTCAGTGTTACTAGGTGGTTGCTGGGTCAGTCAGTATTACTAGATAGTTGCTGGGTCGGTCAGTGTTACTAGATAGTTGCTGGGTCAGTCAGTGTTACTAGATAGTTGCTGGGTCAGTCAGTGTTACTAGGTGGTTGCTGGGTCAGTCAGTGTTACTAGAAAGTTGCTGTGTCGGTCAGTGTTACTAGGTGGTTGCTGGGTCGGTCAGTGTTACTAGATATTTGCTGGGTCATTTAGCGTTACTAGGTGGTTGCTGGGTCGGTCAGTGTTACTAGATAGTTGCTGGGTCGGTCAGTGTTACTAGGTTGTTGCTGGGTCGGTCAGTGTTACTAGATATTTGCTGGGTCAGTCAGTGTTACTAGGTGGTTGCTGGGTCGGTCAGTGTTACTAGAAACTTGCTGTGTCGGTCAGTGTTACTAGGTGGTTGCTGGGTCGGTCAGTGTTACTAGATATTTGCTGGGTCATTTAGCGTTACTAGGTGGTTGCTGGGTCGGTCAGTGTAACTAGATAGTTGCTGGGTCGGTCAGTGTTACTAGGTTGTTGCTGGGTCGGTCAGTGTTACTAGGTGGATGCTGGGTCGGTCAGTGTTACTAGATAGTTGCTGGGTCGGTCAGTGTTACTAGGTGGTTGCTGGGTCAGTCAGTGTTACTAGATAGTTGCTGGGTCGGTCAGTGTTACTAGATAGTTGCTGGGTCAGTCAGTGTTACTAGATAGTTGCTGGGTCAGTCAGTGTTACTAGGTGGTTGCTGGGTCGGTCAATGTTACTAGATAGTTGCTGGGTCAGTCAGTGTTACTAGATAGTTGCTGGGTCAGTCAGTGTTACTAGATAGTTGCTGGGTCAGTCAGTGTTACTAGGTCGTTGCTGGGTCGGTCGGTGTTACTAGATAATTGCTGGGTCAGTCAGTGTTACTAGGTGGTTGCTGGGTCGGTCTGTGTTACTAGATAGTTGCTTGGTCTGTCAGTGTTACTAGATAGTTGCTGGGTCGGTCAGTGTTACTAGGTGGTTGCTGCGTCGGTCAGTGTTACTAGATAGTTGCTGGGTCGGTCAGTGTTACTAGATAGTTGCAGTGTCGGTCAGTGTTACAAGATAGTTGCTGGGTAAGTCAGTGTTACTAGGTGGTTGCTGGGTCAGTCAGTGTTACTAGATAGTTGCTGGGTCGGTCAGTGTTACTAGATAGTTGCTGGGTCAGTCAGTGTTACTAGATAGTTGCTGGGTCAGTCAGTGTTACTAGGTGGTTGCTGGGTTGGTCAGTTCTACTAGGTGGTTGCTGGGTCGGTCAGTGTTACTAGATAGTTGCTGCGTCAGTCAGTGTTACTAGATAGTTGCTGGGTCAGTCAGTGTTACTAGATAGTTGCTGGGTCAGTCAGTGTTACTAGATAGTTGCTGGGTCAGTCAGTGTTACTAGGTGGTTGCTGGGTCGGTCAGTTCTACTAGGTGGTTGCTGGGTCGGTCAGTGTTACTAGATAGTTGCTGCGTCAGTCAGTGTTACTAGATAGTTGCTGGGTCAGTCAGTGTTACTAGATAGTTGCTGGGTTGGTCTGTGTTACTAGAAAAGTTGCTGGGTCAGTCAGTGTTACTAGGTGGTTGCTGGGTCAGTCAGTGTTACTAGGTGGTTGCTGGGTCGGTCAGTGTTACTAGATAGTTGCTGGGTCAGTCAGTGTTACTAGGTGGTTGCTGGGTCAGTCAGTGTTACTAGATAGTTGCTGGATCGGTCAGTGTTACTAGGTGGTTGCTGGGTCAGTCAGTATTACTAGATAGTTGCTGGGTCGGTCAGTGTTACTAGATAGTTGCTGGGTCAGTCAGTGTTACTAGATAGTTGCTGGGTCAGTCAGTGTTACTAGGTGGTTGCTGGGTCAGTCAGTGTTACTAGAAAGTTGCTGTGTCGGTCAGTGTTACTAGGTGGTTGCTGGGTCGGTCAGTGTTACTAGATATTTGCTGGGTCATTTAGCGTTACTAGGTGGTTGCTGGGTCGGTCAGTGTTACTAGATAGTTGCTGGGTCGGTCAGTGTTACTAGGTTGTTGCTGGGTCGGTCAGTGTTACTAGATATTTGCTGGGTCAGTCAGTGTTACTAGGTGGTTGCTGGGTCGGTCAGTGTTACTAGAAACTTGCTGTGTCGGTCAGTGTTACTAGGTGGTTGCTGGGTCGGTCAGTGTTACTAGATATTTGCTGGGTCATTTAGCGTTACTAGGTGGTTGCTGGGTCGGTCAGTGTAACTAGATAGTTGCTGGGTCGGTCAGTGTTACTAGGTTGTTGCTGGGTCGGTCAGTGTTACTAGGTGGATGCTGGGTCGGTCAGTGTTACTAGATAGTTGCTGGGTCGGTCAGTGTTACTAGGTTGTTGCTGGGTCGGTCAGTGTTACTAGATATTTGCTGGGTCAGTCAGTGTTACTAGGTGGTTGCTGGGTCGGTCAGTGTTACTAGAAACTTGCTGTGTCGGTCAGTGTTACTAGGTGGTTGCTGGGTCGGTCAGTGTTACTAGATATTTGCTGGGTCATTTAGCGTTACTAGGTGGTTGCTGGGTCGGTCAGTGTAACTAGATAGTTGCTGGGTCGGTCAGTGTTACTAGGTTGTTGCTGGGTCGGTCAGTGTTACTAGGTGGATGCTGGGTCGGTCAGTGTTACTAGATAGTTGCTGGGTCGGTCAGTGTTACTAGGTGGTTGCTGGGTCAGTCAGTGTTACTAGATAGTTGCTGGGTCGGTCAGTGTTACTAGATAGTTGCTGGGTCAGTCAGTGTTACTAGATAGTTGCTGGGTCAGTCAGTGTTACTAGGTGGTTGCTGGGTCGGTCAATGTTACTAGATAGTTGCTGGGTCGGTCAGTGTTACTAGGTGGTTGCTGGGTCAGTCAGTGTTACTAGATAGTTGCTGGGTCGGTCAGTGTTACTAGGTGGTTGCTGGGTCAGTCTGTGTTACTAGGTGGTTGCTGGGTCAGTCAGTGTTACTAGGTGGTTGCTGGGTCAGTCAGTGTTACTAGATAGTTGCTGGGTCAGTCAGTGTTACTAGATAGTTGCTGGGTCAGTCAGTGTTACTAGATAGTTGCTGGGTCAGTCAGTGTTACTAGGTCGTTGCTGGGTCGGTCGGTGTTACTAGATAATTGCTGGGTCAGTCAGTGTTACTAGGTGGTTGCTGGGTCGGTCTGTGTTACTAGATAGTTGCTTGGTCTGTCAGTGTTACTAGATAGTTGCTGGGTCGGTCAGTGTTACTAGGTGGTTGCTGCGTCGGTCAGTGTTACTAGATAGTTGCTGGGTCGGTCAGTGTTACTAGATAGTTGCAGTGTCGGTCAGTGTTACAAGATAGTTGCTGGGTAAGTCAGTGTTACTAGGTGGTTGCTGGGTCAGTCAGTGTTACTAGATAGTTGCTGGGTCGGTCAGTGTTACTAGATAGTTGCTGGGTCAGTCAGTGTTACTAGATAGTTGCTGGGTCAGTCAGTGTTACTAGGTGGTTGCTGGGTCGGTCAGTTCTACTAGGTGGTTGCTGGGTCGGTCAGTGTTACTAGATAGTTGCTGCGTCAGTCAGTGTTACTAGATAGTTGCTGGGTCAGTCAGTGTTACTAGATAGTTGCTGGGTTGGTCTGTGTTACTAGAAAAGTTGCTGGGTCAGTCAATGTTACTAGGTGGTTGCTGGGTCAGTCAGTGTTACTAGGTGGTTGCTGGGTCGGTCAGTGTTACTAGATAGTTGCTGGGTCAGTCAGTGTTACTAGGTGGTTGCTGGGTCAGTCAGTGTTACTAGATAGTTGCTGGGTCGGTCAGTGTTACTAGGTGGTTGCTGGGTCAGTCAGTATTACTAGATAGTTGCTGGGTCGGTCAGTGTTACTAGATAGTTGCTGGGTCAGTCAGTGTTACTAGATAGTTGCTGGGTCAGTCAGTGTTACTAGGTGGTTGCTGGGTCAGTCAGTGTTACTAGAAAGTTGCTGTGTCGGTCAGTGTTACTAGGTGGTTGCTGGGTCGGTCAGTGTTACTAGATATTTGCTGGGTCATTTAGCGTTACTAGGTGGTTGCTGGGTCGGTCAGTGTTACTAGATAGTTGCTGGGTCGGTCAGTGTTACTAGGTTGTTGCTGGGTCGGTCAGTGTTACTAGATAGTTGCTGGGTCAGTCAGTGTTACTAGGTGGTTGCTGGGTCGGTCAGTGTTACTAGAAACTTGCTGTGTCGGTCAGTGTTACTAGGTGGTTGCTGGGTCGGTCAGTGTTACTAGATATTTGCTGGGTCATTTAGCGTTACTAGGTGGTTGCTGGGTCGGTCAGTGTAACTAGATAGTTGCTGGGTCGGTCAGTGTTACTAGGTTGTTGCTGGGTCGGTCAGTGTTACTAGGTGGATGCTGGGTCGGTCAGTGTTACTAGATAGTTGCTGGGTCGGTCAGTGTTACTAGGTGGTTACTGGGTCGGTCAGTGTTACTAGATAGTTGCTGGGTCGGTCAATGTTACTAGATAGTTGCTGGGTCAATCAGTGTTACTAGATAGTTGCTGGGTCGGTCAGTGTTACTAGGTGGTTGCTGGGTCAGTCAGTGTTACTAGATAGTTGCTGGGTCAGTCAGTGTTACTAGGTGGTTGCTGGGTAGGTCAGTGTTATTAGATAGTTGCTGGGTCGGTCAGTGTTACTAGGTCGTTGCTGGGTCAGTCAGTGTTACTAGATAGTTGCTGGGTCGGTCAGTGTTACTAGGTGGTTGCTGGGTCAGTCTGTGTTACTAGGTGGTTGCTGGGTCAGTCAGTGTTACTAGGTGGTTGCTGGGTCAGTCAGTCTTACTAGATAGTTGCTGGGTCAGTCAGTGTTACTAGGTGGTTGCTGGGTCAGTCAGTGTTACTAGATAGTTGCTGGGTCAGTCAGTGTTACTAGGGCGTTGCTGGGTCAGTCAATGTTACTAGGTGGTTGCTGGGTCAGTCAGTGTTTCTAGATATTTGCTGGGTCGGTCAGTGTTACTAGGTGGTTGCTAGGTCGGTCAGTGTTACTAGGTGGTTGCTGCGTCAGTCAGTGTTACTAGGTGGTTGCTGGGTCAGTCAGTGTTACTAGATAGTTGCTGGGTCAGTCAGTGTTACTAGATAGTTGCTGGGTCGGTCAGTGTTACTAGATAGTTGCTGGGTCAGTCAGTGTTACTAGATAGTTGCTGGGTCAGACAGTGTTACTAGGTGGTTGCTGGGTCGGTCAGTGTTACTAGATAGTTGCTGGGTCGGTCAGTGTTACTAGGTGGTTGCTGGGTCGGTCAGTGTTACTAGATAGTTGCTGGGTCGGTCAGTGTTACTAGATAGTTGCTGGGTCAGTCAGTGTTACTAGATAGTTGCTGGGTCGGTCAGTGTTACTAGGTGGTTGCTGGGTCGGTCAGTGTTACTAGATAGTTGCTGGGTCAGTCAGTGTTACTAGGTGGTTGCTGGGTCGGTCAGTGTTACTAGATCGTTGCTGGGTCGGTCAGTGTTACTAGATAGTTGCTGGGTCAGTCAGTGTTACTAGATAGTTGCTGGGTCAGTCAGTGTTACTAGATAGTTGCTGGGTCGGTCAGTGTTACTAGATAGTTGCTGGGTCAGTCAGTGTTACTAGATAGTTGCTGGGTCAGTCAGTGTTACTAGATAGTTCCTGGGTCAGTCAGTGTTACTAGGTCGTTGCTGGGTGAGTCAGTGTTACTAGGTCGTTGCTGGGTCAGTCAGTGTTACTAGATAGTTGCTGGGTCGGTCAGTGTTACTAGGTGGTTGCTGGGTCAGTCTGTGTTACTAGGTGGTTGCTGGGTCAGTCAGTGTTATTAGATAGTTGCTGGGTCAGTCAGTGTTACTAGGTGGTTGCTGGGTAGGTCAGTGTTATTAGATAGTTGCTGGGTCGGTCAGTGTTACTAGGTCGTTGCTGGGTCAGTCAGTGTTACTAGATAGTTGCTGGGTCGGTCAGTGTTACTAGGTGGTTGCTGGGTCAGTCTGTGTTACTAGGTGGTTGCTGGGTCAGTCAGTGTTACTAGGTGGTTGCTGGGTCAGTCAGTCTTACTAGATAGTTGCTGGGTCAGTCAGTGTTACTAGGTGGTTGCTGGGTCAGTCAGTGTTACTAGATAGTTGCTGGGTCAGTCAGTGTTACTAGGTGGTTGCTGGGTCAGTCAATGTTACTAGGTGGTTGCTGGGTCAGTCAGTGTTTCTAGATATTTGCTGGGTCGGTCAGTGTTACTAGGTGGTTGCTAGGTCGGTCAGTGTTACTAGGTGGTTGCTGCGTCAGTCAGTGTTACTAGGTGGTTGCTGGGTCAGTCAGTGTTACTAGATAGTTGCTGGGTCAGTCAGTGTTACTAGATAGTTGCTGGGTCGGTCAGTGTTACTAGATAGTTGCTGGGTCAGTCAGTGTTACTAGATAGTTGCTGGGTCAGACAGTGTTACTAGGTGGTTGCTGGGTGGGTCAGTGTTACTAGATAGTTGCTGGGTCGGTCAGTGTTACTAGGTGGTTGCTGGGTCGGTCAGTGTTACTAGATAGTTGCTGGGTCGGTCAGTGTTACTAGATAGTTGCTGGGTCAGTCAGTGTTACTAGATAGTTGCTGGGTCGGTCAGTGTTACTAGGTGGTTGCTGGGTCGGTCAGTGTTACTAGATAGTTGCATGGTCAGTCAGTGTTACTAGGTGGTTGCTGGGTCGGTCAGTGTTACTAGATCGTTGCTGGGTCAGTCAGTGTTACTAGATAGTTGCTGGGTCAGTCAGTGTTACTAGATAGTTGCTGGTTCAGTCAGTGTTACTAGATAGTTGCTGGGTCGGTCAGTGTTACTAGATAGTTGCTGGGTCAGTCAGTGTTACTAGATAGTTGCTGGGTCAGTCAGTGTTACTAGATAGTTGCTGGGTCAGTCAGTGTTACTAGGTGGTTGCTGGGTAGGTCAGTGTTATTAGATAGTTGCTGGGTCGGTCAGTGTTACTAGGTCGTTGCTGGGTCAGTCAGTGTTACTAGATAGTTGCTGGGTCGGTCAGTGTTACTAGGTGGTTGCTGGGTCAGTCTGTGTTACTAGGTGGTTGCTGGGTCAGTCAGTGTTACTAGGTGGTTGCTGGGTCAGTCAGTCTTACTAGATAGTTGCTGGGTCAGTCAGTGTTACTAGGTGGTTGCTGGGTCAGTCAGTGTTACTAGATAGTTGCTGTGTCAGTCAGTGTTACTAGGTGGTTGCTGGGTCAGTCAATGTTACTAGGTGGTTGCTGGGTCAGTCAGTGTTTCTAGATATTTGCTGGGTCGGTCAGTGTTACTAGGTGGTTGCTAGGTCGGTCAGTGTTACTAGGTGGTTGCTGCGTCAGTCAGTGTTACTAGGTGGTTGCTGGGTCAGTCAGTGTTACTAGATAGTTGCTGGGTCAGTCAGTGTTACTAGATAGTTGCTGGGTCGGTCAGTGTTACTAGATAGTTGCTGGGTCAGTCAGTGTTACTAGATAGTTGCTGGGTCAGACAGTGTTACTAGGTGGTTGCTGGGTGGGTCAGTGTTACTAGATAGTTGCTGGGTCGGTCAGTGTTACTAGGTGGTTGCTGGGTCGGTCAGTGTTACTAGATAGTTGCTGGGTCGGTCAGTGTTACTAGATAGTTGCTGGGTCAGTCAGTGTTACTAGATAGTTGCTGGGTCGGTCAGTGTTACTAGGTGGTTGCTGGGTCGGTCAGTGTTACTAGATAGTTGCATGGTCAGTCAGTGTTACTAGGTGGTTGCTGGGTCGGTCAGTGTTACTAGATCGTTGCTGGGTCAGTCAGTGTTACTAGATAGTTGCTGGGTCAGTCAGTGTTACTAGATAGTTGCTGGTTCAGTCAGTGTTACTAGATAGTTGCTGGGTCGGTCAGTGTTACTAGATAGTTGCTGGGTCAGTCAGTGTTACTAGATAGTTGCTGGGTCAGTCAGTGTTACTAGATAGTTGCTGGGTCAGTCAGTGTTACTAGGTGGTTGCTGGGTCGGTCAATGTTACTAGATAGTTGCTGGGTCGGTCAGTGTTACTAGGTTGTTGCTGGGTCAGTCAGTGTTACTAGATAGTTGCTGGGTCGGTCAGTGTTACTAGGTGGTTGCTGGGTCAGTCTGTGTTACTGGGTGGTTGCTGGGTCAGTCAGTGTTACTAGGTGGTTGCTGGGTCGGTCTGTGTTACTAGATAGTTGCTTGGTCTGTCAGTGTTACTAGATAGTTGCTGGGTCGGTCAGTGTTACTAGGTGGTTGCTGCGTCGGTCAGTGTTACTAGATAGTTGCTGGGTCGGTCAGTGTTACTAGATAGTTGCTGGGTCAGTCAGTGTTACTAGATAGTTGCTGGGTTGGTCTGTGTTACTTGAAAAGTTGCTGGGTCAGTCAGTGTTACTAGGTGGTTGCTGGGTCAGTCAGTGTTACTAGGTGGTTGCTGGGTCGGTCAGTGTTACTAGATAGTTGCTGGGTCAGTCAGTGTTACTAGGTGGTTGCTGGGTCAGTCAGTGTTACTAGATAGTTGCTGGGTCGGTCAGTGTTACTAGGTGGTTGCTGGGTCAGTCAGTATTACTAGATAGTTGCTGGGTCGGTCAGTGTTACTAGATAGTTGCTGGGTCAGTCAGTGTTACTAGATAGTTGCTGGGTCAGTCAGTGTTACTAGGTGGTTGCTGGGTCAGTCAGTGTTACTAGAAAGTTGCTGTGTCGGTCAGTGTTACTAGGTGGTTGCTGGGTCGGTCAGTGTTACTAGATATTTGCTGGGTCATTTAGCGTTACTAGGTGGTTGCTGGGTCGGTCAGTGTTACTAGATAGTTGCTGGGTCGGTCAGTGTTACTAGGTTGTTGCTGGGTCGGTCAGTGTTACTAGGTGGATGCTGGGTCGGTCAGTGTTACTAGATAGTTGCTGGGTCGGTCAGTGTTACTAGGTGGTTACTGGGTCGGTCAGTGTTACTAGATAGTTGCTGGGTCGGTCAGTGTTACTAGATAGTTGCTGGGTCAGTCAGTGTTACTAGATAGTTGCTGGGTTGGTCTGTGTTACTAGAAAAGTTGCTGGGTCAGTCAGTGTTACTAGGTGGTTGCTGGGTCAGTCAGTGTTACTAGGTGGTTGCTGGGTCGGTCAGTGTTACTAGATAGTTGCTGGGTCAGTCAGTGTTACTAGGTGGTTGCTGGGTCAGTCAGTGTTACTAGATAGTTGCTGGGTCGGTCAGTGTTACTAGGTGGTTGCTGGGTCAGTCAGTGTTACTAGATAGTTGCTGGGTCGGTCAGTGTTACTAGATAGTTGCTGGGTCAGTCAGTGTTACTAGATAGTTGCTGGGTCAGTCAGTGTTACTAGGTGGTTGCTGGGTCGGTCAGTGTTACTAGAAAGTTGCTGTGTCGGTCAGTGTTACTAGGTGGTTGCTGGGTCGGTCAGTGTTACTAGATATTTGCTGGGTCATTTAGCGTTACTAGGTGGTTGCTGGGTCGGTCAGTGTTACTAGATAGTTGCTGGGTCGGTCAGTGTTACTAGGTTGTTGCTGGGTCGGTCAGTGTTACTAGGTGGATGCTGGGTCGGTCAGTGTTACTAGATAGTTGCTGGGTCGGTCAGTGTTACTAGGTGGTTACTGGGTCGGTCAGTGTTACTAGATAGTTGCTGGGTCGGTCAGTGTTACTAGGTGGTTGCTGGGTCAGTCAGTGTTACTAGATAGTTGCTGGGTCAGTCAGTGTTACTAGATAGTTGCTGGGTCGGTCAGTGTTACTAGATAGTTGCTGGGTCAGTCAGTGTTACTAGATAGTTGCTGGGTCAGTCAGTGTTACTAGGTGGTTGCTGGGTCGGTCAGTGTTACTAGATAGTTGCTGGGTCGGTCAGTGTTACTAGGTGGTTGCTGGGTCGGTCAGTGTTACTAGATAGTTGCTGGGTCGGTCAGTGTTACTAGATAGTTGCTGGGTCAGTCAGTGTTACTAGATAGTTGCTGGGTCGGTCAGTGTTACTAGGTGGTTGCTGGGTCGGTCAGTGTTACTAGATAGTTGCTGGGTCAGTCAGTGTTACTAGGTGGTTGCTGGGTCAGTCAATGTTACTAGGTGGTTGCTGGGTCAGTCAGTGTTTCTAGATATTTGCTGGGTCGGTCAGTGTTACTAGGTGGTTGCTAGGTCGGTCAGTGTTACTAGGTGGTTGCTGCGTCAGTCAGTGTTACTAGGTGGTTGCTGGGTCAGTCAGTGTTACTAGATAGTTGCTGGGTCAGTCAGTGTTACTAGATAGTTGCTGGGTCGGTCAGTGTTACTAGATAGTTGCTGGGTCAGTCAGTGTTACTAGATAGTTGCTGGGTCAGTCAGTGTTACTAGGTGGTTGCTGGGTCGGTCAGTGTTACTAGATAGTTGCTGGGTCGGTCAGTGTTACTAGGTGGTTGCTGGGTCGGTCAGTGTTACTAGATAGTTGCTGGGTCGGTCAGTGTTACTAGATAGTTGCTGGGTCAGTCAGTGTTACTAGATAGTTGCTGGGTCGGTCAGTGTTACTAGGTGGTTGCTGGGTCGGTCAGTGTTACTAGATAGTTGCTAGGTCAGTCAGTGTTACTAGGTGGTTGCTGGGTCGGTCAGTGTTACTAGATCGTTGCTGGGTCAGTCAGTGTTACTAGATAGTTGCTGGGTCAGTCAGTGTTACTAGATAGTTGCTGGGTCAGTCAGTGTTACTAGATAGTTGCTGGGTCGGTCAGTGTTACTAGATAGTTGCTGGGTCGGTCAGTGTTACTAGGTTGTTGCTGGGTCAGTCAGTGTTACTAGATAGTTGCTGGGTCGGTCAGTGTTACTAGGTGGTTGCTGGGTCAGTCTGTGTTACTGGGTGGTTGCTGGGTCAGTCAGTGTTACTAGGTGGTTGCTGGGTCGGTCTGTGTTACTAGATAGTTGCTGGGTCAGTCAGTGTTACTAGGTCGTTGCTGGGTCGGTCGGTGTTACTAGATAATTGCTGGGTCAGTCAGTGTTACTAGGTGGTTGCTGAATCGGTCTGTGTTACTAGATAGTTGCTTGGTCTGTCAGTGTTACTAGATAGTTGCTGGGTCGGTCAGTGTTACTAGGTGGTTGCTGCGTCGGTCAGTGTTACTAGATAGTTGCTGGGTCGGTCAGTGTTACTAGATAGTTGCTGGGTCAGTCAGTGTTACTAGATAGTTGCTGGGTTGGTCTGTGTTACTAGAAAAGTTGCTGGGTCAGTCAGTGTTACTAGGTGGTTGCTGGGTCAGTCAGTGTTACTAGGTGGTTGCTGGGTCGGTCAGTGTTACTAGATAGTTGCTGGGTCAGTCAGTGTTACTAGGTGGTTGCTGGGTCAGTCAGTGTTACTAGATAGTTGCTGGGTCGGTCAGTGTTACTAGGTGGTTGCTGGGTCAGTCAGTATTACTAGATAGTTGCTTGGTCGGTCAGTGTTACTAGATAGTTGCTGGGTCAGTCAGTGTTACTAGATAGTTGCTGGGTCAGTCAGTGTTACTAGGTGGTTGCTGGGTCAGTCAGTGTTAACAGAAAGTTGCTGTGTCGGTCAGTGTTACTAGGTGGTTGCTGGGTCGGTCAGTGTTACTAGATATTTGCTGGGTCATTTAGCGTTACTAGGTGGTTGCTGGGTCGGTCAGTGTTACTAGATAGTTGCTGGGTCGGTCAGTGTTACTAGGTTGTTGCTGGGTCGGTCAGTGTTACTAGGTGGATGCTGGGTCGGTCAGTGTTACTAGATAGTTGCTGGGTCGGTCAGTGTTACTAGGTGGTTACTGGGTCGGTCAGTGTTACTAGATAGTTGCTGGGTCGGTCAGTGTTACTAGATAGTTGCTGGGTCAGTCAGTGTTACTAGATAGTTGCTGGGTTGGTCTGTGTTACTAGAAAAGTTGCTGGGTCAGTCAGTGTTACTAGGTGGTTGCTGGGTCAGTCAGTGTTACTAGGTGGTGGCTGGGTCGGTCAGTGTTACTAGATAGTTGCTGGGTCAGTCAGTGTTACTAGGTGGTTGCTGGGTCAGTCAGTGTTACTAGATAGTTGCTGGGTCGGTCAGTGTTACTAGGTGGTTGCTGGGTCAGTCAGTGTTACTAGATAGTTGCTGGGTCGGTCAGTGTTACTAGATAGTTGCTGGGTCAGTCAGTGTTACTAGATAGTTGCTGGGTCAGTCAGTGTTACTAGGTGGTTGCTGGGTCGGTCAGTGTTACTAGAAAGTTGCTGTGTCGGTCAGTGTTACTAGGTGGTTGCTGGGTCGGTCAGTGTTACTAGATATTTGCTGGGTCATTTAGCGTTACTAGGTGGTTGCTGGGTCGGTCAGTGTTACTAGATAGTTGCTGGGTCGGTCAGTGTTACTAGGTTGTTGCTGGGTCGGTCAGTGTTACTAGGTGGATGCTGGGTCGGTCAGTGTTACTAGATAGTTGCTGGGTCGGTCAGTGTTACTAGGTGGTTACTGGGTCGGTCAGTGTTACTAGATAGTTGCTGAGTCGGTCAGTGTTACTAGGTGGTTGCTGGGTCAGTCAGTGTTACTAGATAGTTGCTGGGTCAGTCAGTGTTACTAGATAGTTGCTGGGTCGGTCAGTGTTACTAGATAGTTGCTGGGTCAGTCAGTGTTACTAGATAGTTGCTGGGTCAGTCAGTGTTACTAGGTGGTTGCTGGGTCGGTCAGTGTTACTAGATAGTTGCTGGGTCGGTCAGTGTTACTAGGTGCTTGCTGGGTCGGTCAGTGTTACTAGATAGTTGCTGGGTCGGTCAGTGTTACTAGATAGTTGCTGGGTCAGTCAGTGTTACTAGATAGTTGCTGGGTCGGTCAGTGTTACTAGGTGGTTGCTGGGTCGGTCAGTGTTACTAGATAGTTGCTGGGTCAGTCAGTGTTACTAGGTGGTTGCTGGGTCAGTCAATGTTACTAGGTGGTTGCTGGGTCAGTCAGTGTTTCTAGATATTTGCTGGGTCGGTCAGTGTTACTAGGTGGTTGCTAGGTCGGTCAGTGTTACTAGGTGGTTGCTGCGTCAGTCAGTGTTACTAGGTGGTTGCTGGGTCAGTCAGTGTTACTAGATAGTTGCTGGGTCAGTCAGTGTTACTAGATAGTTGCTGGGTCGGTCAGTGTTACTAGATAGTTGCTGGGTCAGTCAGTGTTACTAGATAGTTGCTGGGTCAGTCAGTGTTACTAGGTGGTTGCTGGGTCGGTCAGTGTTACTAGATAGTTGCTAGGTCAGTCAGTGTTACTAGGTGGTTGCTGGGTCGGTCAGTGTTACTAGATCGTTGCTGGGTCAGTCAGTGTTACTAGATAGTTGCTGGGTCAGTCAGTGTTACTAGATAGTTGCTGGGTCAGTCAGTGTTACTAGATAGTTGCTGGGTCGGTCAGTGTTACTAGATAGTTGCTGGGTCGGTCAGTGTTACTAGGTTGTTGCTGGGTCAGTCAGTGTTACTAGATAGTTGCTGGGTCGGTCAGTGTTACTAGGTGGTTGCTGGGTCAGTCTGTGTTACTGGGTGGTTGCTGGGTCAGTCAGTGTTACTAGGTGGTTGCTGGGTCGGTCTGTGTTACTAGATAGTTGCTGGGTCAGTCAGTGTTACTAGGTCGTTGCTGGGTCGGTCGGTGTTACTAGATAATTGCTGGGTCAGTCAGTGTTACTAGGTGGTTGCTGAATCGGTCTGTGTTACTAGATAGTTGCTTGGTCTGTCAGTGTTACTAGATAGTTGCTGGGTCGGTCAGTGTTACTAGGTGGTTGCTGCGTCGGTCAGTGTTACTAGATAGTTGCTGGGTCGGTCAGTGTTACTAGATAGTTGCTGGGTCAGTCAGTGTTACTAGATAGTTGCTGGGTTGGTCTGTGTTACTAGAAAAGTTGCTGGGTCAGTCAGTGTTACTAGGTGGTTGCTGGGTCAGTCAGTGTTACTAGGTGGTTGCTGGGTCGGTCAGTGTTACTAGATAGTTGCTGGGTCAGTCAGTGTTACTAGGTGGTTGCTGGGTCAGTCAGTGTTACTAGATAGTTGCTGGGTCGGTCAGTGTTACTAGGTGGTTGCTGGGTCAGTCAGTATTACTAGATAGTTGCTTGGTCGGTCAGTGTTACTAGATAGTTGCTGGGTCAGTCAGTGTTACTAGATAGTTGCTGGGTCAGTCAGTGTTACTAGGTGGTTGCTGGGTCAGTCAGTGTTAACAGAAAGTTGCTGTGTCGGTCAGTGTTACTAGGTGGTTGCTGGGTCGGTCAGTGTTACTAGATATTTGCTGGGTCATTTAGCGTTACTAGGTGGTTGCTGGGTCGGTCAGTGTTACTAGATAGTTGCTGGGTCGGTCAGTGTTACTAGGTTGTTGCTGGGTCGGTCAGTGTTACTAGGTGGATGCTGGGTCGGTCAGTGTTACTAGATAGTTGCTGGGTCGGTCAGTGTTACTAGGTGGTTACTGGGTCGGTCAGTGTTACTAGATAGTTGCTGGGTCGGTCAGTGTTACTAGATAGTTGCTGGGTCAGTCAGTGTTACTAGATAGTTGCTGGGTTGGTCTGTGTTACTAGAAAAGTTGCTGGGTCAGTCAGTGTTACTAGGTGGTTGCTGGGTCAGTCAGTGTTACTAGGTGGTTGCTGGGTCGGTCAGTGTTACTAGATAGTTGCTGGGTCAGTCAGTGTTACTAGGTGGTTGCTGGGTCAGTCAGTGTTACTAGATAGTTGCTGGGTCGGTCAGTGTTACTAGGTGGTTGCTGGGTCAGTCAGTGTTACTAGATAGTTGCTGGGTCGGTCAGTGTTACTAGATAGTTGCTGGGTCAGTCAGTGTTACTAGATAGTTGCTGGGTCAGTCAGTGTTACTAGGTGGTTGCTGGGTCGGTCAGTGTTACTAGAAAGTTGCTGTGTCGGTCAGTGTTACTAGGTGGTTGCTGGGTCGGTCAGTGTTACTAGATATTTGCTGGGTCATTTAGCGTTACTAGGTGGTTGCTGGGTCGGTCAGTGTTACTAGATAGTTGCTGGGTCGGTCAGTGTTACTAGGTTGTTGCTGGGTCGGTCAGTGTTACTAGGTGGATGCTGGGTCGGTCAGTGTTACTAGATAGTTGCTGGGTCGGTCAGTGTTACTAGGTGGTTACTGGGTCGGTCAGTGTTACTAGATAGTTGCTGAGTCGGTCAGTGTTACTAGGTGGTTGCTGGGTCAGTCAGTGTTACTAGATAGTTGCTGGGTCAGTCAGTGTTACTAGATAGTTGCTGGGTCGGTCAGTGTTACTAGATAGTTGCTGGGTCAGTCAGTGTTACTAGATAGTTGCTGGGTCAGTCAGTGTTACTAGGTGGTTGCTGGGTCGGTCAGTGTTACTAGATAGTTGCTGGGTCGGTCAGTGTTACTAGGTGGTTGCTGGGTCGGTCAGTGTTACTAGATAGTTGCTGGGTCGGTCAGTGTTACTAGATAGTTGCTGGGTCAGTCAGTGTTACTAGATAGTTGCTGGGTCGGTCAGTGTTACTAGGTGGTTGCTGGGTCGGTCAGTGTTACTAGATAGTTGCTGGGTCAGTCAGTGTTACTAGGTGGTTGCTGGGTCAGTCAATGTTACTAGGTGGTTGCTGGGTCAGTCAGTGTTTCTAGATATTTGCTGGGTCGGTCAGTGTTACTAGGTGGTTGCTAGGTCGGTCAGTGTTACTAGGTGGTTGCTGCGTCAGTCAGTGTTACTAGGTGGTTGCTGGGTCAGTCAGTGTTACTAGATAGTTGCTGGGTCAGTCAGTGTTACTAGATAGTTGCTGGGTCGGTCAGTGTTACTAGATAGTTGCTGGGTCAGTCAGTGTTACTAGATAGTTGCTGGGTCAGTCAGTGTTACTAGGTGGTTGCTGGGTCGGTCAGTGTTACTAGATAGTTGCTAGGTCAGTCAGTGTTACTAGGTGGTTGCTGGGTCGGTCAGTGTTACTAGATCGTTGCTGGGTCAGTCAGTGTTACTAGATAGTTGCTGGGTCAGTCAGTGTTACTAGATAGTTGCTGGGTCAGTCAGTGTTACTAGATAGTTGCTGGGTCGGTCAGTGTTACTAGATAGTTGCTGGGTCGGTCAGTGTTACTAGGTTGTTGCTGGGTCAGTCAGTGTTACTAGATAGTTGCTGGGTCGGTCAGTGTTACTAGGTGGTTGCTGGGTCAGTCTGTGTTACTGGGTGGTTGCTGGGTCAGTCAGTGTTACTAGGTGGTTGCTGGGTCGGTCTGTGTTACTAGATAGTTGCTGGGTCAGTCAGTGTTACTAGGTCGTTGCTGGGTCGGTCGGTGTTACTAGATAATTGCTGGGTCAGTCAGTGTTACTAGGTGGTTGCTGAATCGGTCTGTGTTACTAGATAGTTGCTTGGTCTGTCAGTGTTACTAGATAGTTGCTGGGTCGGTCAGTGTTACTAGGTGGTTGCTGCGTCGGTCAGTGTTACTAGATAGTTGCTGGGTCGGTCAGTGTTACTAGATAGTTGCTGGGTCAGTCAGTGTTACTAGATAGTTGCTGGGTTGGTCTGTGTTACTAGAAAAGTTGCTGGGTCAGTCAGTGTTACTAGGTGGTTGCTGGGTCAGTCAGTGTTACTAGGTGGTTGCTGGGTCGGTCAGTGTTACTAGATAGTTGCTGGGTCAGTCAGTGTTACTAGGTGGTTGCTGGGTCAGTCAGTGTTACTAGATAGTTGCTGGGTCGGTCAGTGTTACTAGGTGGTTGCTGGGTCAGTCAGTATTACTAGATAGTTGCTTGGTCGGTCAGTGTTACTAGATAGTTGCTGGGTCAGTCAGTGTTACTAGATAGTTGCTGGGTCAGTCAGTGTTACTAGGTGGTTGCTGGGTCAGTCAGTGTTAACAGAAAGTTGCTGTGTCGGTCAGTGTTACTAGGTGGTTGCTGGGTCGGTCAGTGTTACTAGATATTTGCTGGGTCATTTAGCGTTACTAGGTGGTTGCTGGGTCGGTCAGTGTTACTAGATAGTTGCTGGGTCGGTCAGTGTTACTAGGTTGTTGCTGGGTCGGTCAGTGTTACTAGGTGGATGCTGGGTCGGTCAGTGTTACTAGATAGTTGCTGGGTCGGTCAGTGTTACTAGGTGGTTACTGGGTCGGTCAGTGTTACTAGATAGTTGCTGGGTCGGTCAGTGTTACTAGATAGTTGCTGGGTCAGTCAGTGTTACTAGATAGTTGCTGGGTTGGTCTGTGTTACTAGAAAAGTTGCTGGGTCAGTCAGTGTTACTAGGTGGTTGCTGGGTCAGTCAGTGTTACTAGGTGGTTGCTGGGTCGGTCAGTGTTACTAGATAGTTGCTGGGTCAGTCAGTGTTACTAGGTGGTTGCTGGGTCAGTCAGTGTTACTAGATAGTTGCTGGGTCGGTCAGTGTTACTAGGTGGTTGCTGGGTCAGTCAGTGTTACTAGATAGTTGCTGGGTCGGTCAGTGTTACTAGATAGTTGCTGGGTCAGTCAGTGTTACTAGATAGTTGCTGGGTCAGTCATTGTTACTAGGTGGTTGCTGGGTCGGTCAGTGTTACTAGAAAGTTGCTGTGTCGGTCAGTGTTACTAGGTGGTTGCTGGGTCGGTCAGTGTTACTAGATATTTGCTGGGTCATTTAGCGTTACTAGGTGGTTGCTGGGTCGGTCAGTGTTACTAGATAGTTGCTGGGTCGGTCAGTGTTACTAGGTTGTTGCTGGGTCGGTCAGTGTTACTAGGTGGATGCTGGGTCGGTCAGTGTTACTAGATAGTTGCTGGGTCGGTCAGTGTTACTAGGTGGTTACTGGGTCGGTCAGTGTTACTAGATAGTTGCTGAGTCGGTCAGTGTTACTAGGTGGTTGCTGGGTCAGTCAGTGTTACTAGATAGTTGCTGGGTCAGTCAGTGTTACTAGATAGTTGCTGGGTCGGTCAGTGTTACTAGATAGTTGCTGGGTCAGTCAGTGTTACTAGATAGTTGCTGGGTCAGTCAGTGTTACTAGGTGGTTGCTGGGTCGGTCAGTGTTACTAGATAGTTGCTGGGTCGGTCAGTGTTACTAGGTGGTTGCTGGGTCGGTCAGTGTTACTAGATAGTTGCTGGGTCGGTCAGTGTTACTAGATAGTTGCTGGGTCAGTCAGTGTTACTAGATAGTTGCTGGGTCGGTCAGTGTTACTAGGTGGTTGCTGGGTCGGTCAGTGTTACTAGATAGTTGCTGGGTCAGTCAGTGTTACTAGGTGGTTGCTGGGTCAGTCAATGTTACTAGGTGGTTGCTGGGTCAGTCAGTGTTTCTAGATATTTGCTGGGTCGGTCAGTGTTACTAGGTGGTTGCTAGGTCGGTCAGTGTTACTAGGTGGTTGCTGCGTCAGTCAGTGTTACTAGGTGGTTGCTGGGTCAGTCAGTGTTACTAGATAGTTGCTGGGTCAGTCAGTGTTACTAGATAGTTGCTGGGTCGGTCAGTGTTACTAGATAGTTGCTGGGTCAGTCAGTGTTACTAGATAGTTGCTGGGTCAGTCAGTGTTACTAGGTGGTTGCTGGGTCGGTCAGTGTTACTAGATAGTTGCTGGGTCGGTCAGTGTTACTAGGTGGTTGCTGGGTCGGTCAGTGTTACTAGATAGTTGCTGGGTCGGTCAGTGTTACTAGATAGTTACTGGGTCAGTCAGTGTTACTAGATAGTTGCTGGGTCGGTCAGTGTTACTAGGTGGTTGCTGGGTCGGTCAGTGTTACTAGATAGTTGCTGGGTCAGTCAGTGTTACTAGGTGGTTGCTGGGTCGGTCAGTGTTACTAGATCGTTGCTGGGTCAGTCAGTGTTACTAGATAGTTGCTGGGTCAGTCAGTGTTACTAGATAGTTGCTGGGTCAGTCAGTGTTACTAGATAGTTGCTGGGTCGGTCAGGGTTACTAGATAGTTGCTGGGTCAGTCAGTGTTACTAGATAGTTGCTGGGTCAGTCAGTGTTACTAGATAGTTGCTGGGTCAGTCAGTGTTACTAGATAGTTGCTGGGTCAGTCAGTGTTACTAGGTAGTTGCTGGGTGAGTCAGTGTTACTAGGTGGTTGCTGGGTCGGTCAGTGTTAATAGATAGTTGCTGGGTCAGTCAGTGTTACTAGGTGGTTGCTGGGTCAGTCAGTGTTACTAGATAGTTGCTGGGTCGGTCAGTGTTACTAGGTGGTTGATGGGTCAGTCAGTGTTACTAGATAGTTGCTGGGTCGGTCAGTGTTACTAGATAGTTGCTGGGTCAGTCAGTGTTACTAGATATTTGCTGGGTCGGTCAGTGTTACTAGATAGTTGCTGGGTCAGTCAGTGTTACTAGATAGTTGCTGGGTCGGTCAGTGTTACTAGATAGTTGCTGGGTCAGTCAGTGTTACTAGATAGTTGCTGGGTCGGTCAGTGTTACTAGGTGGTTGCTGGGTCGGTCAGTGTTACTAGGTGGTTGCTGGGTCAGTCAGTGTTACTAGATGGTTGCTGGGTCGGTCAGTGTTACTAGATAGTTGCTGGGTCGGTCAGTGTTACTAGATAGTTGCTGGGTCAGTCAGTGTTACTAGATAGTTGCTGGGTCAGTCAGTGTTACTAGATAGTTGCTGGGTCAGTCAGTGTTACTAGGTGGTTACTGGGTCAGTCAGTGTTACTAGGTGGTTTCTGGGTCGGTCAGTGTTACTAGGTTGTTGCTGGGTCAGTCAGTGTTACTAGATAGTTGCTGGGTCGGTCAGTGTTACTAGATAGTTGCTGGGTCAGTCAGTGTTACTAGATAGTTGCTGGGTCAGTCAGTGTTACTAGGTGGTTGCTGGGTCAGTCAGTGTTACTAGATAGTTGCTGGGTCGGTCAGTGTTACTAGGTGGTTGCTGGGTCGGTCAGTGTTACTAGATAGTTGCTGGGTCAGTCAGTGTTACTAGGTGGTTGCTGGGTCGGTCAGTGTTACTAGATCGTTGCTGGGTCAGTCAGTGTTACTAGATAGTTGCTGGGTCAGTCAGTGTTACTAGATAGTTGCTGGGTCAGTCAGTGTTACTAGATAGTTGCTGGGTCGGTCAGTGTTACTAGATTGTTGCTGGGTCAGTCAGTGTTACTAGATAGTTGCTGGGTCAGTCAGTGTTACTAGATAGTTGCCGGGTCAGTCAGTGTTACTAGGTAGTTGCTGGGTGAGTCAGTGTTACTAGGTGGTTGCTGGGTCGGTCAGTGTTACTACATAGTTGCTGGGTCAGTCAGTGTTACTAGGTGGTTGCTGGGTCAGTCAGTGTTCCTAGATAGTTGCTGGGTCGGTCAGTGTTACTAGGTGGTTGCTGGGTCAGTCAGTGTTACTAGATAGTTGCTGGGTCGGTCAGTGTTACTAGATAGTTGCTGGGTCAGTCAGTGTTACTAGATATTTGCTGGGTCGGTCAGTGTTACTAGATAGTTGCTGGGTCGGTCAGTGTTACTAGACAGTTGCTGGGTCGGTCAGTGTTACTAGGTGGTTGCTGGGTCAGTCAGTGTTACTAGATAGTTGCTGGGTCGGTCAGTGTTACTAGATAGTTGCTGGGTCAGTCAGTGTTACTAGATAGTTGCTGGGTTGGTCAGTGTTACTAGATAGTTGCTGGGTCAGTCAGTGTTACTAGATAGTTGCTGGGTCAGTCAGTGTTACTAGATAGTTGCTGGGTCGGTCAGTGTTACTTGATAGTTGCTGGGTCAGTCAGTGTAACTAGATAGTTGCTGGGTCGGTCAGTGTTACTAGGTGGTTGCTGGGTCAGTCAGTGTTACTAGGTGGTTGCTGGGTCAGTCAGTGTTACTAGATAGTTGCTGGGTCGGTCAGTGTTACTAGATAGTTGCTGGGTCGGTCAGTGTTACTAGATAGTTGCTGGGTCAGTCAGTGTTACTAGATAGTTGCTGGGTCAGTCAGTGTTACTAGATAGTTGCTGGGTCAGTCAGTGTTACTAGGTGGTTGCTGGGTCAGTCAGTGTTACTAGATAGTTGCTGGGTCAGTCAGTGTTACTAGATAGTTGCTGGGTCAGTCAGTGTTACTAGATAGTTGCTGGGTCAGTCAGTGTTACTAGATAGTTGCTGGGTCGGTCAGTGTTACTAGGTGGTTGCTGGGTCGGTCAGTGTTACTAGATAGTTGCTGGGTCGGTCAGTGTTACTAGATAGTTGCTGGGTCAGTCAGTGTTACTAGGTAGTTGCTGGGTGAGTCAGTGTTACTAGGTGGTTGCTGGGTCGGTCAGTGTTACTAGATAGTTGCTGTGTCAGTCAGTGTTACTAGGTGGTTGCTGGGTCAGTCAGTGTTACTAGATAGTTGCTGGGTCGGTCAGTGTTACTAGGTGGTTGCTGGGTCAGTCAGTGTTACTAGATAGTTGCTGGGTCGGTCAGTGTTACTATATAGTTGCTGGGTCAGTCAGTGTTACAAGATATTTGCTGGGTGAGTCAGTGTTACTAGGTGGTTGCTGGGTCAGTCAGTGTTACTAGGTGGTTGCTGGGTCGGTCAGTGTTACTAGATAGTTGCTGGGTCAGTCAGTGTTACTAGGTGGTTGCTGGGTTGGTCAGTGTTACTAGATAGTTGCTGGGTCAGTCAGTGTTACTAGATAGTTGCTGGGTCGGTCAGTGTTACTAGGTGGTTGCTGGGTCGGTCAGTGTTACTAGATAGTTGCTATGTCGGTCAGTGTTACTAGATATTTGCTGGGTCGGTCAGTGTTACAAGATAGTTGCTGGGTCAGTCAGTGTTACTAGGTGGTTGCAGGGTCAGTCAGTGTTACTAGATAGTTGCTGGGTCAGTCAGTGTAACTAGATAGTTGCTGGGTCAGTCAGTGTTACTAGATAGTTGCTGGGTCAGTCAGTGTTACTAGATAGTTGCTGGGTCGGTCAGTGTTACTAGGTGGTTGCTGGGTGGGTTAGTGTTACTAGATAGTTGCTGGGTCGATCAGTGTTACTAGATAGTTGCTGGGTCAGTCAGTGTTACTAGGTAGTTGCTGGGTGAGTCAGTGTTACTAGGTGGTTGCTGAGTCGGTCAGTGTTACTAGATAGTTGCTGGGTCAGTCAGTGTTACTAGGTGGTTGCTGGGTCAGTCAGTGTTACTAGATAGTTGCTGGGTCGGTCAGTGTTACTAGGTGGTTGCTGGGTCAGTCAGTGTTACTAGATAGTTGCTGGGTCGGTCAGTGTTACTATATAGTTGCTGGGTCGGTCAGTGTTACTAGGTGGTTGCTGGGTCAGTCAGTGTTACTAGATAGTTGCTGGGTCGGTCAGTGTTACTAGATAGTTGCTGGGTCAGTCAGTGTTACTAGGTGGTTGCTGGGTCGGTCAGTGTTACTAGATATTTGCTGGGTCATTTAGCGTTACTAGGTGGTTGCTGGGTCGGTCAGTGTTACTAGATAGTTGCTGGGTCGGTCAGTGTTACTAGGTTGTTGCTGGGTCGGTCAGTGTTACTAGGTGGATGCTGGGTCGGTCAGTGTTACTAGATAGTTGATGGGTCGGTCAGTGTTACTAGGTGGTTACTGGGTCGGTCAGTGTTACTAGATAGTTGCTGGGTCGGTCAGTGTTACTAGATAGTTGCTGGGTCAATCAGTGATACTAGATAGTTGCTGGGTCGGTCAGTGTTACTAGGTGGTTGCTGGGTCAGTCAGTGTTACTAGATAGTTGCAGGGTCAGTCAGTGTTACTAGGTGGTTGCTGGGTCGGTCAGTGTTATTAGATGGTTGCTGGGTCGGTCAGTGTTACTAGGTCGTTGCTGGGTCAGTCAGTGTTACTAGATAGTTGCTGGGTCGGTCAGTGTTACTAGGTGGTTGCTGGGTCAGTCTGTGTTACTAGATAGTTGCTGGGTCAGTCAGTGTTACTAGATAGTTGCCGGGTCAGTCAGTGTTACTAGGTAGTTGCTGGGTGAGTCAGTGTTACTAGGTGGTTGCTGGGTCGGTCAGTGTTACTACATAGTTGCTGGGTCAGTCAGTGTTACTAGGTGGTTGCTGGGTCAGTCAGTGTTCCTAGATAGTTGCTGGGTCGGTCAGTGTTACTAGGTGGTTGCTGGGTCAGTCAGTGTTACTAGACAGTTGCTGGGTCGGTCAGTGTTACTAGATAGTTGCTGGGTCAGTCAGTGTTACTAGATATTTGCTGGGTCGGTCAGTGTTACTAGATAGTTGCTGGGTCGGTCAGTGTTACTAGACAGTTGCTGGGTCGGTCAGTGTTACTAGGTGGTTGCTGGGTCAGTCAGTGTTACTAGATAGTTGCTGGGTCGGTCAGTGTTACTAGATAGTTGCTGGGTCAGTCAGTGTTACTAGATAGTTGCTGGGTTGGTCAGTGTTACTAGATAGTTGCTGGGTCAGTCAGTGTTACTAGATAGTTGCTGGGTCAGTCAGTGTTACTAGATAGTTGCTGGGTCGGTCAGTGTTACTTGATAGTTGCTGGGTCAGTCAGTGTAACTAGATAGTTGCTGGGTCGGTCAGTGTTACTAGGTGGTTGCTGGGTCAGTCAGTGTTACTAGGTGGTTGCTGGGTCAGTCAGTGTTACTAGATAGTTGCTGGGTCGTTCAGTGTTACTAGATAGTTGCTGGGTCGGTCAGTGTTACTAGATAGTTGCTGGGTCAGTCAGTGTTACTAGATAGTTGCTGGGTCAGTCAGTGTTACTAGATAGTTGCTGGGTCAGTCAGTGTTACTAGGTGGTTGCTGGGTCAGTCAGTGTTACTAGATAGTTGCTGGGTCAGTCAGTGTTACTAGATAGTTGCTGGGTCAGTCAGTGTTACTAGATAGTTGCTGGGTCAGTCAGTGTTACTAGATAGTTGCTGGGTCGGTCAGTGTTACTAGGTGGTTGCTGGGTCGGTCAGTGTTACTAGATAGTTGCTGGGTCGGTCAGTGTTACTAGATAGTTGCTGGGTCAGTCAGTGTTACTAGGTAGTTGCTGGGTGAGTCAGTGTTACTAGGTGGTTGCTGGGTCGGTCAGTGTTACTAGATAGTTGCTGGGTCAGTCAGTGTTACTAGGTGGTTGCTGGGTCAGTCAGTGTTACTAGATAGTTGCTGGGTCGGTCAGTGTTACTAGGTGGTTGCTGGGTCAGTCAGTGTTACTAGATAGTTGCTGGGTCGGTCAGTGTTACTATATAGTTGCTGGGTCAGTCAGTGTTACTAGATATTTGCTGGGTGAGTCAGTGTTACTAGGTGGTTGCTGGGTCAGTCAGTGTTACTAGGTGGTTGCTGGGTCGGTCAGTGTTACTAGATAGTTGCTGGGTCAGTCAGTGTTACTAGGTGGTTGCTGGGTTGGTCAGTGTTACTAGATAGTTGCTGGGTCAGTCAGTGTTACTAGATAGTTGCTGGGTCGGTCAGTGTTACTAGGTGGTTGCTGGGTCGGTCAGTGTTACTAGATAGTTGCTATGTCGGTCAGTGTTACTAGATATTTGCTGGGTCGGTCAGTGTTACAAGATAGTTGCTGGGTCAGTCAGTGTTACTAGGTGGTTGCAGGGTCAGTCAGTGTTACTAGATAGTTGCTGGGTCAGTCAGTGTAACTAGATAGTTGCTGGGTCAGTCAGTGTTACTAGATAGTTGCTGGGTCAGTCAGTGTTACTAGATAGTTGCTGGGTCGGTCAGTGTTACTAGGTGGTTGCTGGGTGGGTTAGTGTTACTAGATAGTTGCTGGGTCGATCAGTGTTACTAGATAGTTGCTGGGTCAGTCAGTGTTACTAGGTAGTTGCTGGGTGAGTCAGTGTTACTAGGTGGTTGCTGAGTCGGTCAGTGTTACTAGATAGTTGCTGGGTCAGTCAGTGTTACTAGGTGGTTGCTGGGTCAGTCAGTGTTACTAGATAGTTGCTGGGTCGGTCAGTGTTACTAGGTGGTTGCTGGGTCAGTCAGTGTTACTAGATAGTTGCTGGGTCGGTCAGTGTTACTATATAGTTGCTGGGTCGGTCAGTGTTACTAGGTGGTTGCTGGGTCAGTCAGTGTTACTAGATAGTTGCTGGGTCGGTCAGTGTTACTAGATAGTTGCTGGGTCAGTCAGTGTTACTAGGTGGTTGCTGGGTCGGTCAGTGTTACTAGATATTTGCTGGGTCATTTAGCGTTACTAGGTGGTTGCTGGGTCGGTCAGTGTTACTAGATAGTTGCTGGGTCGGTCAGTGTTACTAGGTTGTTGCTGGGTCGGTCAGTGTTACTAGGTGGATGCTGGGTCGGTCAGTGTTACTAGATAGTTGATGGGTCGGTCAGTGTTACTAGGTGGTTACTGGGTCGGTCAGTGTTACTAGATAGTTGCTGGGTCGGTCAGTGTTACTAGATAGTTGCTGGGTCAATCAGTGTTACTAGATAGTTGCTGGGTCGGTCAGTGTTACTAGGTGGTTGCTGGGTCAGTCAGTGTTACTAGATAGTTGCAGGGTCAGTCAGTGTTACTAGGTGGTTGCTGGGTCGGTCAGTGTTATTAGATAGTTGCTGGGTCGGTCAGTGTTACTAGGTCGTTGCTGGGTCAGTCAGTGTTACTAGATAGTTGCTGGGTCGGTCAGTGTTACTAGGTGGTTGCTGGGTCAGTCTGTGTTACTAGGTGGTTGCTGGGTCAGTCAGTGTTACTAGGTGGTTGCTGGGTCAGTCAGTCTTACTAGATAGTTGCTGGGTCAGTCAGTGTTACTAGGTGGTTGCTGGGTCAGTCAGTGTTACTAGATAGTTGCTGGGTCAGTCAGTGTTACTAGGTAGTTGCTGGGTGAGTCAGTGTTACTAGGTGGTTGCTGAGTCGGTCAGTGTTACTAGATAGTTGCTGGGTCAGTCAGTGTTACTAGGTGGTTGCTGGGTCAGTCAGTGTTACTAGATAGTTGCTGGGTCGGTCAGTGTTACTAGGTGGTTGCTGGGTCAGTCAGTGTTATTAGATAGTTGCTGGGTCGGTCAGTGTTACTATATAGTTGCTGGGTCGGTCAGTGTTACTAGGTGGTTGCTGGGTCAGTCAGTGTTACTAGATAGTTGCTGGGTCGGTCAGTGTTACTAGATAGTTGCTGGGTCAGTCAGTGTTACTAGGTGGTTGCTGGGTCGGTCAGTGTTACTAGATATTTGCTGGGTCATTTAGCGTTACTAGGTGGTTGCTGGGTCGGTCAGTGTTACTAGATAGTTGCTGGGTCGGTCAGTGTTACTAGGTTGTTGCTGGGTCGGTCAGTGTTACTAGGTGGATGCTGGGTCGGTCAGTGTTACTAGATAGTTGATGGGTCGGTCAGTGTTAATAGGTGGTTACTGGGTCGGTCAGTGTTACTAGATAGTTGCTGGGTCGGTCAGTGTTACTAGGTGGTTGCTGGGTCAGTCAGTGTTACTAGATCGTTGCTGGGTCGGTCAGTGTTACTAGGTGGTTGCTGGGTCAGTCTGTGTTACTAGCTGGTTGCTGGGTCAGTCAGTGTTACTAGGTGGTTGCTGGGTCAGTCAGTCTTACTAGATAGTTGCTGGGTCAGTCAGTGTTACTAGGTGGTTGCTGGGTCAGTCAGTGTTACTAGATAGTTGCTGGGTCAGTCAGTGTTACTAGGTGGTTGCTGGGTCAGTCAATGTTACTAGGTGGTTGCTGGGTCAGTCAGTGTTTCTAGATATTTGCTGGGTCGGTCAGTGTTACTAGGTGGTTGCTAGGTCGGTCAGTGTTACTAGGTGGTTGCTGCGTCAGTCAGTGTTACTAGGTGGTTGCTGGGTCAGTCAGTGTTACTAGATAGTTGCTGGGTCAGTCAGTGTTACTAGATAGTTGCTGGGTCGGTCAGTGTTACTAGATAGCTGCTGGGTCAGTCAGTGTTACTAGATAGTTGCTGGGTCAGTCAGTGTTACTAGGTGGTTGCTGGGTCGGTCAGTGTTACTAGATAGTTGCTGGGTCGGTCAGTGTTACTAGGTGGTTGCTGGGTCGGTCAGTGTTACTAGATAGTTGCTGGGTCGGTCAGTGTTACTAGATAGTTGCTGGGTCAGTCAGTGTTACTAGATAGTTGCTGGGTCGGTCAGTGTTACTAGGTGGTTGCTGGGTCGGTCAGTGTTACTAGATAGTTGCTGGGTCAGTCAGTGTTACTAGGTGGTTGCTGGGTCGGTCAGTGTTACTAGATCGTTGCTGGGTCAGTCAGTGTTACTAGATAGTTGCTTGGTCAGTCAGTGTTACTAGATAGTTGCTGGGTCAGTCAGTGTTACTAGATAGTTGCTGGGTCGGTCAGTGTTACTAGATAGTTGCTGGGTCAGTCAGTGTTACTAGATAGTTGCTGGGTCAGTCAGTGTTACTAGATAGTTGCTGGGTTGGTCAGTGTTATTAGAAAAGTTGCTGGGTCAGTCAGTGTTAATAGGTGGTTGCTGGGTCAGTCAGTGTTACTAGATAGTTGCTGGGTCAGTCAGTGTTACTAGATAGTTCCTGGGTCAGTCAGTGTTACTAGGTCGTTGCTGGGTGAGTCCGTGTTACTAGGTGGTTGCCTGGTCGGTCAGTGTTACTAGATAGTTGCTGGGTCAGTCAGTGTTACTAGGTGGTTGCTGGGTCAGTCAGTGTTACTAGATAGTTGCTGGGTCGGTCAGTGTTACTAGGTGGTTGCTGGGTCGGTCAGTGTTACTAGATAGTTGCTGGGTCAGTCAGTGTTACTAGATAGTTGCTGGGTCAGTCAGTGTTACTAGATAGTTGCTGGGTCGGTCAGTGCTACTAGGTGGTTGCTGGGTCGGTCAGTGTTACTAGATAGTTGCTGGGTCAGTCAGTGTTACTAGATAGTTGCTGGGTCGGTCAGTGTTACTAGGTGGTTGCTGGGTCGGTCAGTGTTACTAGATAGTTGCTGGGTCAGTCAGTGTTACTAGGTGGTTGCTGGGTCGGTCAGTGTTACTAGATCGTTGCTGGGTCAGTCAGTGTTACTAGATAGTTGCTGGGTCAGTCAGTGTTACTAGATAGTTGCTGGGTCAGTCAGTGTTACTAGATAGTTGCTGGGTCGGTCAGTGTTACTAGATAGTTGCTGGGTCAGTCAGTGTTACTAGATAGTTGCTGGGTCAGTCAGTGTTACTAGATAGTTGCTGGGTTGGTCAGTGTTATTAGAAAAGTTGCTGGGTCAGTCAGTGTTAATAGGTGGTTGCAGGGTCAGTCAGTGTTACTAGATAGTTGCTGGGTCAGTCAGTGTTACTAGATAGTTCCTGGGTCAGTCAGTGTTACTAGGTCGTTGCTGGGTGAGTCAGTGTTACTAGGTGGTTGCTGGGTCGGTCAGTGTTACTAGATAGTTGCTGGGTCAGTCAGTGTTACTAGATAGTTGCTGGGTCAGTCAGTGTTACTAGATAGTTGCTGGGTCAGTCAGTGTTACTAGATAGTTGCTGGGTCAGTCAGTGTTACTAGGTGGTTGCTGGGTCGGTCGGTGTTACTAGATAATTGCTGGGTCAGTCAGTGTTACTAGGTGGTTGCTGGGTCGGTCTGTGTTACTAGATAGTTGCTTGGTCAGTCAGTGTTACTAGATAGTTGCTGGGTCGGTCAGTGTTACTAGGTGGTTGCTGCGTCGGTCAGTGTTACTAGATAGTTGCTGGGTCGGTCAGTGTTACTAGATAGTTGCAGTGTAGGTCAGTGTTACAAGATAGTTGCTGGGTAGTCAGTGTTACTAGGTGGTTGCTGGGTCAGTCAGTGTTACTAGATAGTTGCTGGGTCGGTCAGTGTTACTAGATAGTTGCTGGGTCAGTCAGTGTTACTAGATAGTTGCTGGGTCAGTCAGTGTTACTAGGTGGTTGCTGGGTCGGTCAGTTTTACTAGGTGGTTGCTGGGTCGGTCAGTGTTACTAGATAGTTGCTGGGTCAGTCAGTGTTACTAGGTGGTTGCTGGGTCAGTCAGTGTTACTAGATAGTTGCTGGGTTGGTCTGTGTTACTAGAAAAGTTGCTGGGTCAGTCAGTGTTACTAGGTGGTTGCTGGGTCAGTCAGTGTTACTAGGTGGTTGCTGGGTCGGTCAGTGTTACTAGATAGTTGCTGGGTCAGTCAGTGTTACTAGGTGGTTGCTGGGTCAGTCAGTGTTACTAGATAGTTGCTGGGTCGGTCAGTGTTACTAGGTGGTTGCTGGGTCAGTCAGTGTTACTAGATAGTTGCTGGGTCGGTCAGTGTTACTAGATAGTTGCTGGGTCAGTCAGTGTTACTAGATAGTTGCTGGGTCAGTCAGTGTTACTAGGTGGTTGCTGGGTAAGTCAGTGTTACTAGAAAGTTGCTGTGTCGGTCAGTGTTACTAGGTGGTTGCTGGGTCGGTCAGTGTTACTAGATATTTGCTGGGTCATTTAGCGTTACTAGGTGGTTGCTGGGTCGGTCAGTGTTACTAGATAGTTGCTGGGTCGGTCAGTGTTACTAGGTGGTTGCTGGGTCAGTCTGTGTTACTAGGTGGTTGCTGGGTCAGTCAGTGTTACTAGGTGGTTGCTGGGTCAGTCAGTGTTACTAGATAGTTGCTGGGTCAGTCAGTGTTACTAGATAGTTGCTGGGTTAGTCAGTGTTACTAGGTGGTTGCTGGGTCGGTCAGTGTTACTAGATAGTTGCTGGGTCAGTCAGTGTTACTAGGTGGTTGCTGGGTCGGTCTGTGTTACTAGATAGTTTCTGGGTCAGTCAGTGTTACTAGATAGTTGCTGGGTCGGTCAGTGTTACTAGGTGGTTGCTGGGTCGGTCAGTGTTACTAGATAGTTGCTGGGTCGGTCAGTTTTACAAGATAGTTGCTGGGTCAGTCAGTGTTACTCGGTGGTTGCTGGGTCAGTCAGTGTTACTAGATAGTTGCTGGGTCAGTCAGTGTTACTAGATAGTTGCTGGGTCGGTCAGTGTTACTAGATAGTTGCTGGGTCAGTCAGTGTTACTAGATAGTTGCTGGGTCAGTCAGTGTTACTAGGTGGTTGCTGGGTCGGTCAGTGTTACTAGATAGTTGCTGGGTCGGTCAGTGTTACTAGGTGGTTGCTGGGTCGGTCAGTGTTACTAGATAGTTGCTGGGTCGGTCAGTGTTACTAGGTGGTTGCTGGGTCGGTCAGTGTTACTAGATAGTTGCTGGGTCAGTCAGTGTTACTAGGTGGTTGCTGGGTCGGTCAGTGTTACTAGATCGTTGCTGGGTCAGTCAGTGTTACTAGATAGTTGCTGGGTCAGTCAGTGTTACTAGATAGTTGCTGGGTCAGTCAGTGTTACTAGATAGTTGCTGGGTCGGTCAGTGTTACTAGATAGTTGCTGGGTCAGTCAGTGTTACTAGATAGTTGATGGGTCAGTCAGTGTTACTAGATAGTTCCTGGGTCAGTCAGTGTTACTAGGTCGTTGCTGGGTGAGTCAGTGTTACTAGGTGGTTGCTGGGTCGGTCAGTGTTACTAGATAGTTGCTGGGTCAGTCAGTGTTACTAGGTGGTTGCTGGGTCAGTCAGTGTTACTAGATAGTTGCTGGGTCGGTCAGTGTTACTAGGTGGTTGCTGGGTCAGTCAGTGTTACTAGATAGTTGCTGGGTCGGTCAGTGTTACTAGATAGTTGCTGGGTCAGTCAGTGTTACTAGATAGTTGCTGGGTCAGTCAGTGTTACTAGGTGGTTGCTGGGTCGGTCAATGTTACTAGATAGTTGCTGGGTCGGTCAGTGTTACTAGGTGGTTGCTGGGTCAGTCAGTGTTACTAGATACTTGCTGGGTCGGTCAGTGTTACTAGGTGGTTGCTGGGTCAGTCTGTGTTACTAGGTGGTTGCTGGGTCAGTCAGTGTTACTAGGTGGTTGCTGGGTCAGTCAGTGTTACTAGATAGTTGCTGGGTCAGTCAGTGTTACTAGATAGTTGCTGGGTCAGTCAGTGTTACTAGATAGTTGCTGGGTCAGTCAGTGTTACTAGGTCGTTGCTGGGTCGGTCGGTGTTACTAGATAATTGCTGGGTCAGTCAGTGTTACTAGGTGGTTGCTGGGTCGGTCTGTGTTACTAGATAGTTGCTTGGTCTGTCAGTGTTACTAGATAGTTGCTGGGTCGGTCAGTGTTACTAGGTGGTTGCTGCGTCGGTCAGTGTTACTAGATAGTTGCTGGGTCGGTCAGTGTTACTAGATAGTTGCAGTGTCAGTCAGTGTTACAAGATAGTTGCTGGGTAAGTCAGTGTTACTAGGTGGTTGCTGGGTCAGTCAGTGTTACTAGATAGTTGCTGGGTCGGTCAGTGTTACTAGATAGTTGCTGGGTCAGTCAGTGTTACTAGATAGTTGCTGTGTCAATCAGTGTTACTAGGTGGTTGCTGGGTCGGTCAGTTCTACTAGGTGGTTGCTGGGTCGGTCAGTGTTACTAGATACTTGCTGCGTCAGTCAGTGTTACTAGATAGTTGCTGGGTCAGTCAGTGTTACTAGGTCGTTGCTGGGTCGGTCGGTGTTACTAGATAATTGCTGGGTCAGTCAGTGTTACTAGGTGGTTGCTGGGTCGGTCAGTGTTACTAGATATTTGCTGGGTCATTTAGCGTTACTAGGTGGTTGCTGGGTCGGTCAGTGTTACTAGATAGTTGCTGGGTCGGTCAGTGTTACTAGGTTGTTGCTGGGTCGGTCAGTGTTACTAGGTGGATGCTGGGTCGGTCAGTGTTACTAGATAGTTGATGGGTCGGTCAGTGTTAATAGGTGGTTACTGGGTCGGTCAGTGTTACTAGATAGTTGCTGGGTCGGTCAGTGTTACTAGGTGCTTGCTGGGTCAGTCAGTGTTACTAGATAGTTGCTGGGTCGGTCAGTGTTACTAGGTGGTTGCTGGGTCAGTCTGTGTTACTAGCTGGTTGCTGGGTCAGTCAGTGTTACTAGGTGGTTGCTGGGTCAGTCAGTCTTACTAGATAGTTGCTGGGTCAGTCAGTGTTACTAGGTGGTTGCTGGGTCAGTCAGTGTTACTAGATAGTTGCTGGGTCAGTCAGTGTTACTAGGTGGTTGCTGGGTCAGTCAATGTTACTAGGTGGTTGCTGGGTCAGTCAGTGTTTCTATATATTTGCTGGGTCGGTCAGTGTTACTAGGTGGTTGCTAGGTCGGTCAGTGTTACTAGGTGGTTGCTGCGTCAGTCAGTGTTACTAGGTGGTTGCTGGGTCAGTCAGTGTTACTAGATAGTTGCTGGGTCGGTCAGTGTTACTAGATAGTTGCTGGGTCAGTCAGTGTTACTAGATAGTTGCTGGGTCAGTCAGTGTTACTAGGTGGTTGCTGGGTCGGTCAGTGTTACTAGATAGTTGCTGGGTCGGTCAGTGTTACTAGGTGGTTGCTGGGTCGGTCAGTGTTACTAGATAGTTGCTGGGTCGGTCAGTGTTACTAGATAGTTGCTGGGTCAGTCAGTGTTACTAGATAGTTGCTGGGTCGGTCAGTGTTACTAGGTGGTTGCTGGGTCGGTCAGTGTTACTAGATAGTTGCTGGGTCAGTCAGTGTTACTAGGTGGTTGCTGGGTCGGTCAGTGTTACTAGATCGTTGCTGGGTCAGTCAGTGTTACTAGATAGTTGCTGGGTCAGTCAGTGTTACTAGATAGTTGCTGGGTCAGTCAGTGTTACTAGATAGTTGCTGGGTCGGTCAGTGTTACTAGATAGTTGCTGGGTCAGTCAGTGTTACTAGATAGTTGCTGGGTCAGTCAGTGTTACTAGATAGTTGCTGGGTTGGTCAGTGTTATTAGAAAAGTTGCTGGGTCAGTCAGTGTTAATAGGTGTTTGCTGGGTCAGTCAGTGTTACTAGATAGTTGCTGGGTCAGTCAGTGTTACTAGATAGTTCCTGGGTCAGTCAGTGTTACTAGGTCGTTGCTGGGTGAGTCCGTGTTACTAGGTGGTTGCCTGGTCGGTCAGTGTTACTAGATAGTTGCTGGGTCAGTCAGTGTTACTAGGTGGTTGCTGGGTCAGTCAGTGTTACTAGATAGTTGCTGGGTCGGTCAGTGTTACTAGGTGGTCGCTGGGTCAGTCAGTGTTACTAGATAGTTGCTGGGTCGGTCAGTGTTACTAGATAGTTGCTGGGTCAGTCAGTGTTACTAGATAGTTGCTGGGTCAGTCAGTGTTACTAGATAGTTGCTGGGTCGGTCAGTGTTACTAGGTGGTTGCTGGGTCGGTCAGTGTTACTAGATAGTTGCTGGGTCAGTCAGTGTTACTAGATAGTTGCTGGGTCGGTCAGTGTTACTAGGTGGTTGCTGGGTCGGTCAGTGTTACTAGATAGTTGCTGGGTCAGTCAGTGTTACTAGGTGGTTGCTGGGTCGGTCAGTGTTACTAGATCGTTGCTGGGTCAGTCAGTGTTACTAGATAGTTGCTGGGTCAGTCAGTGTTACTAGATAGTTGCTGGGTCAGTCAGTGTTACTAGATAGTTGCTGGGTCGGTCAGTGTTACTAGATAGTTGCTGGGTCAGTCAGTCTTACTAGATAGTTGCTGGGTCAGTCAGTGTTACTAGATAGTTGCTGGGTTGGTCAGTGTTATTAGAAAAGTTGCTGGGTCAGTCAGTGTTAATAGGTGGTTGCAGGGTCAGTCAGTGTTACTAGATAGTTGCTGGGTCAGTCAGTGTTACTAGATAGTTCCTGGGTCAGTCAGTGTTACTAGGTCGTTGCTGGGTGAGTCAGTGTTACTAGGTGGTTGCTGGGTCGGTCAGTGTTACTAGATAGTTGCTGGGTCAGTCAGTGTTACTAGATAGTTGCTGGGTCAGTCAGTGTTACTAGATAGTTGCTGGGTCAGTCAGTGTTACTAGATAGTTGCTGGGTCAGTCAGTGTTACTAGGTGGTTGCTGGGTCGGTCGGTGTTACTAGATAATTGCTGGGTCAGTCAGTGTTACTAGGTGGTTGCTGGGTCGGTCTGTGTTACTAGATAGTTGCTTGGTCAGTCAGTGTTACTAGATAGTTGCTGGGTCGGTCAGTGTTACTAAGTGGTTGCTGCGTCGGTCAGTGTTACTAGATAGTTGCTGGGTCGGTCAGTGTTACTAGATAGTTGCAGTGTCGGTCAGTGTTACAAGATAGTTGCTGGGTAGTCAGTGTTACTAGGTGGTTGCTGGGTCAGTCAGTGTTACTAGATAGTTGCTGGGTCGGTCAGTGTTACTAGATAGTTGCTGGGTCAGTCAGTGTTACTAGATAGTTGCTGGGTCAGTCAGTGTTACTAGGTGGTTGCTGGGTCGGTCAGTTTTACTAGGTGGTTGCTGGGTCGGTCAGTGTTACTAGATAGTTGCTGCGTCAGTCAGTGTTACTAGATAGTTGCTGGGTCAGTCAGTGTTACTAGATATTTGCTGGGTTGGTCTGTGTTACTAGAAAAGTTGCTGGGTCAGTCAGTGTTACTAGGTGGTTGCTGGGTCAGTCAGTGTTACTAGGTGGTTGCTGGGTCGGTCAGTGTTACTAGATAGTTGCTGGGTCAGTCAGTGTTACTAGGTGGTTGCTGGGTCAGTCAGTGTTACTAGATAGTTGCTGGGTCGGTCAGTGTTACTAGGTGGTTGCTGGGTCAGTCAGTGTTACTAGATAGTTGCTGGGTCGGTCAGTGTTACTAGATAGTTGCTGGGTCAGTCAGTGTTACTAGATAGTTGCTGGGTCAGTCAGTGTTACTAGGTGGTTGCTGGGTAAGTCAGTGTTACTAGAAAGTTGCTGTGTCGGTCAGTGTTACTAGGTGGTTGCTGGGTCGGTCAGTGTTACTAGATATTTGCTGGGTCATTTAGCGTTACTAGGTGGTTGCTGGGTCGGTCAGTGTTACTAGATAGTTGCTGGGTCGGTCAGTGTTACTAGATAGTTGCTGGGTCAGTCAGTATTACTAGGTGGTTGCTGGGTCAGTCAGTGTTACTAGATAGTTGCTGGGTCGGTCAGTGTTACTAGGTGGTTGCTGGGTCAGTCAGTGTTACTAGATAGTTGCTGGGTCGGTCAGTGTTACTAGATAGTTGCTGGGTCAGTCAGTGTTACTCGGTGGTTGCTGGGTCGGTCAGTGTTACTAGAAAGTTACTGTGTCGGTCAGTGTTACTAGGTGGTTGCTGGGTCGGTCAGTGTTACTAGATATTTGCTGGGTCATTTAGCGTTACTAGGTGGTTGCTGGGTCGGTCAGTGTTACTAGATAGTTGCTGGGTCGGTCAGTGTTACTAGGTTGTTGCTGGGTCGGTCAGTGTTACTAGGTGGATGCTGGGTCGGTCAGTGTTACTAGATAGTTGCTGGGTCGGTCAGTGTTACTAGGTGGTTACTGGGTCGGTCAGTGTTACTAGATAGTTGCTGGGTCGGTCAGTGTTACTAGATAGTTGCTGGGTCGGTCAGTGTTACTAGATAGTTGCTGGGTCAGTCAGTGTTACTAGGTGGTTGCTGGGTCGGTCAGTGTTACTAGAAACTTGCTGTGTCGGTCAGTGTTACTAGGTGGTTGCTGGGTCGGTCAGTGTTACTAGATATTTGCTGGGTCATTTAGCGTTACTAGGTGGTTGCTGGGTCGGTCAGTGTAACTAGATAGTTGCTGGGTCGGTCAGTGTTACTAGGTTGTTGCTGGGTCGGTCAGTGTTACTAGGTGGATGCTGGGTCGGTCAGTGTTACTAGATAGTTGCTGGGTCGGTCAGTGTTACTAGGTGGTTACTGGGTCGGTCAGTGTTACTAGATAGTTGCTGGGTCGGTCAGTGTTACTAGATAGTTGCTGGGTCAATCAGTGTTACTAGATAGTTGCTGGGTCGGTCAGTGTTACTAGGTGGTTGCTGGGTCAGTCAGTGTTACTAGATAGTTGCTGGGTCAGTCAGTGTTACTAGGTGGTTGCTGGGTCGGTCAGTGTTATTAGATAGTTGCTGGGTCGGTCAGTGTTACTAGGTCGTTGCTGGGTCAGTCAGTGTTACTAGATAGTTGCTGGGTCGGTCAGTGTTACTAGTTGGTTGCTGGGTCAGTCTGTGTTACTAGGTGGTTGCTGGGTCAGTCAGTGTTACTAGGTGGTTGCTGGGTCAGTCAGTCTTACTAGATAGTTGCTGGGTCAGTCAGTGTTACTAGGTGGTTGCTGGGTCAGTCAGTGTTACTAGATAGTTGCTGGGTCAGTCAGTGTTACTAGGTGGTTGCTGGGTCAGTCAATGTTACTAGGTGGTTGCTGGGTCAGTCAGTGTTTCTAGATATTTGCTGGGTCGGTCAGTGTTACTAGGTGGTTGCTAGGTCGGTCAGTGTTACTAGGTGGTTGCTGCGTCAGTCAGTGTTACTAGGTGGTTGCTGGGTCAGTCAGTGTTACTAGATAGTTGCTGGGTCAGTCAGTGTTACTAGATAGTTGCTGGGTCGGTCAGTGTTACTAGATAGTTGCTGGGTCAGTCAGTGTTACTAGATAGTTGCTGGGTCAGTCAGTGTTACTAGGTGGTTGCTGGGTCGGTCAGTGTTACTAGATAGTTGCTGGGTCGGTCAGTGTTACTAGGTGGTTGCTGGGTCGGTCAGTGTTACTAGATAGTTGCTGGGTCGGTCAGTGTTACTAGATAGTTGCTGGGTCAGTAAGTGTTACTAGATAGTTGCTGGGTCGGTCAGTGTTACTAGGTGGTTGCTGGGTCGGTCAGTGTTACTAGATAGTTGCTGGGTCAGTCAGTGTTACTAGGTGGTTGCTGGGTCGGTCAGTGTTACTAGATCGTTGCTGGGTCAGTCAGTGTTACTAGATAGTTGCTGGGTCAGTCAGTGTTACTAGATAGTTGCTGGGTCAGTCAGTGTTACTAGATAGTTGCTGGGTCGGTCAGTGTTACTAGATAGTTGCTGGGTCAGTCAGTGTTACTAGATAGTTGATGGGTCAGTCAGTGTTACTAGATAGTTCCTGGGTCAGTCAGTGTTACTAGGTCGTTGCTGGGTGAGTCAGTGTTACTAGGTGGTTGCTGGGTCGGTCAGTGTTACTAGATAGTTGCTGGGTCAGTCAGTGTTACTAGCTGGTTGCTGGGTCAGTCAGTGTTACTAGATAGTTGCTGGGTCGGTCAGTGTTACTAGGTGGTTGCTGGGTCAGTCAGTGTTACTAGATAGTTGCTGGGTCGGTCAGTGTTACTAGATAGTTGCTGGGTCAGTCAGTGTTACTAGATAGTTGCTGGGTCAGTCAGTGTTACTAGGTGGTTGCTGGGTCGGTCAATGTTACTAGATAGTTGCTGGGTCGGTCAGTGTTACTAGGTGGTTGCTGGGTCAGTCAGTGTTACTAGATAGTTGCTGGGTCAGTCAGTGTTACTAGATAGTTGCTGGGTCAGTCAGTGTTACTAGATAGTTGCTGGGTCAGTCAGTGTTACTAGGTAGTTGCTGGGTGAGTCAGTGTTACTAGGTGGTTGCTGGGTCGGTCTTTGTTACTAGGTGGTTGCTGGGTCGGTCAGTTCTACTAGGTGGTTGCTGGGTCGGTCAGTGTTACTAGATACTTGCTGCGTCAGTCAGTGTTACTAGGTGGTTGCTGGGTCAGTCAGTGTTACTAGATAGTTGCTGGGTCGGTCAGTGTTACTAGATAGTTGCTGGGTCAGTCAGTGTTACTAGGTGGTTGCTGGGTCGGTCAGTGTTACTAGAAACTTGCTGTGTCGGTCAGTGTTACTAGGTGGTTGCTGGGTCGGTCAGTGTTACTAGATATTTGCTGGGTCATTTAGCGTTACTAGGTGGTTGCTGGGTCGGTCAGTGTAACTAGATAGTTGCTGGGTCGGTCAGTGTTACTAGGTTGTTGCTGGGTCGGTCAGTGTTACTAGGTGGATGCTGGGTCGGTCAGTGTTACTAGATAGTTGCTGGGTCGGTCAGTGTTACTAGGTGGTTACTGGGTCGGTCAGTGTTACTAGATAGTTGCTGGGTCGGTCAGTGTTACTAGATAGTTGCTGGGTCAATCAGTGTTACTAGATAGTTGCTGGGTCGGTCAGTGTTACTAGGTGGTTGCTGGGTCAGTCAGTGTTACTAGATAGTTGCTGGGTCAGTCAGTGTTACTAGGTGGTTGCTGGGTCGGTCAGTGTTATTAGATAGTTGCTGGGTCGGTCAGTGTTACTAGGTCGTTGCTGGGTCAGTCAGTGTTACTAGATAGTTGCTGGGTCGGTCAGTGTTACTAGTTGGTTGCTGGGTCAGTCTGTGTTACTAGGTGGTTGCTGGGTCAGTCAGTGTTACTAGGTGGTTGCTGGGTCAGTCAGTCTTACTAGATAGTTGCTGGGTCAGTCAGTGTTACTAGGTGGTTGCTGGGTCAGTCAGTGTTACTAGATAGTTGCTGGGTCAGTCAGTGTTACTAGGTGGTTGCTGGGTCAGTCAATGTTACTAGGTGGTTGCTGGGTCAGTCAGTGTTTCTAGATATTTGCTGGGTCGGTCAGTGTTACTAGGTGGTTGCTAGGTCGGTCAGTGTTACTAGGTGGTTGCTGCGTCAGTCAGTGTTACTAGGTGGTTGCTGGGTCAGTCAGTGTTACTAGATAGTTGCTGGGTCAGTCAGTGTTACTAGATAGTTGCTGGGTCGGTCAGTGTTACTAGATAGTTGCTGGGTCAGTCAGTGTTACTAGATAGTTGCTGGGTCAGTCAGTGTTACTAGGTGGTTGCTGGGTCGGTCAGTGTTACTAGATAGTTGCTGGGTCGGTCAGTGTTACTAGGTGGTTGCTGGGTCGGTCAGTGTTACTAGATAGTTGCTGGGTCGGTCAGTGTTACTAGATAGTTGCTGGGTCAGTAAGTGTTACTAGATAGTTGCTGGGTCGGTCAGTGTTACTAGGTGGTTGCTGGGTCGGTCAGTGTTACTAGATAGTTGCTGGGTCAGTCAGTGTTACTAGGTGGTTGCTGGGTCGGTCAGTGTTACTAGATCGTTGCTGGGTCAGTCAGTGTTACTAGATAGTTGCTGGGTCAGTCAGTGTTACTAGATAGTTGCTGGGTCAGTCAGTGTTACTAGATAGTTGCTGGGTCGGTCAGTGTTACTAGATAGTTGCTGGGTCAGTCAGTGTTACTAGATAGTTGATGGGTCAGTCAGTGTTACTAGATAGTTCCTGGGTCAGTCAGTGTTACTAGGTCGTTGCTGGGTGAGTCAGTGTTACTAGGTGGTTGCTGGGTCGGTCAGTGTTACTAGATAGTTGCTGGGTCAGTCAGTGTTACTAGCTGGTTGCTGGGTCAGTCAGTGTTACTAGATAGTTGCTGGGTCGGTCAGTGTTACTAGGTGGTTGCTGGGTCAGTCAGTGTTACTAGATAGTTGCTGGGTCGGTCAGTGTTACTAGATAGTTGCTGGGTCAGTCAGTGTTACTAGATAGTTGCTGGGTCAGTCAGTGTTACTAGGTGGTTGCTGGGTCGGTCAATGTTACTAGATAGTTGCTGGGTCGGTCAGTGTTACTAGGTGGTTGCTGGGTCAGTCAGTGTTACTAGATAGTTGCTGGGTCAGTCAGTGTTACTAGATAGTTGCTGGGTCAGTCAGTGTTACTAGATAGTTGCTGGGTCAGTCAGTGTTACTAGGTAGTTGCTGGGTGAGTCAGTGTTACTAGGTGGTTGCTGGGTCGGTCTTTGTTACTAGGTGGTTGCTGGGTCGGTCAGTTCTACTAGGTGGTTGCTGGGTCGGTCAGTGTTACTAGATACTTGCTGCGTCAGTCAGTGTTACTAGGTGGTTGCTGGGTCAGTCAGTGTTACTAGATAGTTGCTGGGTCGGTCAGTGTTACTAGATAGTTGCTGGGTCAGTCAGTGTTACTAGGTGGTTGCTGGGTCGGTCAGTGTTACTAGAAACTTGCTGTGTCGGTCAGTGTTACTAGGTGGTTGCTGGGTCGGTCAGTGTTACTAGATATTTGCTGGGTCATTTAGCGTTACTAGGTGGTTGCTGGGTCGGTCAGTGTAACTAGATAGTTGCTGGGTCGGTCAGTGTTACTAGGTTGTTGCTGGGTCGGTCAGTGTTACTAGGTGGATGCTGGGTCGGTCAGTGTTACTAGATAGTTGCTGGGTCGGTCAGTGTTACTAGGTGGTTACTGGGTCGGTCAGTGTTACTAGATAGTTGCTGGGTCGGTCAGTGTTACTAGATAGTTGCTGGGTCAATCAGTGTTACTAGATAGTTGCTGGGTCGGTCAGTGTTACTAGGTGGTTGCTGGGTCAGTCAGTGTTACTAGATAGTTGCTGGGTCAGTCAGTGTTACTAGGTGGTTGCTGGGTCGGTCAGTGTTATTAGATAGTTGCTGGGTCGGTCAGTGTTACTAGGTCGTTGCTGGGTCAGTCAGTGTTACTAGATAGTTGCTGGGTCGGTCAGTGTTACTAGTTGGTTGCTGGGTCAGTCTGTGTTACTAGGTGGTTGCTGGGTCAGTCAGTGTTACTAGGTGGTTGCTGGGTCAGTCAGTCTTACTAGATAGTTGCTGGGTCAGTCAGTGTTACTAGGTGGTTGCTGGGTCAGTCAGTGTTACTAGATAGTTGCTGGGTCAGTCAGTGTTACTAGGTGGTTGCTGGGTCAGTCAATGTTACTAGGTGGTTGCTGGGTCAGTCAGTGTTTCTAGATATTTGCTGGGTCGGTCAGTGTTACTAGGTGGTTGCTAGGTCGGTCAGTGTTACTAGGTGGTTGCTGCGTCAGTCAGTGTTACTAGGTGGTTGCTGGGTCAGTCAGTGTTACTAGATAGTTGCTGGGTCAGTCAGTGTTACTAGATAGTTGCTGGGTCGGTCAGTGTTACTAGATAGTTGCTGGGTCAGTCAGTGTTACTAGATAGTTGCTGGGTCAGTCAGTGTTACTAGGTGGTTGCTGGGTCGGTCAGTGTTACTAGATAGTTGCTGGGTCGGTCAGTGTTACTAGGTGGTTGCTGGGTCGGTCAGTGTTACTAGATAGTTGCTGGGTCGGTCAGTGTTACTAGATAGTTGCTGGGTCAGTAAGTGTTACTAGATAGTTGCTGGGTCGGTCAGTGTTACTAGGTGGTTGCTGGGTCGGTCAGTGTTACTAGATAGTTGCTGGGTCAGTCAGTGTTACTAGGTGGTTGCTGGGTCGGTCAGTGTTACTAGATCGTTGCTGGGTCAGTCAGTGTTACTAGATAGTTGCTGGGTCAGTCAGTGTTACTAGATAGTTGCTGGGTCAGTCAGTGTTACTAGATAGTTGCTGGGTCGGTCAGTGTTACTAGATAGTTGCTGGGTCAGTCAGTGTTACTAGATAGTTGATGGGTCAGTCAGTGTTACTAGATAGTTCCTGGGTCAGTCAGTGTTACTAGGTCGTTGCTGGGTGAGTCAGTGTTACTAGGTGGTTGCTGGGTCGGTCAGTGTTACTAGATAGTTGCTGGGTCAGTCAGTGTTACTAGCTGGTTGCTGGGTCAGTCAGTGTTACTAGATAGTTGCTGGGTCGGTCAGTGTTACTAGGTGGTTGCTGGGTCAGTCAGTGTTACTAGATAGTTGCTGGGTCGGTCAGTGTTACTAGATAGTTGCTGGGTCAGTCAGTGTTACTAGATAGTTGCTGGGTCAGTCAGTGTTACTAGGTGGTTGCTGGGTCGGTCAATGTTACTAGATAGTTGCTGGGTCGGTCAGTGTTACTAGGTGGTTGCTGGGTCAGTCAGTGTTACTAGATAGTTGCTGGGTCAGTCAGTGTTACTAGATAGTTGCTGGGTCAGTCAGTGTTACTAGGTCGTTGCTGGGTCGGTCGGTGTTACTAGATAGTTGCTGGGTCAGTCAGTGTTACTAGGTGGTTGCTGGGTCAGTCAGTGTTACTAGATAGTTGCTGGGTCGGTCAGTGTTACTAGGTGGTTGCTTGGTCAGTCAGTGTTACTAGATAGTTGCTGGGTCGGTCAGTGTTACTATATAGTTGCTGGGTCAGTCAGTGTTACTAGATATTTGCTGGGTCGGTCAGTGTTACTAGATAGTTGCTGGGTCAGTCTGTGTTACTAGGTGGTTGCTGGGTCAGTCTGTGTTACTAGGTGGTTGCTGGGTCAGTCAGTGTTACTAGGTGGTTGCTGTGTCAGTCACTGTCACTAGATAGTTGCTGGGTCAGTCAGTGTTACTAGATAGTTGCTGGGTCAGTCAGTGTTACCAGATAGTTGCTGGGTCAGTCAGTGTTACTAGGTGGTTGCTGGGTCGGTCAGTGTTACTAGATAGTTGCTGGGTCAGTCAGTGTTACTAGGTGGTTGCTGGGTCGGTCAGTGTTACTAGATAGTTGCTGGGTCAGTCAGTGTTACTAGATAGTTGCTGGGTCGGTCAGTGTTACTAGGTGGTTGCTGGGTCGGTCAGTGTTACTAGATAGTTGCTGGGTCGGTCAGTGTTACTAGATAGTTGCTGGGTCGGTCAGTGTTACAAGATAGTTGCTGGGTCAGTCAGTGTTACTAGGTGGTTGCTGGGTCAGTCAGTGTTACTAGATAGTTGCTGGGTCGGTCAGTGTTACTAGATAGTTGCTGGGTCAGTCAGTGTTACTAGATAGTTGCTGGGTCAGTCAGTGTTACTAGGTGGTTGCTGGATCGGTCAGTTTTACTAGGTGGTTGCTGGGTCGGTCAGTGTTACTAGATAGTTGCTGGGTCAGTCAGTGTTACTAGATAGTTGCTGGGTCAGTCAGTGTTACTAGATAGTTGCTGGGTCGGTCAGTGTTACTAGATAGTTGCTGGGTCAGTCAGTGTTACTAGATAGTTGCTGGGTCGGTCTGTGTTACTAGATAGTTGCTGGGTCAGTCAGTGTTACTAGGTGGTTGCTGGGTCGGTCAGTGTTACTAGATAGTTGCTGGGTCAGTCAGTGTTACTAGGTGGTTGCTGGGTCGGTCAGTGTTACTAGATAGTTGCTGGGTCGGTCAGTGTTACTAGATAGTTGCTGGGTCGGTCAGTGTTACTAGATAGTTGCTGGGTCAGTCAGTGTTACTAGATAGTTGCTGGGTCAGTCAGTGTTACTAGGTGGTTGCTGGGTCGGTCAGTGTTACTAGATGGTTGCTGGGTCGGTCAGTGTTACTAGATAGTTGCTGGGTCAGTCAGTGTTACTAGGTGGTTGCTGGGTCGGTCAGTGTTACTAGATGGTTGCTGGGTCGGTCAGTGTTACTAGATAGTTGCTGGGTCAGTCAGTGTTACTAGATAGTTGCTGGGTCAGTCAGTGTTACTAGATAGTTGCTGGGTCAGTCAGTGTTACTAGGTGGTTGCTGGGTCAGTCAGTGTTACTAGATAGTTGCTGGGTCGGTCAGTGTTACTAGGTGGTTGCTGGGTCAGTCAGTGTTACTAGGTGGTTGCTGGGTCAGTCAGTGTTACTAGATATTTGCTGGGTCGGTCAGTGTTACTAGGTGGTTGCTAGGTCGGTCAGTGTTACTAGATCGTTGCTGGGTCGGTCAGTGTTACTAGGTGGTTGCTGGGTCAGTCAGTGTTACTAGATAGTTGCTGGGTTACTAGGTGGTTGCTGGGTCAGTCAGTGTTACTAGATAGTTGCTGGGTCGGTCAGTGTTACTAGATAGTTGCTGGGTCGGTCAGTGTTACTAGGTGGTTGCTGGGTCAGTCAGTGTTACTAGGTGGTTGCTGGGTCAGTCAGTGTTACTAGATAGTTGCTGGGTCGGTCAGTGTTACTAGGTGGTTGCTGGGTCGGTCAGTGTTACTAGATAGTTGCTGGGTCGGTCAGTGTTACTAGATAGTTGCTGGGTCAGTCAGTGTTACTAGGTGGTTGCTGGGTCAGTCAGTGTTACTAGATGGTTGCTGGGTCGGTCAGTGTTACTAGGTGGTTGCTGGGTCGGTCAGTGTTACTAGATAGTTGCTGGGTCAGTCAGTGTTACTAGGTGGTTGCTGGGTCGGTCAGTGTTACTAGATAGTTGCTGGGTCGGTCAGTGTTACTAGATAGTTGCTGGGTCAGTCAGTGTTACTAGATAGTTGCTGGGTCAGTCAGTGTTACTAGGTGGTTGCTGGGTCAGTCAGTGTTACTAGATAGTTGCTGGGTCGGTCAGTGTTACTAGGTGGTTGCTGGGTCGGTCAGTGTTACTAGATAGTTGCTGGGTCGGTCAGTGTTACTAGATAGTTGCTGGGTCAGTCAGTGTTACTAGATAGTTGCTGGGTCGGTCAGTGTTACTAGGTGGTTGCTGGGTCGGTCAGTGTTACTAGATAGTTGCTGGGTCAGTCAGTGTTACTAGGTGGTTGCTGGGTCGGTCAGTGTTACTAGATCGTTGCTGGGTCAGTCAGTGTTACTAGATAGTTGCTGGGTCAGTCAGTGTTACTAGATAGTTGCTGGGTCAGTCAGTGTTACTAGATAGTTGCTGGGTCGGTCAGTGTTACTAGATAGTTGCTGGGTCAGTCAGTGTTACTAGATAGTTGCTGGGTCAGTCAGTGTTACTAGATAGTTCCTGGGTCAGTCAGTGTTACTAGGTCGTTGCTGGGTGAGTCAGTGTTACTAGGTGGTTGCTGGGTCGGTCAGTGTTACTAGATAGTTGCTGGGTCAGTCAGTGTTACTAGCTGGTTGCTGGGTCAGTCAGTGTTACTAGATAGTTGCTGGGTCGGTCAGTGTTACTAGGTGGTTGCTGGGTCAGTCAGTGTTACTAGATAGTTGCTGGGTCGGTCAGTGTTACTAGATAGTTGCTGGGTCAGTCAGTGTTACTAGATAGTTGCTGGGTCAGTCAGTGTTACTAGGTGGTTGCTGGGTCGGTCAGTGTTACTAGATAGTTGCTGGGTCGGTCAGTGTTACTAGGTGGTTGCTGGGTCAGTCAGTGTTACTAGATAGTTGCTGGGTCAGTCAGTGTTACTAGATAGTTGCTGGGTCAGTCAGTGTTACTAGATAGTTGCTGGGTCGGTCAGTGTTACTAGGTAGTTGCTGGGTCAGTCAGTGTTACTAGGTGGTTGCTGGGTCGGTCAGTGTTACTAGGTGGTTGCTGGGTCGGTCAGTGTCTACTAGGTGGTTGCTGGGTCGGTCAGTGTTACTAGATACTTGCTGCGTCAGTCAGTGTTACTAGGTGGTTGCTGGGTCAGTCAGTGTTACTAGATAGTTGCTGGGTCGGTCAGTGTTACTAGATAGTTGCTGGGTCAGTCAGTGTTACTAGGTGGTTGCTGGGTCGGTCAGTGTTACTAGAAACTTGCTGTGTCGGTCAGTGTTACTAGGTGGTTGCTGGGTCGGTCAGTGTTACTAGATATTTGCTGGGTCATTTAGCGTTACTAGGTGGTTGCTGGGTCGGTCAGTGTAACTAGATAGTTGCTGGGTCGGTCAGTGTTACTAGGTTGTTGCTGGGTCGGTCAGTGTTACTAGGTGGATGCTGGGTCGGTCAGTGTTACTAGATAGTTGCTGGGTCGGTCAGTGTTACTAGGTGGTTACTGGGTCGGTCAGTGTTACTAGATAGTTGCTGGGTCGGTCAGTGTTACTAGATAGTTGCTGGGTCAATCAGTGTTACTAGATAGTTGCTGGGTCGGTCAGTGTTACTAGGTGGTTGCTGGGTCAGTCAGTGTTACTAGATAGTTGCTGGGTCAGTCAGTGTTACTAGGTGGTTGCTGGGTCGGTCAGTGTTATTAGATAGTTGCTGGGTCGGTCAGTGTTACTAGGTCGTTGCTGGGTCAGTCAGTGTTACTAGATAGTTGCTGGGTCGGTCAGTGTTACTAGTTGGTTGCTGGGTCAGTCTGTGTTACTAGGTGGTTGCTGGGTCAGTCAGTGTTACTAGGTGGTTGCTGGGTCAGTCAGTCTTACTAGATAGTTGCTGGGTCAGTCAGTGTTACTAGGTGGTTGCTGGGTCAGTCAGTGTTACTAGATAGTTGCTGGGTCAGTCAGTGTTACTAGGTGGTTGCTGGGTCAGTCAATGTTACTAGGTGGTTGCTGGGTCAGTCAGTGTTTCTAGATATTTGCTGGGTCGGTCAGTGTTACTAGGTGGTTGCTAGGTCGGTCAGTGTTACTAGGTGGTTGCTGCGTCAGTCAGTGTTACTAGGTGGTTGCTGGGTCAGTCAGTGTTACTAGATAGTTGCTGGGTCAGTCAGTGTTACTAGATAGTTGCTGGGTCGGTCAGTGTTACTAGATAGTTGCTGGGTCAGTCAGTGTTACTAGATAGTTGCTGGGTCAGTCAGTGTTACTAGGTGGTTGCTGGGTCGGTCAGTGTTACTAGATAGTTGCTGGGTTTTCAGTGTTACTAGGTGGTTGCTGGGTCGGTCAGTGTTACTAGATAGTTGCTGGGTCGGTCAGTGTTACTAGATAGTTGCTGGGTCAGTAAGTGTTACTAGATAGTTGCTGGGTCGGTCAGTGTTACTAGGTGGTTGCTGGGTCGGTCAGTGTTACTAGATAGTTGCTGGGTCAGTCAGTGTTACTAGGTGGTTGCTGGGTCGGTCAGTGTTACTAGATCGTTGCTGGGTCAGTCAGTGTTACTAGATAGTTGCTGGGTCAGTCAGTGTTACTAGATAGTTGCTGGGTCAGTCAGTGTTACTAGATAGTTGCTGGGTCAGTCAGTGTTACTAGATAGTTGATGGGTCAGTCAGTGTTACTAGATAGTTCCTGGGTCAGTCAGTGTTACTAGGTCGTTGCTGGGTGAGTCAGTGTTACTAGGTGGTTGCTGGGTCGGTCAGTGTTACTAGATAGTTGCTGGGTCAGTCAGTGTTACTAGCTGGTTGCTGGGTCAGTCAGTGTTACTAGATAGTTGCTGGGTCGGTCAGTGTTACTAGGTGGTTGCTGGGTCAGTCAGTGTTACTAGATAGTTGCTGGGTCGGTCAGTGTTACTAGATAGTTGCTGGGTCAGTCAGTGTTACTAGATAGTTGCTGGGTCAGTCAGTGTTACTAGGTGGTTGCTGGGTCGGTCAATGTTACTAGATAGTTGCTGGGTCGGTCAGTGTTACTAGGTGGTTGCTGGGTCAGTCAGTGTTACTAGATAGTTGCTGGGTCAGTCAGTGTTACTAGATAGTTGCTGGGTCAGTCAGTGTTACTAGGTCGTTGCTGGGTCGGTCGGTGTTACTAGATAGTTGCTGGGTCAGTCAGTGTTACTAGGTGGTTGCTGGGTCAGTCAGTGTTACTAGATAGTTGCTGGGTCGGTCAGTGTTACTAGGTGGTTGCTTGGTCAGTCAGTGTTACTAGATAGTTGCTGGGTCGGTCAGTGTTACTATATAGTTGCTGGGTCAGTCAGTGTTACTAGATATTTGCTGGGTCGGTCAGTGTTACTAGATAGTTGCTGGGTCAGTCTGTGTTACTAGGTGGTTGCTGGGTCAGTCTGTGTTACTAGGTGGTTGCTGGGTCAGTCAGTGTTACTAGGTGGTTGCTGTGTCAGTCACTGTCACTAGATAGTTGCTGGGTCAGTCAGTGTTACTAGATAGTTGCTGGGTCAGTCAGTGTTACCAGATAGTTGCTGGGTCAGTCAGTGTTACTAGGTGGTTGCTGGGTCGGTCAGTGTTACTAGATAGTTGCTGGGTCAGTCAGTGTTACTAGGTGGTTGCTGGGTCGGTCAGTGTTACTAGATAGTTGCTGGGTCAGTCAGTGTTACTAGATAGTTGCTGGGTCGGTCAGTGTTACTAGGTGGTTGCTGGGTCGGTCAGTGTTACTAGATAGTTGCTGGGTCGGTCAGTGTTACTAGATAGTTGCTGGGTCGGTCAGTGTTACAAGATAGTTGCTGGGTCAGTCAGTGTTACTAGGTGGTTGCTGGGTCAGTCAGTGTTACTAGATAGTTGCTGGGTCGGTCAGTGTTACTAGATAGTTGCTGGGTCAGTCAGTGTTACTAGATAGTTGCTGGGTCAGTCAGTGTTACTAGGTGGTTGCTGGATCGGTCAGTTTTACTAGGTGGTTGCTGGGTCGGTCAGTGTTACTAGATAGTTGCTGGGTCAGTCAGTGTTACTAGATAGTTGCTGGGTCAGTCAGTGTTACTAGATAGTTGCTGGGTCGGTCAGTGTTACTAGATAGTTGCTGGGTCAGTCAGTGTTACTAGATAGTTGATGGGTTGGTCTGTGTTACTAGATAGTTGCTGGGTCAGTCAGTGTTACTAGGTGGTTGCTGGGTCGGTCAGTGTTACTAGATAGTTGCTGGGTCAGTCAGTGTTACTAGGTGGTTGCTGGGTCGGTCAGTGTTACTAGATAGTTGCTGGGTCGGTCAGTGTTACTAGGTGGTTGCTGGGTCGGTCAGTGTTACTAGATAGTTGCTGGGTCGGTCAGTGTTACTAGATAGTTGCTGGGTCAGTCAGCGTTACTAGGTGGTTGCTGGGTCGGTCAGTGTTACTAGATGGTTGCTGGGTCGGTCAGTGTTACTAGGTGGTTGCTGGGTCGGTCAGTGTTACTAGATAGTTGCTGGGTCGGTCAGTGTTACTAGGTGGTTGCTGGGTCGGTCAGTGTTACTAGATAGTTGCTGGGTCGGTCAGTGTTACTAGATATTTGCTGGGTCAGTCAGTGTTACTAGATAGTTGCTGGGTCAGTCAGTGTTACTAGGTGGTTGCTGGGTCAGTCAGTGTTACTAGATAGTTGCTGGGTCAGTCAGTGTTACTAGGTGGTTGCTGGGTCAGTCAATGTTACTAGGTGGTTGCTGGGTCAGTCAGAGTTACTAGATATTTTCTGGGTCGGTCAGTGTTACTAGGTGGTTGCTAGGTCGGTCAGTGTTACTAGGTCGTTGCTGCGTCAGTCAGTGTTACTAGGTGGTTGCTGGGTCAGTCAGTGTTACTAGATAGTTGCTGGGTTACTAGGTGGTTGCTGGGTCAGTCAGTGTTACTAGATAGTTGCTGGGTCGGTCAGTGTTACTAGATAGTTGCTGGGTCGGTCAGTGTTACTAGGTGGTTGCTGGGTCGGTCAGTTTTACTAGGTGGTTGCTGGGTCAGTCAGTGTTACTAGATAGTTGCTGGGTCGGTCAGTGTTACTAGGTGGTTGCTGGGTCGGTCAGTGTTACTAGATAGTTGCTGGGTCGGTCAGTGTTACTAGATAGTTGCTGGGTCAGTCAGCGTTACTAGGTGGTTGCTGGGTCGGTCAGTGTTACTAGATGGTTGCTGGGTCGGTCAGTGTTACTAGGTGGTTGCTGGGTCGGTCAGTGTTACTAGATAGTTGCTGGGTCGGTCAGTGTTACTAGGTGGTTGCTGGGTCGGTCAGTGTTACTAGATAGTTGCTGGGTCGGTCAGTGTTACTAGATATTTGCTGGGTCAGTCAGTGTTACTAGATAGTTGCTGGGTCAGTCAGTGTTACTAGGTGGTTGCTGGGTCAGTCAGTGTTACTAGATAGTTGCTGGGTCAGTCAGTGTTACTAGGTGGTTGCTGGGTCAGTCAATGTTACTAGGCGGTTGCTGGGTCAGTCAGAGTTACTAGATATTTTCTGGGTCGGTCAGTGTTACTAGGTGGTTGCTAGGTCGGTCAGTGTTACTAGGTCGTTGCTGCGTCAGTCAGTGTTACTAGGTGGTTGCTGGGTCAGTCAGTGTTACTAGATAGTTGCTGGGTTACTAGGTGGTTGCTGGGTCAGTCAGTGTTACTAGATAGTTGCTGGGTCGGTCAGTGTTACTAGATAGTTGCTGGGTCGGTCAGTGTTACTAGGTGGTTGCTGGGTCGGTCAGTTTTACTAGGTGGTTGCTGGGTCAGTCAGTGTTCCTAGATAGTTGCTGGGTCGGTCAGTGTTACTAGATAGTTGCTGGGTCAGTTAGTGTTACTAGGTGGTTGCTGGGTCAGTCAGTGTTACTAGATAGTTGCTGGGTCAGTCAGTGTTACTAGATGGTTGCTGGGTCAGTCAGTGTTACTAGGTGGTTGCTGGGTCGGTCAGTGTTACTAGGTGGTTGCTGGGTCGGTCAGTGTTACTAGATAGTTGCTGGGTCGGTCAGTGTTACTAGGTGGTTGCTGGGTCGGTCAGTGTTACTAGATAGTTGCTGGGTCGGTCAGTGTTACTAGATATTTGCTGGGTCAGTCAGTGTTACTAGGTGGTTGCTGGGTCGGTCAGGGTTACTAGATAGTTGCTGGGGTCGAGTCAGTGTTACTAGGTGGTTGCTGGGTCAGGTCAGTGTTACTAGGTCGTTGCTGGCGTCAGTCAGTGTTACTAGGTGGTTGCTGGGTCAGTCAGTGTTACTAGATAGTTGCTGGGTCAGTCAGTGTTACTAGGTGGTTGCTGGGTCAGTCAGTGTTACTAGATAGTTGCTGGGTCGGTCAGTGTTACTAGATAGTTGCTGGGTCGGTCAGTGTTACTAGGTGGTTGCTGGGTCGGTCAGTTTTACTAGGTGGTTGCTGGGTCAGTCAGTGTTACTAGATAGTTGCTGGGTCGGTCAGTGTTACTAGATAGTTGCTGGGTCAGTTAGTGTTACTAGGTGGTTGCGTGGGTCAGTCAGTGTTACTAGATAGTTGCTGGGTCAGTCAGTGTTACTAGATGGTTGCTGGGTCAGTCAGTGTTACTAGGTGGTTGCTGGGTCGGTCAGTGTTACTAGGTGGTTGCTGGGTCGGTCAGTGTTACTAGATAGTTGCTGGGTCGGTCAGTGTTACTAGGTGGTTGATAGGTCAGTCAGTGTTACTCGGTGGTTGCTGGGTCAGTCAGTGTTACTAGGTGGTTGCTGGGTTGGTCAGTGTTACTAGGTGGTTGCTGGGTCAGTCAGTGTTACTAGGTGGTTGCTGGGTCAGTCAGTGTTACTAGATAGTTGCTGGGTCAGTCAGTGTTAGTAGATAGTTGCTGGGTCAGTCAGTGTTACTAGGTGGTTGCTGGGTCAGTCAGTGTTACTAGGTGGTTGCTGGGTTGGTCAGTGTTACTAGGTGGTTGCTGGGTCAGTCAGTGTTACTAGATAGTTGCTGGGTCAGTCAGTGTTACTAGATAGTTGCTGGGTCAGTCAGTGTTACTAGATAGTTGCTGGGTCGGTCAGTGTTACTAGGTGGTTGCTGGGTCGGTCAGTGTTACTAGATAGTTGCTGGGTCGGTCAGTGTTACTAGATAGATGCTGGGTCGGTCAGTGTTACTAGATAGTTGCTGGGTCAGTCAGTGTTACTAGGTAGTTGCTGGGTGAGTCAGTGTCACTATATAGTTGCTGGGTCAGTCAGTGTTACTAGATATTTGCTGGGTCGGTCAGTGTTACTAGATAGTTGCTGGGTCAGTCAGTGTTACTAGGTGGTTGCTGGATCAGTCTGTGTTACTAGGTGGTTGCTGGGTCAGTCAGTGTTACTAGGTGGTTGCTGGGTCAGTCAGTGTCACTAGATAGTTGCTGGGTCAGTCAGTGTTACTAGATAGTTGCTGGGTCAGTCAGTGTTACCAGATAGTTGCTGGGTCAGTCAGTGTTACTAGGTGGTTGCTGGGTCGGTCAGTGTTACTAGATAGTTGCTGGGTCAGTCAGTGTTACTAGGTGGTTGCTGGGTCGGTCAGTGTTACTAGATAGTTGCTGGGTCGGTCAGTGTTACTAGGTGGTTGCTGGGTCGGTCAGTGTTACTAGATAGTTGCTGGGTCGGTCAGTGTTACTAGATAGTTGCTGGGTCAGTCAGTGTTACTAGGTGGTTGCTGGATCGGTCAGTTTTACTAGGTGGTTGCTGGGTCGGTCAGTGTTACTAGATAGTTGCTGTGTCAGTCAGTGTTACTAGATAGTTGCTTGGTCAGTCAGTGTTACTAGATAGTTGCTGTGTCGGTCAGTGTTACTAGATAGTTGCTGGGTCAGTCAGTGTTACTAGATAGTTGATGGGTTGGTCTGTGTTACTAGATAGTTGCTGGGTCAGTCAGTGTTACTAGGTGGTTGCTGGGTCGGTCAGTGTTACTAGATAGTTGCTGGGTCAGTCAGTGTTACTAGGTGGTTGCTGGGTCGGTCAGTGTTACTAGATAGTTGCTGGGTCGGTCAGTGTTACTAGGTGGTTGCTGGGTCGGTCAGTGTTACTAGATAGTTGCTGGGTCGGTCAGTGTTACTAGATAGTTGCTGGGTCAGTCAGCGTTACTAGGTGGTTGCTGGGTCGGTCAGTGTTACTAGATAGTTGCTGGGTCGGTCAGTGTTACTAGGTGGTTGCTGGGTCGGTCAGTGTTACTAGATAGTTGCTGGGTCGGTCAGTGTTACTAGGTGGTTGCTGGGTCGGTCAGTGTTACTAGATAGTTGCTGGGTCGGTCAGTGTTACTAGATATTTGCTGGGTCAGTCAGTGTTACTAGATAGTTGCTGGGTCAGTCAGTGTTACTAGGTGGTTGCTGGGTCAGTCAGTGTTACTAGATAGTTGCTGGGTCAGTCAGTGTTACTAGGTGGTTGCTGGGTCAGTCAATGTTACTAGGTGGTTGCTGGGTCAGTCAGTGTTACTAGATATTTTCTGGGTCGGTCAGTGTTACTAGGTGGTTGCTAGGTCGGTCAGTGTTACTAGGTGGTTGCTGCGTCAGTCAGTGTTACTAGGTGGTTGCTGGGTCAGTCAGTGTTACTAGATAGTTGCTGGGTCAGTCAGTGTTACTAGGTGGTTGCTGGGTCAGTCAGTGTTACTAGATAGTTGCTGGGTCGGTCAGTGTTACTAGATAGTTGCTGGGTCGGTCAGTGTTACTAGGTGGTTGCTGGGTCGGTCAGTTTTACTAGGTGGTTGCTGGGTCAGTCAGTGTTACTAGATAGTTGCTGGGTCGGTCAGTGTTATTAGATAGTTGCTGGGTCAGTTAGTGTTACTAGGTGGTTGCTGGGTCAGTCAGTGTTACTAGATAGTTGCTGGGTCAGTCAGTGTTACTAGATGGTTGCTGGGTCAGTCAGTGTTACTAGGTGGTTGCTGGGTCGGTCAGTGTTACTAAGTGGTTGCTGGGTCGGTCAGTGTTACTAGATAGTTGCTGGGTCGGTCAGTGTTACTAGGTGGTTGCTAGGTCAGTCAGTGTTACTCGGTGGTTGCTGGGTCAGTCAGTGTTACTAGGTGGTTGCTGGGTTGGTCAGTGTTACTAGGTGGTTCCTGGGTCAGTCAGTGTTACTAGGTGGTTGCTGGGTTGGTCAGTGTTACTAGGTGGTTGCTGGGTCAGTCAGTGTTACTAGGTGGTTGCTGGGTCAGTCAGTGTTACTAGGTGGTTGCTGGGTCGGTCAGTGTTACTAGGTGGTGTCTGGGTCGGTCAGTGTTACTCGGTGGTGTCGTGGGTCGGTCAGTGTTACTCGGTGGTTGCTGGGTGAGTCAGTGTTACTAGGTGGTTGCTGGGTCGGTCAGTGTTACTAGGTGGTTGCTGGGTCGGTCTGTGTTACTAGGTGGTTGCTGGGTCGGTCAGTGTTACTTGGTGGTTGCTAGGTCGGCCTGTGTTACCAGGTTGTTGCTGGGTCGGTCAGTGTTACTAGGTGGTTGCTGGGTCAGTCAGTGTTACTAGATAGTTGCTGGGTTAGCAGGCTGAATGGACACAGTCAGGAGCTGGGTGTTAATGAGACAAGTCAGATATAGGCTGGTGTGAACCATCTGAGCCTCAGTACTTGGTGGCATGGAGGATCTGGGTGTAAGTAGGAGCAGAGTGATCCAGGCTAAAGGTGATGGAGGATCTGGATGTGCAGTGCATTCGGAATGTATTTAGACCCCTTTCCTTTTCCCACATTGTGTTATGTTGCAGCCTTATTCTAAAATGGATTAAATAAAAATGTTCCTCATTAATGTAGACACAATACCACTTGCTGACAAAGCAAAAACAGGTTATTAGACATTTTTGCAAATGTATTTAAAAAAAACAGAAATATCTTTTTTCATAATTATTCAGACCCTTTGCAGTGAGACTCGAAATTAGCTCAGGTGCATCCTGTTTCCATTGCTCATCCTTGAGATGTTTCTACAACCTGATTGGAGTCCACCTGTGGTAAATTCAATTGATTTGACATAATTTGGAAAGGCCCACACCTGTCTATGTAAGGTCCCATAGTTGTCAGTGCATGTCAAAGCTTAAACCTAGCCATGAGGTTGAAGGAATTGTCCGTAGAGCTCTGAGACAGGATTGTGTCGAGGCACAGATCTGGAGAAGTGTACCAAAAAAATTCTCCAGCATTGAAGGTCCCCAAGAACAGCATTCTTAAATGGAAAAACTTTGTAACCACCAAGACTCTTCCGAGAGCTGGCCGCCTGGCCAAACTGAGCGATCTGGGGAGAAGGGCCTTGGTCAGGGAGGTGATCAAGAACCCGATAGTCACTCTGACAGAGCTTCAGAGGTCCTCTATGGAGATGGGAGAACCTTCCAGAAGGACAACCATCTCTGCAGCACTCCACCAAGCAGGCCTTTATGTTAGAGTTGCCAGACGTGTGTAAAAGGCACATAACAGCCCGCTTAGAGTTTGCCAAAAGGCACCTAAAGGACTCTCAAACCATGAGAAACAAGATTCTCTGGTCTGATGAAACCAAGATTGAACTCTCTGGACTGAATCCCAAGAGTCACATCTGAAGGAAACCTGGCACCATCCCTACCATCCCTAGCCTTCCCTGTAGCTCAGTTGGTAGAGCATGGTGTTTGCAACGCCAGGGTTGTGGGTTCGATTCCCATGGGGGGCCAGCACAGAAAAAAATGTATGAAATTGTATGAAATGTATGCATTCACTACTGTAAGTCGCTCTGGATAAGAACGTCTGCTAAATGACTAAAATGTAAAAAAATGTGAAACATGGTGGTGTCAGCATCATGCTATGGGGATATTTTTCAGCGGCAGGGACTGGGAGACTAGTCAGGATCAAGGAAAAGATGAATGGAGCAAAGTACAGAGAGATCCTTGATGAAACCCTGCTTCAGGACCTCAGACTGGGGCAAAGGTTCACCTTCCAACAGGACAACGACCCTCGGGCACACAGCCAAGATAACGCAGGAGTGTCTGAATGTCCTTGAGTGGCCCAGCCAGAGCCCGGACTTGAACCTGATTGAACATCTCTGGAGAGACCTGAAAATATACTGTGCAGCGACGCTCTCCATCCAACCTGACAGAGCTTGAGAGGATCTGCAGAGAAGAATGGGAGAAACAGGTGTGCCAAGCTTGTAGCGTCATACCTAAGAAGACTCGAGGATGTGGAAAAAGTGAAGGGGTCTGAATACTTTCCGAATGCACTGTAAGTAGCATCAGAGTGATCCAGGCTAAAGGTGATGGAGGATCTGGATGTAAGTAGAATCAGAGTGATCCAGGCTAAAGGTGATGGAGGATCTGGGTGTAAGTAGAATCAGAGTGATCCAGGCTAAAGGTATTGGAGGATCTGGATGTAAGTAGAATCAGAGTGATCCAGGCTAAAGGTGATGGAGGATCTGGATGTAAGTAGAATCAGAGTGATCCAGGCTAAAGGTGATGGAGGATCTGGATGTAAGTAGCATCAGAGTGATCCAGGCTAAAGGTGATGGGGATCTGGATGTAAGTAGAATCAGAGTGATCCAGGCTAAAGGTGATGGAGGATCTGGATGTAAGTAGAATCAGAGTGATCCAGGCTAAAGGTGATGACTATAGATGTAGTCTTCTCATACCAGCAGTGGTGGAAAAAGTATCCAATTGTCATACATGAGTAAAAGTAAAGATAATTGCTCAAATATATGTAAGTATCTATACGTAAAAGTACAAATAATTTCATATTCCTTACATTAAGCAAACCCGATGGCACAATTCTTTTTTTAAATTTGTATTAGTTACGGATAGCCAGGGGCACAGTCCAACACTCAAATATAATATACAAACCAAGCATTTGTTATTATTTTATTCAGGAATTTAGTGAAGTAAAAGCAGTCAAAAATATAAATATTAAAGTAAAATACAAATACCCCCAAAACCGACTTAAGTAGTAAGTAGTAATAAGTAGTAGTAGTATTTAAAGTATTTTTACTTAAGTACTGTACACCACTGCATACCAGACCCTGTGCATGTTGGGAAATATAAGGGTCAAGTTTACATTTGACCTCTCAGTCACTTAGCAGACGCTCTTATCCAGAGTGACTAACAATCAGCGAGAGACTGCTACATTACACGTGAGACGCTCCTTTTCATGTTGATGAACCCTGGCACCTGCAGCACAGATTTGGTTCTATTTTTAACATTTTGACGTACAGCTCAGGCCAGAGCGTGTACGTGTGTGTGGACGGGCTGGCCAATCGCAGCCAATATGCATGCAAAACACACTAGGCTTCTCTGTATGGACGGCAAGCATGCTTCACTAGTGTGTGTGTGTGTGTGTGTGTGTGTGTGTGTGTGTGTGTGTGTGTGTGTGTGGGTGTGTGTGTGTGTGTGTGTGTGTGTGTGTGTGTGTGTGTGTGCGTGTTTCTCAAGCATTTCATCCTGTACTGTAATTGACGTTCTTTGGCTTGGTTAAAGGGCAGAGCCCGAGCGGCTGGCCCCACAATGTGTTCTCAACAATGTTCCACCTGTTTTATGGTTGTGGACTGACCCTTTCATCTATACTTCCTGCTGGGAAACAGTCAAATCTTATTAGAGACTGTGACAAGGTTGTATAATTAATTGCTCATCTTCTAATAAAAATGATTTGAGGCAGTACCAGTATTATACAGTATAGTAAAGTTCCTCTTGGGGGGGCGCTATATTCTGTAAATCTTGGGCTGTATGTATCAAGCGTCTTAGAGTAGGAGTGCTGATCTAGGATCAGTTTTGCCTTTTAGATATTAGGGAATAAGATTATATGGACAGGGTGGACCTGATCCTAGACCAGCACACCTCCTCTGAGACATAAGGTGATGGCGCTGTAAGATTTCACAGTATCAATGCCTGGATGAGTCCTCTTTATTGACTTATAGAGTTGTTTTCCTTCCATGTGTTTATTTGTCTGAGAATCTCCCTCTTTTATTTGTCTTCTTATCTAAAATCAAATTTCAAATCAAATGTATTTATATAGCCCTTCTTACATCAGCTGATATCTCAAAGTGCTGTACAGAAACCCAGCCTAAAACCCCAAACAGCAAGCAATGCAGATGTAGAAGCACTGTGGCTAGGGAAAACTCCCTAGAAAGGACAAACCCTAGGAAGAAACCTAGAGAGGAACCAGGCTATGAGGGGTGGCCAGTCCTCTTCTGGCTGTGCCGGGTGGAGATTATAACAGAACATGGCCAAGATGTTCAAATGTTCATAAATGACCAGCAGGGTCAAATAATAATAATCACAGTTGTCGAGGGTGTAACAAGTCAGCACCTCAAGAGTAAATGTCAGTTGGCTTTTCATAGCCAATCTCTGTTTTAATTTCTGTAACGTTTCAATAATGAATTTGGATCCACACTGAAAGGCAAATCAAATGACCTAGATGAGTTTAGGGGTCATGCAGATGGACTCCAGATTGGCTGCTGTTTGTCTGAATGAAGTGATCAGAGATAGAGGAAAATGTCCTGCCTCCCCTCATACAGTTTCAGTGTTTTCTCCAGGGATTCCAGGTCCAATATTCCTGCTCTCCTCTCCTCTCCTGGACTGGACCTTTTTAAAGTCCTGCTTACGTCGACAAAACAACAGAGCTTTAAATCAGCCCAGGAAAAAAAAAAATGTTGTGACACTTTCTAGTTTCCAGGACAGATGTGGAATACTTTAATGGCTGGTCTCAACAAAGAGGACATTTTGTTTAATTTAGTGAAATTATAATAGAGCCATTAAAATAAATCTTTAGCTGAACTTCTATTTACCCCAGTTTGGTTTGGGTTTCAGTTCTCTAGTGTGTGTGTGTGTGTGTGTGTGTGTGTGTGTGTGTGTGTGTGTGTGTGTGTGTGTGTGTGTCGGGGGTGGGGGGAGATAGGGTCCCTGATTTATGCCTGAATGTTTCTCTCTGAACCATTAATTCAATCCCCTAACAGTTTTTGTACTAAAAGCACATTTCCATTCCCATTAGTTGACATTAGAAACCTCAGACACGAAGTGTAACTGTACGAGCCGATGTGTGGAGGATAAAAGTTGAACCTGCCATTGTGTTTTACATTGACGGAGAAATATAGGTCTCACATACACAGTATTAAATTAATGTATGACTGTAAACGCTAAGCCGATATGTAAAGCAATACCCAGTGCGTATCATACAGTATTAGAAAGAATAGGAAATATTTACACTATCATATTTGCATTAGGTGTCTTTCAAGGTAGAACAGACAAACTAAAAGTCATGAAAACTGAACTAGTCTTTCCACTCACAGGGGATGTGATAATCTCTGATCCATCTGACCTCAGTAGTTGACTACATCACAGCTGTGTTGGTTTAGCTTTGAAAGGTCCAGTGATGTGGTCTTTGTATAATTACTGTGCTCTGAACTCAATCTGTGTGTTCTTCTGGTTCATCTTTCACCCCCAGGAGACGGATGGTGAGCCTTTAGATAGGTGGTGTTAGTGTTGTCATCAAAGCTCTTCTCTTTAATTTGAGGTTGAGTAATACGTAAATGAGTGTGTTTATTGGCCCTGTCAGTGTTTTCCCTCGTCCATGACAGGTTAAGAATAGCACACAAGCTCTGTGAGAGATGGGTTCAGAGTTATGAGTAAACACGCTCATTGTGGTGATGGGGAACTATGGCTGTGGCTCTGTCTTGAATTCAATCAGACAGTCATTGACAGTCACAGGCTTAGGGACAGACAGACAATCATCCCTCTTTCCCATGCTTCATCCCTCTCTCTCTCTCTCTTTCCTTATCTCCTTCCCCCTTCTGTCCCTCTCCCTCTCTCTCTGCTCAACCGAACCACAGTCATCCCATTCTTCTCCCTCTCATCTCTCTCCTTGTTCAGTGTTGGCCATCAATGGGTCCCGGTGTGTGAGGCGTGGCATGGCGGGAGGCTTGCTAAGCCTACTCTGTCAGCACAGGATTCCAGTGGACACACACTCCCTCTTTAATCCTCCCAGTCATCTGCCTGTTCATCACGAACCCTGTCCAACTCTACCTGGCCTCAGATCAACTCAGACCAGTCTACCATCTCAACTCCTAGCCTCAGATCAACTCAGACCAGTCTACCATCTCAACTCCTAGTCTCAGATCAACCCAGAACAGTCTACCATCTCAACTCCAAGCCTCAGATTAACCCAGACCAGTCTACCATCTCAACTCCTAGCCTCAGATCAACACAGACCAGTCTACCATCTCAACTCCTAGCCTCAGTTCAACCCAGACCAGTCTACCATCTCAACTCCTAGCCTCAGTTCAACCCAGACCATTCTACCATCTCAACTCCTAGCCTCAGATCAACCCAGAACAGTCTACCATCTCAACTCCTAGTCTCAGATCAACCCAGAACAGTCTACCATCTCAACTCCAAGCCTCAGATTAACCCAGACCAGTCTACCATCTCAACTCCTAGCCTCAGATCAACACAGACCAGTCTACCATCTCAACTCCTAGCCTCAGTTCAACCCAGAACAGTCTACCATCTCAACTCCTAGCCTCAGTTCAACCCAGACCAGTCTACCATCTCAACTCCTAGCCTCAGATCAACCCAGAACAGTCTACCATCTCAACTCCTAGCCTCAGATTAACCCAGACCAGTCTACCATCTCAACACCTAGCCTCAGATCAACCCAGAACAGTCTACCATCTCAACTCCTAGCCTCAGTTCAACTCAGACCAGTCTACCATCTCAACTCCTAGCCTCAGTTCAACTCAGACCAGTCTACCATCTCAACTCTCAACTCTTAGCCTCAGACCAACACAGACCAGTCTACCATCTCAACTGCTAGTCTCAGTTCAACTCAGACCTGTCTACCATCTCAACTCCAAGCCTCAGTTCAACTCAGACCAGTCTACCATCTCAACTCCTAGCCTCAGATCAACTCAGACCAGTCTACCAGTCCCAATTCAACTCCGAGCCTCAGATCAACCCAGACCAGTCTACCAGTCCCAGCTCTCTTAGCCCAGACATTTTGTAGCTCAGCCCAGCTCAGCCCAGCACAAGCTTATTTCAGTAGAATTGAGTCCAGCCCTAAATAAGGCCAACCCAGCCCCACCCCAGGCCAGAGTATGAGAACACACAGGTGTGCTACACTCTTAGAAAAAAAGGTGCTATCTAGAACCTAAAATGGTTCTCCAGCTCTCCCCAAAGGAGAACCCTTTGAATAACCTTTTTGGTTCCAGAGAGAGTTCTACATAGAACCCCAAATAGTTCTACCTGGAACCAAAAAGGGTTCTCCTATGGGGACAACCACAGAACCCTTTAGGAGTGTATTATCTGTCTCTCTCCCAATCAGGTGGTCAACACTAGCTAGGGGCAGAATGTTGTGGTGAGCTACAGGAAATGAACACTGACAAGGTAAATAAATAAGCAACACGTTTCAACACACACTGCACACAAACGATTAATCAACAACTCAAACTACCCCATACCCAATAATACACACTCTCTAACACACACACACACACACACACACACACACACACACACACACACACACACACACACACACACACACACACACACACACACACACACACACACACACACACACACACACACACACACACACACACACACACACACAGAGAATATGGTTTATATGGCAGATAGTATGGTTTATAAGGCAGGAAGCATGGTTTATATGACAGAGAGTATGGTTTTTATGGCAGAGAATATGGTTTATATGGCAGAGAATATGGTTTATATGGCAGATAGTATGGTTTATAAGGCAGAGAGTATGGTTTTTATGGCAGAGAATATGGTTTATAAGGCAGAGAATATGGTTTATATGGCAGATAGTATGGTTTATAAGGCAGAGAAAATGGTTTGTAAGGCAGATAGTATGGTTTATATGGCAGATAGTATGGTTTATAGGGCAGAGAATATGGTTTATATGGCAAAGAGTATGGTTTATAAGGCAGGTAGAATGGTTTATATGACAGAGAATATGGTTTATATGGCAGATAGTATGGTTTATAAGGCAGGTAGAATGGTTTATATGACAGAGAATATGGTTTATATGGCAGATAGTATGGTTTATAAGGCAGAGAATACGGTTTGTAAGGCAGAGAGTATATGAGAGGGAACATGCAGACATGTGGGGTACTCAGTACAGAACCCAGCAGGCTACTGGAACATGTATCATGTCAGTTACAACATATCTGTCATGCCTTAAGGTGTGGATGTAAAAGTAACTGTTGTCCTCGCTGTAGATTCAATATTCAAAACTTTATCGCCGTACCAACCAAAGTTGTTAGGAAATTGATTTAAGGCAGTTCATTAAAACAGGGACCAACATACAGATATAGGCTACATACAGTACATCCATATGTACTGGCCTATCTCTATAGCCTACATACAGTACATCTATATGTACTGGCCATTCTCTATAGCCTATGGATGTCTGTTAGCCTCTATAGATACAACATGTCTTCTCTCTGTCATTCAACCTGGTGTTCCAATGGTAGAATGAATGAGCTAACCTTTAGTCTGTTTACAAATTCATTTTTATTTTTATTTTATTTCACCTTTATTTAACCAGGTAGACCAGATGAGAACAAATTCTCATTTACAACTGCGACCTGGCCAAGATAAAGCAAAGCAGTGTGACAAAAACAGAAATACTGGTGTTTCTACTGGTGTAGAAATACTGGTGTATCTACTGGTGTAGAAATACTGGTGTATCTACTGGTGTAGAAATACTGGTGTAGAAATGCTGGTGTATCTACTGGTGTAGAAATACTGGTGTACCTACTGGTGTATCTACTGGTGTAGAAATACTGGTGTATCTACTGGTGTTGAAATACTGGTGTATCTACTGGTGTATCTACTGGTGTAGAAATACTGGTGTATCTACTGGTGTAGAAATACTGGTGTAGAAATACTGGTGTATCTACTGGTGTAGAAATACTGGTGTATCTACTGGTGTATCTACTGGTGTAGAAATACTGGTGTAGAAATGTTGGTGTATCTACTGGTGTAAAAATACTGGTGTATCTACTGGTGTAGAAATACTGGTGTATCTACTGGTGTATCTACTGGTGTAGAAATACTGGTGTACCTACTGGTGTATCTACTGGTGTAGAAATACTGGTGTATCTACTGGTGTATCTACTGGTGTAGAAATACTGGTGTAGAAATACTGGTGTATCTACTGGTGTTGAAATACTGGTGTATCTACTAGTGTAGAAATACTGGTGTATCTACTGGTGTAGATATACTGGTGTATCTACTGGTGTAGAAATACTGGTGTATCTACTGGTGTATCTACTGGTGTATCTACTGGTGTAGAAATACTGGTGTAGAAATACTGGTGTAGAAATGCTGGTGTATCTACTGATGTAGAAATACTGGTGTATCTACTGGTGTAGAAATACTGGTGTATCTACTGGTGTATAAATACTGGTGTAGAAATACTGGTGTATCTACTGGTGTAGAAATACTGGTGTATCTACTGATGTAGAAATACTGGTGTTAAAGCTTGAAAATAAAGCAGTTTTATGTTATGGAAAAGGTATCCTTCTATCTCTGCTCCTGTCTGGTCCCTCTCCTAATCAGAGGTGAGGTTGTGTGTGTGCAACACCCTACATACATGCGTGAAGGATGGACATCTGACTCATTAGGCCTGAATGCACACTATACAACAGGCTACAGTACTACAGAACCTAAACCACAGTTTGCATTCAACTGACCAGAGGAAGATAAACACACCAGACTGCTTTCTAATGAACGTGATCAATAGACTCCACATGCAAAAGAGCAAAGGTCAATTCTGGTGTGAAACGGTGAGACAGTATCCTGGACAATAATAGATAGCCGACGCGTGATAGATGAGGCTGATCAACACTAAGTGCTATACCACACAAGCCAAAGCTACTAAATCTCACACTTCCCCTACAGTTGTCATTTTCCCTGCAGAAGCAGCAATGTCAACACACTTCACCGGCAGTAAATCACCTAAATGCACTGATATGCAGAAATACATCCCCGTTCCTAATGAACTCTTGAGCGTTTGATTATTTATTTATCTTTAATGCTAAGTGAGACCCCATCTGGAGCGGAGACTACTTTAGGGTGCAGTAGACACACACACACACATACCCTACCCACCCCCCATCTGAAGACAGCAGCTGTCTGGAATATTCTAGAAAGGAAGTTGTCTGTGTCCAGGTCAGCTTGCCCTCCTCTTTGCTGGTGCACTTCCTGTTTAGACGAGGAGTCTGTGGCTACATCCCAAATGGCACCCTATTCCCTATATAGTGCCTACTTTTAACCAGGGCCCTATGGGTGGTCATCACAAGTAGTGCACTATATAGGGAATAGGGTGCCGTTTGGGATGTAGCATAATGATTTTTACTGGCTGAGCACAGGAACATTATTCAGGCAGGAGGTACAGCAGACCCAGTAGTCCTCTCCTTCAGACACTGTCAGGACAATGCCAGAAGTCATTATAAACCACAAGAATAATTCCACTGGGGTTACAGTAAACTGTACATTGGGTCACACACACTTGTTGGAGTGAGAAATAGAAAGGGAGGGCAGAGAGGGAAAGAGAGAGAAGCAAAAAGAGAGAGAGAGACAGAGAGAGAGACAGAGAGGTATAGAGAGAACATTGGTGATTTAGGGATACTATTTGGAGTATGCTAACCAGGGTCTTACTTAATCCAACAAGGATATCACTAAGGTGTACCCACTCAACAAGGATATTACTAAGATGTACCCACCCAACAAGGCCATTACTAAGCTGTACCCACCCAACAAGGCCATTACTAAGCAGTACCCACCCAACAAGGCCATTACTAAGCAGTACCCACCCAACAAGGCCATTACTAAGCTGTACCCACCCAACAAGGATATTACTAAGCTGTACCCACCCAACAAGGCCATTACTAAGCTGTACCCACCCAACAAGGATATTACTAAGCTGTACCCACCCAACAAGGCCATTACTAAGCAGTACCCACCCAACAAGGCCATTACTAAGCTGTACCCACCCAACAAGGCCATTACTAAGCTGTACCCACCCAACAAGGCCATTACTAAGCAGTACCCACCCAACAAGGCCATTACTAAGCTGTACCCACCCAACAAGGATATTACTAAGATGTACCCACCCAACAAGGCCATTACTAAGCAGTACCCACCCAACAAGGCCATTACTAAGCTGTACCCACCCAACAAGGCCATTACTAAGCTGTACCCACCCAACAAGGATATTACTAAGATGTACCCACCCAACAAGGCCATTACTAAGCAGTACCCACCCAACAAGGCCATTACTAAGCTGTACCCACCCAACAAGGCCATTACTAAGCAGTACCCACCCAACAAGGCCATTACTAAGCTGTACCCACCCAACAAGGATATTACTAAGCTGTACCCACCCAACAAGGATATTACTAAGATGTACCCACCCAACAAGGCCATTACTAAGCTGTACCCACCCAACAAGGCCATTACTAAGCTGTACCCACCCAACAAGGCCATTACTAAGCTGTACCCACCCAACAAGGATATTACTAAGCTGTACCCACCCAACAAGGCCATTACTAAGCAGTACCCACCCAACAAGGCCATTACTAAGCTGTACCCACCCAACAAGGCCATTACTAAGCTGTACCCACCCAACAAGGCCATTACTAAGCAGTACCCACCCAACAAGGCCATTACTAAGCTGTACCCACCCAACAAGGATATTACTAAGCTGTACCCACCTAACAAGGCCATTACTAAGCTGTACCCACCCAACAAGGCCATTACTAAGCTGTACCCACCCAACAAGGCCATTACTAAGCTGTACCACCCAACAAGGATATCACTAAGCTGTACCCACTCAACAAGGATATTACTAAGCTGTACCCACTCAACAAGGCCATTACTAAGCTGTACCCACTCAACAAGGATATCACTAAGCTGTACCCACTCAACAAGGATATTACTAAGATGTACCCACTCAACAAGGATATTACTAAGCTGTACCCACCCAACAAGGATATTACTACGCTGTACCCACCCAACAAGGCCATTACTAAGCTGTACCCACCCAACAAGGCCATTACTAAGGTGTACCCACCCAACAAGGCCATTACTAAGCTGTACCCACCCAACAAGGCCATTACTAAGCTGTACCCACCCAACAAGGCCATTACTAAGCTGTACCACCCAACAAGGATATCACTAAGCTATACCCACCCAACAAGGCCATTACTAAGCAGTACCCACTCAACAAGGATATCACTAAGCTGTACCCACTCAACAAGGATATTACTAAGATGTACCCACTCAACAAGGCCATTACTAAGCTGTACCCACTCAACAAGGATATCACTAAGCTGTACCCACTCAACAAGGATATTACTAAGATGTACCCAGTCAACAAGGATATTACTAAGCTGTACCCACCCAACAAGGATATTACTACGCTGTACCCACCCAACAAGGCCATTACTAAGCTGTACCCACCCAACAAGGCCATTACTAAGCTGTACCCACCCAACAAGGCCATTACTAAGCTGTACCCACCCAACAAGGCCATTACTAAGCTGTACCCACCCAACAAGGCCATTACTAAGCTGTACCACCCAACAAGGATATCACTAAGCTGTACCCACCCAACAAGGCCATTACTAAGCAGTACCCACTCAACAAGGATATCACTAAGCTGTACCCACTCAACAAGGATATTACTAAGATGTACCCACTCAACAAGGATATTACTAAGCTGTACCCACCCAACAAGGATATTACTAAGCTGTACCCACCCAACAAGGATATTACTAAGCTGTACCCACCCAACAAGGATATTACTAAGCTGTACCTTAGTATCAATTAGTATTGCTGACTCCATAGAGTATTATCTAGGTAGTCATATGAGGAGGTTAATATGTTATTACTGGACTATCCCTTTAAGACCTATTAGATCTGGCCTTGGCAAACACTTCTATTTGGGCAGTGGACAGGGGCTGAGAGAGAGAGAGAGAGAGAGAGAGAGAGAGAGAGAGAGAGAGAGAGAGAGAGAGAGAGAGATTATATCTGAACTGCTGCCATGTCATGAACATCTCCCATAAATCTCTTTCCGGAGAGAACAGCTCGCCTTGCGTTTCACCCTCTTCTCCTCATCCCCCCTATACCCCTGTCCATTCCTCTTCCCTGTTTATTTTCAGTCCTAACCAAACACATACCCTGAAAGCCCGTGAAGTAATTTTTTCATAAAGTTACACCTCTGCAGCACCAGATGACCGCTTGGCCCACACTTAAAAGCTGCCACGGTGATTAACGGTTAAGGGCAGCCGGCCAGCAGAGGATAGCTCTGGATAGTACGGCTACCTCAATTTGTAAGAGTGGCTCGGTATGACAAAGTGACGGGGGGAGCAGGAGCCAACTGACGTAGGAACACATTTCATTCCGCCAACTGTAATTCATTCATTATTTTTGCTTCCCTGACAGGTCGGAGAAGCTATTTTAACGTCTCCTCTTTTCAGCATAAATGAACTGAGTGACTAGCTAGGTCGTAAAGATCTGAGGTAAGTTTTGGAGGCTGGTGTTGGTTCTGGAAACGTACAGTCCTCCCCCGGTGGACATTTTGAACCCCCGTTAAAGCCTTGGCAGCCGGAGGACGGTACTTGGGTCTGGGCAGGTGGTCTGTGAGGGGTGATTACTAGAACGGACATTCCCATTCAAGTCCATGCCTGTACAACTCTCTCTGGGCAGGTGTGAGGTGCTGTTTTTACTTGAATTATATTTTTTGTTATTTCATCTTTATTTAACTAGGCAAGTAAGTTAAGAACAAATTCTTATTTAAAATGACGGCCTATAGTATTTTATATATTGTATATAGTATATTGGAATCAAGTCAATGTTTCATGATGGCTGGACTGGCAGCCATTTTGATTGTACCCATAGATGTAGTTCAGGAGTCAACCTGTGCTGGGCAGGTGGCCTCTGAGTGGGTATGACATAGAGTTAGAATGAATAGAACGGACATCAATGTTACATGATGGCTGAAACGGAGACCATATTGGGTGTACACATAGAAGTACACTTTTGTATATTCCTCATTGTCTGTGCAGGCTATGCTACCTCCAAGACCAGCCACCAGATAGCAGCAGGCATCTGCTCTATCCAACACACTGTGCACTAAAGATGCCTGCTTGTTATAAATGTGTCTTTGTACAGTACAGCTATAGTTTCTGCCAGGTTTCCAGCTTGGGAAGCAGTCTGTTTGTGCCATCATGCCACTCCTTGTAATGACAGACAAAGAATTGGAATGATAGCACAAACAGATCTGGGACCAGGCTACCAGGTTCCCAAACAGTGAACCAAATTTGGTCCGGGATTCAATCTGATCATGGGTAATAGGCAATGCGTCTTTTAAAGGCAATGTTCCCGCGTGGTGGAGACTGCATTCACGGTAAACACTGCATATACCGGCTCAATTGGAAATTGCCTTTAAAAAATGCCTATAACCCGCGATGAATCCCGGCCTTGGTTTCTTTAAAGTTGTAATCTCTGTTTTCACACACTGTGAGACCTTAACATTTTTGTTTGTAAACTGGTGGGTTTTGGGCAAAACTGTTTCCCAGATAACTGTGGCACTACAAAATGCTTTAGAGATCGTACACCGAGCGTGTCCTTACACCCCTTCCATGTCTTGTGTGACCCAGACACCAGTCGTATTGTGTTTGATAGTAATAGAAACCATCCCCATGTCCTCTGAGCCATGTGCGAATGTGGGTTTTCCCCTCTTTCTCCTTAAACTACATCTCACCCCTAGAGAGCGTGTTTCAGGCTGTTGTCAGCGTATCTCCTTCCTGCTGATGTAAAGTTCTGCTGGTGATTTACACGCTCGCAGATATCAGCCTGTCACACACACCTGTCTTAAGTCACATGCTTTTGACTTCTCTACAGTGTGTGGGGTGTGTGTGTCTCTGTGTGTGTCTATGTGTGTGTGTGTGTGTCTCTGTGTGTGTCTGTGTGTGTCTGTGTGTGGCTGTGTGTCTGTGTGTATGTGTGTCTGTGTGTGTCTGTGTCTGTGTCTTTGTGTGTGTCTGTGTGTCAGTGTGTGTCTGTGTGTGTCTGTGTGTCTCTGTGTGTGTCTGTGTCTCTGTGTGTGTCTCTGTGTCTGTGTGTCTGTGTCTCTGTGTCTCTGTGTGTCACTGTGTGTGTCTGTGTGTGTCTGTGTGACTCTGTGTGTGTGTCTGTGTGTGTGTCTGTGTGTCGGGGGGGAGTGTGTGTGTCTGTGTGTGTGTGCCGTGGGGAGTGTGTGTCGGGGGGAGTGTGTGTGTGTGTGTGTGTGTGTGTGTGTGTGTGTGTGTGTGTGTGTGTGTGTGTGTGTGTGTGTGTGTGTGTGTGTGTGTGTGTGTGTGTGTGTGTGTGTCGTTGGCAAGTGTTTGTGTGTGTGGGGGGGGGGGTTCAGTCATGCAGAAACTCTCACACAGTACAGACACCAGATTTTCACAAAGTTATAAATAGAAAACAGCTAATAAACATTTATGGAGCCGTCGTAAATTTCCGTTCCGTATAAACTCTTGACAATAAGTTCCGTAATTCCCACAATGTCATTTGAATGCCCTTTGGTGCCGACTCCATTACTCATCCCACTGTGATACAACACAGGCCTCTCATTGTTCATCGCCGCCGGCGACAGGTCGCCTCCACCAATCATTGGTCATCGCCGTCAGCGACGGTCGGCCTCAACCAATCAGCCAACACGATGGAGCCGGGTCTGACTTCCTGGTGACCCCGTTTGTCCCCTCCGTGACATCATAAAGCCCCCTGTGAATTGAACTGTGTGGAGTGTGAAAGGAAGGGAAATGTTACTGAGAGGATCAGCTTTACGGCGGTACCAAAGTCATTATTGTTGCCGTGGTTATTGATTGGTCAGAGTGACATGAGAATACTGTATTTTGTTGTCATGGTCGAATTGAAAATGGAAAATGTTTGTCTTGATAACATATAAAGACCTGTAATTTATTAATACAGAACGTGCATATTGCGTTTGATTGATGATAATGAACCTATCCTCACTTCTGAGTGATATATCTGATAGACACACATTACTTTTCTAAATATCTGAGGTATAATGTTACATCTAAAATAATGTAGGTCCAGTATAGTTGTTGACAACATATATGGTCAGACTAACATGTATTTCTATGTCAACATTAGCATTGTTGACGTCCCTGCAACGTATGCTTCACGTCCACACAGTGTCCTGTATGAAACAATAAACCCTTTACTGTTGACGTCCCTGCAACGTATGCTTCACGTCCACACAGTGTCCTGTATGAAACAATAAACCCTTTACTGTTGACGTCCCTGCAACGTATGCTTCACGTCCACACAGTGTCCTGTATGAAACAATAAACCCTTTACTGTTGACGTCCCTGCTTCCTTTTAAAGTCACACTATGTTCCCTGTCCTCTACACAGACAACAGGAGCAAAGGACTGTGGGTATGTTCTTCCCTGGATGGTTGCTGCCTGTAACAGTCATGAGCGGTGATGGAGTGTGTGTGTGTGTGTGTGTGTGTGTGTGTGTGTGTGTGTGTGTGTGTGTGTGTGTGTGTGTGTGTGTGTGTGTGTGTGTGTGTGTGTGTGTGTGTGTGTGTGTGTGTGTGTGTGTGTGTGTGTGGCGTGTGTGTGCGTGTGCACATGTTTGTTTGCGAATATGCGTATATGTGTATTAGTGTGTGTGTGTGTGTATTAGTGTGCATGTGTATTAGTGTGCGTGTGTATTAGTGTGTGTGTGTATTAGCGTTGTGTATTAGTGTGCGTGTGTATTAGTGTGTGTGTGTATTAGTATGTGTGTGTATTTGTGTGCATGTGTTTTTTGTGTGTGTGTATTAGTGTGCGTGTGTATTTGTGTGCGTGTGTGTTAGTGTGTGTGTGTGTATTTGTGTGCGTGTGTGTTAGTGTGTGTGTGTATTAGCGTGTGTGTGTATTAGTGTGTGTGTGTGTATTTGTGTGCGTGTGTGTTAGTGTGTGTGTGTGTTAGTGTGTGTATTAGTGTGTGTGTCTATTAGTGTGTGTGTGTGTGTGTCTATTAGTGTGTGTGTGTATTAGTGTGTGTGTGTATTAGTGTGTGTGTGTATTAGCGTTGTGTGTATTAGCGTTGTGTGTATTTGTGTGTGTGTGTGTATTAGTGTGTGTGTGTATTAGCGTTGTGTGTATGTGTGTGTGTATTACTATGCATGCGTATTAGTGTGTGTGTGTGTGTGTGTGTGTATTAGCGTTGTGTGTGTGTATTTGTGTGTGTGTGTGTGTGTGTGTGTGTATTAGCGTTGTGTGTGTGTGTGTGTATTAGTGTGTTTGTGTGTATTAGTGTGTGTGTGTATTTGTGTGTGTGTGTGTGTGTGTGTGTGATTAGTGTGTGTGTATTAGCGTTGCGTGTATGTGTGTGTGTGTGTATTAGTATGTCTGTGTATTAGCGTTGTGTGTATGTGTGTGTGTGTGTATTACTATGCATGCGTGTAACAGTCCTGAACAGTGATGGAGTGTGCTATGTTTCCAAAGCTCATTAGCGTCTCAGTGGGTATCAGACCTCATCAATCTCAGGCCCAGTAAATAACCAACATGGTCCAAATAACCAGGTTTGGCTAATGATAGTGGATGTTGCCTTTGTTGCTAATGACGGCCATTAACCTCTGCAATGGCTAAATAATAGCATCTTAATTAATTTGTTTTAAAGGGAAAGTTTGTAGTGGAATTAAATTGTATTAATGGTTGGGCCTACTGGGTAACAAGGTGCATCACGCCAGAGAGGGACATCACTAACACTCAGAGACATAGAGGAAGACACACTAACACAGAGAGACATAGAGGAAGACACACTAACACACAGAGACATAGAGGAAGACACACTAACACACAGAGACATACAGGAAGACAGACTAACACACAGAGACATAGAGGAAGACACACTAACACACAGAGACATACAGGAAGACACACTAACACACACAGACATACAGGAAGACAGACTAACACACAGAGACATAGAGGAAGACACACTAACACACAGAGACATACAGGAAGACACACTAACACACAGAGACATACAGGAAGACACACTAACACACAGAGACATACAGGAAGACACACTAACACACAGAGACATAGAGGAAGACACACTAACACACAGAGACATACAGGAAGACAGACTAACACACAGAGACATAGAGGAAGACACACTAACACACAGAGACATACAGAAAGACACACTAACACACAGAGACATAGAGGAAGACACACTAACACACAGAGACATAGAGGAAGACACACTAACACACAGAGACATACAGGAAGACACACTAGCACACAGAGACATAGAGGAAGACACACTAACACACAGAGACATACAGAAAGACACACTAACACACAGAGACATACAGGAAGACACACTAACACACAGAGACATAGAGGAAGACACACTAACACACAGAGACATACAGGAAGCCACACAGAGACATACAGGAATATACACTAACACACAGAGACATACAGGAAGACATACTAACACACAGAGACATAGAGGAAGACAGACTAACACACAGAGACATATAGGAAGACAGACGAACACACAGAGACACCTGTTTTTTTACCATGGCGTTTGCCAGGAAATACATGTATTTTACCTGGATGCTCTGATTTCGGTCAGTTTTGAGATCAAATTCAAATGTAAGATCTGTTGAGAGGTCATTGAAACAGTGTAATAAAATAAAGAAATACATTTTGGTTGGCAGGTGGACATACAGTGTATGGTAAGCTAGCCATAGTTTCAAGAGGTCCTCAGGCAATAGCTGTCACGCCCTGACCTGAGAGAGCCTTTTTTATGTCTCTATTTAGGTTTGGTCAGGGTGTGATTTGGGTGGGCATTCTATGTCCTTTTTTCTATGCTTTGTATTTCTTTGTTTTGGCCTGGTATGGCTCTCAATCAGGGACAGCTGTACATCGTTGTCGCTGATTGGGAGTCATACATAGGCAGCCTGTTTTCCTTTGGGGTTTGTGGGTAGTTATTTTCTGTTTTGTGAGTATACCTGACAGAACTGTTTGGCTGTCGTTTGTTTTTCAGCGTTGTTTAAGTGTTCTCTTATAATAATAATGTCACAAAAGGTGCCGTGTTGAATTGACCAAAATGCAGCGGGTATGTGGATACTCATTCTTTTAATGGAAAAAACGAAAAGCATCCACAGGAAAAACAAAACAATAAACAGTACTCACGACTAGACAGTGTCGCAGGCTCAATAAACGCAGTGCTCACAAACAATTACCCACAAACACACCCTACTAATATAGGACTCCCAATCAAAGGCAACTCAACACACCTGCCTTCAATTGGGAGTCCAATCCCAATTAACTCTACATAGAAAACAAACCTAGAACCTATACCCACAACTAACTAACTAAACCTAGAAATACATAAACACAGAGCAGTGCCCAAAACCCCCGGAATACATAAATAAAACAACCTACTACCTACACCACCACCCCAAACCATATAAAACAAATACCCTCTGCCACATCCTGACCAAACTCCAACAACAAATAACCCTTAACTGGTCAGGACGTGACAAATAAAGAAGATGAGCACGATACACGCTGCGCCTTGGTCTACTCCTTTAGAAAATCGAGACAGAAGATCCCACCAAAGAAGGACCAAGCAGCGTGCCCAGGAGGAGCAAGGATCCTGGGCCAGGGAGAGAAAGGACTGGACATGGGAGGACATCCTGGACGGCAAGGGATCCTACACTTGGGAAGAGATCCTGGTTGGAAGGGATCGCCTCCCATGGGAACAGCTGGAGGAACTCAGAAGAGCGGAGGCAGCAGGAGAGAAGGACCAACGGCAATGGTATAAGGGAACATGGCTGGCAAGGAAGCCCAAGAGGCAGCCCCAAAAATGTTTTGGTGGGGGGGGCACACGGGGAGTGTGGCAGAGTCAGGTTGGAAACCTGAGCCAGCTCCCCGTGCTTACCGGAAGCAGCGTGGTACTGGTCAGGCACCGTATTATGCTGTGAAGCGCACGGTGTCTCCAGTGCGCGCTCATAGCCCGGTGCGCTATAGGCCAGCCCCCCGCAAGGGCCATGCTAGAGTGGGCATCGAGCCAGGACGGGTTGTGCAGGCCGTGCGCTCCAGACCTCCAGTGCGTCTCCAGGACCCGGTCTATCCTGTGCCTGGTTCCAGAGCCAGGCCTCCTGCATGTCTCCCCAGCCTGGTGAGTCCTGTGCCTGTGCCCAGAGCCAGGCCTCCTGCAAGTCTCCCCAGCCTGGTGCGTCCTGTGCCTGCTCCCAGAGCCAGGCCTCCTGCATGTCTCCCCAGCCTGGTGAGTCCTGTGCCTGCGCCCAGAGCCAGGCCTACGGAAAGTCCCGCCTGTCCGGCGCAGCCAGAGTCGCCCGCCTGTCCGGCGCAGCCAGAGTCGCCCGCCTGTCCGGCGCAGCCAGAGTCGCCCGCCTGTCCTCCGGCGCAGCCAGAGTCGCCCGCCTGTCCTCCGGCGCAGCCAGAGTCGCCCGCTAGTCCGGGGCCCGCGGCGAGCAACCCCGCTCTAGAGGCACTACCAAAGTGGGTTGAGCCAATGGTGGAGCGGGGTCTGCATCCCGCTCCAGAGCCGCCACCGCGGAGAAATGCCCACCCAGACCCTCCCCTATAGGTTCAGGTTTTGCGGCCGGAGTCCGCACCTTTGGGGGCGGGGGGGGGGGGGGTACGGTCACGTTTTTTTACGATGGCATTTGCCAGGAAATACATGTATTTTACCTGGATGCTCTGATTTCGGTCAGTTTTGAGATCAAATTCAAATGTAAGATCTGTTGAGAGGTAATTGAAACAGTGTAATAAAATAAAGAAATACATTTTGGTTGGCAGGTGGACATACAGTGTATGGTAAGCTAGACATAGTTTCAAGAGGTCCTCAGGCAATAGCTGTCACGCCCTGACCTGAGAGAGCCTTTTTATGTCTCTATTTAGGTTTGGTCAGGGTGTGATTTGGGTGGGCATTCTATGTCCTTTTTTCTATGCTTTGTATTTCTTTGTTTTGGCCTGGTATGGCTCTCAATCAGGGACAGCTGTACATCGTTGTTGCTGATTGGGAGTCATACTTAGGCAGCCTGTTTTCCTTTGGGGTTTGTGGGTAGTTATTTTCTGTTTTGTGAGTATACCTGACAGAACTGTTTGGCTGTTGTTTGTTTTTCAGCGTTGTTTAAGTGTTCTCTTATAATAATAAAGAAGATGAGCACGATACACGCTGCGCCTTGGTCTACTCCTTCAGACTGCCGTTACAGTAGCAAACCACTCAGGTCAGGACAAATCAAGGAGTTCACCCTCCTCCTCTCCAAACCACACAGGTCAGAACAAATCAAGTTCACCCTCCCCCTCTCCAAACCACACAGGTCAGGACAAATCAAGTTCTCACTCCTCCTCTCCAAACCACACAGGTCAGGACAAATCAAGGAGATCACCCTCCTCCTCTCCAAACCACACAGGTCAGGACAAATCAAGGAGATCACCCTCCTCCTCTCCAAACCACTCAGGTCAGGACAAATCAAGTTCACCCTCCTCCTCTCCAAACCATTCAGGTCAGGACAAATCAAGTTCACCCTCCTCCTCTCCAAACTACTCAGGTCAGGACAAATCAAGGAGTTCACCCTCCTCCTCTCCAAACCACTCAGGTCAGGACAAATCAAGGAGTTCACCCTCCTCCTCTCCAAACCACTCAGGTCAGGACAAATCAAGTTCACCCTCCTCTTCTCCAAACCACACAGGTCAGGACAAATCAAGGAGTTCACCCTCCTCCTCCCCAAACCACTCAGGTCAGGACAATTCAAGGAGTTCACCCTCCTCCTCTCCAAACCACACAGGTCAGGACAATTCAAGGAGTTCACCCTCCTCCTCTCCAAACCACTCAGGTCAGGACAAATCAAGGAGTTCACCCTCCTCTTCTCCAAACCACACAGGTCAGGACAAATCAAGTTCACCCTCCTCCTCTCCAAACCACACAGGTCAGGACAAATCAAGTTCACCCTCCTCCTCTCCAAACCACTCAGGTCAGGACAAATCAAGGAGTTCACCCTCCTCCTCTCCAAACCACTCAGGTCAGGACAAATCAAGGAGTTAATCTGGGAGTCTATACTATAATTCTGTACTATCATTCACAGTCAGCTCATTCAGCCTGTCTCTGTAATAACCTATCACAGTATTCCCAAAGGGATCAAGGTAGTCTAAGGAATATCATCGTTCCATAGCCCACCTTCTCTGTGTCGAGTCAGGATAACTCCTGTATCATTCTGAGGAGGAACATTTCCAGCACCCTCCGCTCCCCCTGCCGTAATGGCTTCCCTCTCCGGTCCTGTAACATCTCCAGCACCCTCCGCTCCCCCTGCCGTAATGGCTGCCGTCAATTTATTCCGAGATCAGCATGCAGATGATGTAAGTTAGTGCTTCAAAGTCCCTGTGATAAGGTTAGCGATAAACTGAAATCCAAACTGAACAGAACTACACTCTCTTCTAATTTAGCTTTTGCAACGAGACCATTAAATATATTTAAGACAATGGTCTTAAATATATTTAATGGTTTCGTTGCAAAAGCTAAATTGTCGCAAGGGAACTTTTATTTATTTTATTTCAACTTTATTTAACCCGGGTAGCAAAGATTATAGCAAACACCACTGAAACGGAATTGGTGCTCACTAGCTTTGCAAATTCAGCTATTGTTGGAAGCCAGCCAATATGAAACAAACGATTAAAATTACAAAAGGTTGCAGCATATGTTGTGTAAATGGTGAACTCATACAGCTGTCAACTCGTCATTTTAATCCGTTTCACATTTGCTAGCTACCTTTTAGATCGAAGTCCATATAGAATGATAGAAGATAAGATGATAGAAGCCCATCTCCTACTGTAAATAACCTACACACTGTGTGTGTAGCCAGCCAGCCAGGTAGAAAAATGGCAGAAAAAAGAAAGACGGACATCAGAGTATTTTTCAGTACACCAAAACGCAAAGTAAGAACCCTAGTAGCCTAATATCTCAGACTAGTTGATAAAATGTTCATAAGAAAGAAGTGAAATGCTAATAGAAATGTTTCACATTGATGTCATTAGGCAGAGCAGGCAACAGATGGCACACAGACAGCAGAGTTGGGGACAGATATGCAGGGACAGACTGGCAGAGACAGGGAGTCTCAGGTAAGTTTGAGTCTTTGTTTGGCAACATTATGAAAGGTTCTAATTTTTTTTAACTTGTAAAATAGGGACATAATTGGAAAATGCCATAGATACCCCCACTCTCAACTTAAACTGGTGACTGAACTAAGATTTGTTTAAGGCAATGGTATTGCTGTTTTGATTAATTGTGTAGTTTTGGGTACCGGTAGTTAGGAGTACAGAATGAAATTCTGAACATCATGGCCAATACAGTCATTCAAGGCATTGCAGCTGAGATTAGGTCTCTTCCGATTGTACAATTTTCAGTAATTGTTGATGGTACTCAAGATGTCTCTGGTGCTGAACAGGAGAGTGTCTGCCTGCGTTATGTTGACCATGACCTTGTCCCTCACGAGGAGTTTATTGGGCTATACAGGGTGTCGGAGACAACAGGCGAGGGCATTGTGAAAGTGGCAACTGATGTGTTGTTGAGGCACAATTTGCCCATGTCTGGCTTACGTGGGCAGAGCTACGATGGTGACTCTAAACATGGCAGGAAAATACACAGGTGCACAGGCAATTGTGAGGAGGCAGCAGCCATTAGCCCTCTATGTGCATTGTGGAGCACACTGTGTAATCTGATTACACAGGCTGGCTGCACAGCCTCCCCACTGATCCGGGATTCCCTTTCTTGGGTCCATCATTTAGGTGTCCTCTATGGCCAGTCAGGAAAGTTTAAGAGCATGTTTGAATCAATTGCCACGTCCAAAGATACAAATCTGACCACCCTGAAACCCCTATGTCCAACGAGGTGGACTGTGCGGAATACTGCTATTAGAGCTGTGCTAGGGCAGTATGAGCGGGTACTAAGCAGCCTAGAGGAGATGGCAAAAACTGCATCCAAGACAGCTTCAACTGCCAGTGGCTTATTCGAGCACTTCAGCAAAGGCAAGACTGTGTTGGGCCTCACACTTGCCTCTGCTGTTCTTGGAGAGCTTGAATGTCTAAACATTTCACTGCAGAAGAAAACTCAGACTGTCTCTGGTATGCAGGCTGCAGTCGAGTGTGTGCGGTCATCTCTTAGGGGCAAGAGAAATTACGAAAGCTACCTTGCACTGTATGAGAAAGCAACAACATTGATTGACTCTATTGAATCCATTGAATCCATTGAGACACACTCAAGACGATTTGCTGGCAAAGCAGTGGATCACTATAGGGCAGAATTTTTTAAAGTGTTGGATGGTGTGGAGGTTCAGTTTGGCGACCGTGCTGACCAGGACAGTCTAAACGTACTGCAAAAGTTGGAAAGAGCGCTTCTCACGGGGGAGTTGGATGAGTCTCTAGATCAGTACCCAGAGCTGAACATAGATTCTCTTTCAGTGCAGATCCCTCTCTTTCACAACAAATACCCCTGTAGCAGCAGTGGAGAGGCAGCAGAGGTCCTCAGGAGGCTTTAGTACATGACAGTACACTTACTAATTATTTATTTCATGTTATTTTATTTAAAATTGCATACTTTGTGTGACACAATTGTCCATAGCTGCTGTTTGAAGAGTTGAGACACAGACTGAAGGATATTTTGGTTGATTTATTTGGGTTATTCATTGAAGTAGTTATTTTGCTTTTAGAACTGTACTTATTTTTAGCTTTTTGTTCTTGTAAAGCTATTGTAGTAGACTCAGGCCAGTGGCACATATTTAATGACTTTATAAATGTATCAGAAAAAGTAAAATTAAAAGGTCAATTCAATACGGAGAACAACTTTGTGATGTTACTCAATGGAGATTATTTTAGACGAGATCACACCATGTTCATTGTATTTACGAAAACTGCACCCATACAGTGTACAGTACCATTGCCACCTACCGGCCTTTCTTGGTATTGCTGGTTGTAAATACAAATACCTGCAGACATACTGGACTGATAAGGAACACTGCTATAACTATTATTAGTAGTAGTATTATGATGATTTAAACATTTGAACAAGTTGGGACAAGCCTTCTGTTAACTACTGTACCTATCAATTATCCAGTAGTAGTAATTATGGTTCCTCAATATACATTTAACATATTACAACATAGGCTATGTGTTACAGCACTACTTTTGGTGTCCCCCTCAAGAATTGCTCTTGAGAAAATGTAATGTAATTGTCCCCTCCAAAGTTGATGTCAGATTTTCGCCCCTGACCCTCCTCCTCTCCAAACCACACAGGTCAGGACAAATCAAGGAGTTCACCTTCCCCCTCTCCAAACCACTCAGGTCAGGACAAATCAAGGAGTTCACCCTCCTCCTCTCCAAACCACTCAGGTCAGGACAAATCAAGTTCACACTCCTCCTCTCCAAACCACTCAGGTCAGGACAAATCAAGTTCACCCTCCTCTCCAAACCATTCAGGTCAGGACAAATCAAGGAGTTCACCCTCCTCCTCTCCAAACCACTCAGGTCAGGACAAATCAAGGAGTTCACCCTCCCCCTCTCCAAACCACTCAGGTCAGGACAAATCAAGTTCACCCTCCTCCTCTCCAAACCACACAGGTCAGGACAAATCAAGTTCACCCTCCTCATCTCCAAACCACACAGGTCACGACAAATCAAGGAGTTCACCCCCCTCCTCTCCAAACCACACAGGTCAGGACAAATCAAGGAGTTCACCCCCCTCCTCTCCAAACCACACAGGTCAGAACAAATCAAGTTCACCCTCCTCATCTCCAAACCACACAGGTCAGGATAAATCAAGTTCACCCTCCTCCTCTCCAAACCACTCAGGTCAGGACAAATCAAGGAGTTCACCCTCCTCCTCTCCAAACCACACAGGTCAGGACAAATCAAGTTCACCCTCCTCATCTCCAAACCACACAGGTCACGACAAATCAAGGAGTTCACCCCCCTCCTCTCCAAACCACACAGTTCAGGACAAATCAAGGAGTTCACCCTCCTCCTCTCCAAACCACTCAGGTCAGGACAAATCAAGTTCACCCTCCTCTTCTCCAAACCACACAGGTCAGGACAAATCAAGTTCACCCTCCTCCTCTCCAAACCACACAGGTCAGGACAAATCAAGTTCACCCTCCTCCTCTCCAAACCACTCAGGTCAGGACAAATCAAGGAGTTCACCCTCCTCCTCCCCAAACCACACAGGTCAGGACAATTCAAGTTCACCTTCCTCCTCTCCAAACCACACAGTTCAGGACAAATCAAGGAGTTCACCCTCCTCTTCTCCAAACCACACAGGTCAGGACAAATCAAGTTCACCCTCCTCCTCTCCAAACCACACAGGTCAGGACAAATCAAGTTCACCCTCCTCCTCTCCAAACCACACAGGTCAGGACAAATCAAGTTCACCCTCCTACTCTCCAAACCACTCAGGTCAGGACAAATCAAGGAGTTAATCTGGGAGTCTATACTATAATTCTGTACTATCATTCACAGTCAGCTCATTCAGCCTGTCTCTGTAATAACCTATCACAGTATTCCCAAAGGGATCAAGGTAGTCTAAGGAATATCATCGTTCCATAGCCCACCTTCTCTGTGTCGAGTCAGGATAACTCCTGTATCATTCTGAGGAGGAACATTTCCAGCACCCTCCGCTCCCCCTGCCGTAATGGCTTCCCTCTCCGGTCCTGTAACATCTCCAGCACCCTCGGCTCCCCCTGCCGTAATGGCTTCCCTCTCCGGTCCTGTAACATCTCCAGCACCCTCCGCTCCCCCTGCCGTAATGGCTTCCCTCTCCGGTCCTGTAACATCTCCAGCACCCTCGGCTCCCCCTGCCGTAATGGCTTCCCTCTCCGGTCCTGTAACATCTCCAGCACCCTCGGCTCCCCCTGCCGTAATGGCTTCCCTCTCCGGTCCTGTAACATCTCCAGCACCCTCCGCTCCCCCTGCCGTAATGGCTTCCCTCTCCGGTCCTGTAACATCTCCAGCACCCTCCGCTCCCCCTGCCGTAATGGCTTCCCTCTCCGGTCCTGTAACATCTCCAGCACCCTCCGCTCCCCCTGCTGTAATGGCTTCCCTCTCCGGTCCTGTAACATCTCCAGCACCCTCCGCTCCCCCTGCCGTAATGGCTTCCCTCTCCGGTCCTGTAACATAACCAGATAAAGACGTTCTAATGGAGTAAACCTTGGAGCAGTCTGTCCGGACGGCAACACAACACAGCCTCAAGCCCAGCCCGGGATAACTCACTCCCTGGCCGGGCTGTTCACTTCCTTCATCCCTCTCTCCTCTCCTCCGGATGGAAGGATGGAAGATGGATATATTGCCGGGGCCTGCGGAAACAGCATCCCTCCGACAGACTTTGATTTTGTAATACAATTACATCAGTGCTGACGGAGGTGGGTGAGTGTGTGTGTGCGTGTGTGTGCGTGCGTGCGCGCATGTGTGTGTGTGTTTGTGTGTGTGCGTGTCTGTGCGTGTCTGTGCGTGCGTGCGTGCGTGCATGCGTGCGTGCGTGTGTGTGTGTGTGTGTATCAATTAGAGAAGAGCAGAGCTTGAGATTTATTAGTGGGCCAGAAGTCTGAGATTAATCAGGTGATTGAATCAGAATAATATTGGTGGTAAATTAGACCTCTTGTTTACTTCAGAACAGGATGAGACAAAGAGATGAGGTGTGCTCTGACTGTCTAAGTCAATTCCTCTTGTTACAAAGGAATAGATGGCATGACATTCAGCCTTGGTGGAAGGTCTCTCTCCATCTGTCAAGTAACAGTAGACTCTCCTTGTTCTTCATATCATTCACTATTCCCTTCTTTTAGTATGTACCAACATTATTTTTTACTTTACAGTGTCATTACTACTGTATCATTCATTACATAACCACATTATAATAACCCATGACTCATTACTACTGTATCTTTCATTATATAACCACATTATAATAACCCATGACTCATTACTGCTGTATCAATCATTATATAACTACAGTATAATAACCCATGACTCATTACTACTGTATCATTCATTACATAACCACATTATAATAACCCATGACTCATTACTGCTGTATCATTCATTATACAACCACATTATAATAACCCATGACTCATTACTACTGTATCATTCATTATATAACTACAGTATAATAACCCATGACTCATTACTACTGTATCTTTCATTATATAACCACATTATAATAACCCATGACTCATTACTGCTGTATCAATCATTATATAACTACAGTATAATAACCCATGACTCATTACTACTGTATCATTCATTACATAACCACATTATAATAACCCATGACTCATTACTGCTGTATCATTCATTATACAACCACATTATAATAACCCATGACTCATTACTACTGTATCATTCATTACATAACTACAGTATAATAACCCATGACTCATTACTACTGTATCATTCATTACATAACCACATTATAATAACCCATGACTCATTACTACTGTATCATTCATTATCTAACTACAGTATAATAACCCATGACTCATTACTACTGTATCATTCATTATATAACTACAGTATAATAACCCATGACTCATTACTACTGTATCATTCACTATATAACTACAGTATAATAACCCATGACTCATTACTACTGTATCATTCATTATATAACTACAGTATAATAACCCATGACTCATTACTACTGTATCATTCATTATATAACTACAGTATAATAACCCATGACTCATTACTATTGTATCAATCATTATATAACTACAGTATAATTAAGCAATAAGGCACGAGGGGGTGTGGTATATGGTCAATATACCACGGCTAAGGGCTGTTCTTATTTACAACGCAACGCGGAGTGCCTGGATACAGCCCTTAGCCGTGATATATTGGCCATATACCACAAACCCCAGAGGTGTCAAATTGCTTTTATATCCTGGTTACCAACGTAATTAGAGCAGTAAAGATACATGTTTTGTCATACCCGTGGTATATGGTCTATTATAAACTGGGTGTTTCGAGCCCTGCATGCTGATTGGCTGACAGCCGTGGTATATCAGACCGTATACCACGGGTATGACAAAACATTTATTTTTACTGCTCTAATTACGTTGGTAAGCAGTTTATAATAGCAATAAGGCACCTTAGGGGTTTGTGATATATGGCCAATATACCACGGCTAAAGGCTGTATCCAGGCACGCCGCGTTGCGTCGTAAATAAGAACAGCCCTTAGCCGTGGTATATTGGTCATATATCACACACCCCTCGTGCCTTATTGCTTAAATATACCACGGCTGTCAGCCAATCAGCATTCAGGGATCAAACCACCCAGTTTATAATAACCCATGAGTCATTACTACGCTGTACTTACAACATTACTCCATGAGTAAACCCCAATCTCTGAAACAGGCTGAGGTCTCCAATCCATTGATTGCACAATATGAAGTCATGAAGTCTCCAGTCCATAATCTTTATTTAACAAGGCAAATCAGTTTAAGAACAATTTCTAATTTACAATGACAGCCTACCCCGGCCAAACCTGGACGACGCTGGGCCAGTTGTGCACCGCCCTATGGGACTCCCAATCACGGCCGGATGTGAGTCAGCTTGTATTCGAACCAGGGACTGTAGTCTCTTGCACTGAGATGATGTGCCTTAGAACGCTGCACCACTCGGGAGTATGAGGTCATGAAGTCTCCAGTCCATTAATGACTGTACAGTATGAGGTCATGAAGTCTCCAGTCCATTAATGACTGTACAGTATGAGGTCATGAAGTCTCCAGTCCATTAATGACTGTACAGTATGAGGTCATGAAGTCTCCAGTCCATTAATGACTGTAAGGTATGAGGTCATGAAGTCTCCAGTCCATTAATGACTGTACGGTATGAGGTCATGAAGTCTCCAGTCCATTAATGACTGTACAGTATGAGGTCATGAAGTGTCCAGTCCATTAATGACTGTACAGTATGAGGTCATGAAGTCTCCAGTCCATTAATGACTGTACGGTATGAGGTCATGAAGTCTCCAGTCCATTAATGACTGTACGGTATGAGGTCATGAAGTGTCCAGTCCATTAATGACTGTACGGTATGAGGTCATGAAGTGTCCAGTCCATTAATGACTGTACGGTATGAGGTCATGAAGTCTCCAGTCCATTAATGACTGTACAGTATGAGGTCATGAAGTGTCCAGTCCATTAATTACTGTACAGTATGAGGTCATGAAGTGTCCAGTCCATTAATTACTGTACAGTATGAGGTCATGAAGTCTCCAGTCCATTAATGACTGTGAGTGTTGGTTTTCTGGTGGGCTGGAACTTGGCCTGGGCCTCCGTGCTCCTGCTGATAAGATACATTCAGAAACAACACAGAACACATATATCTGTGTGTGAGCGTCCTACTTCCCCCACAGTGTTCTTGTAGGTTACTGTCAGCTGGGGTTATATTGAACAGGGAACAGCCAGCATGCAATGACATCATGTTTCCATGTGGGAAAGGCCATGTGTGTGTGTGTGTCTGTGTGTTTGTGTGTCTGTGTGTGTGTGTGTGTGTGTGTGTGTTTGTTTGTTTGTTTGTTTGTGTGTGTGTGTTTGTTTGTTTGTTTGTTTGTGTGTGTGTGTGTCTGTGTGTCAGACCCCATGCTTAGAAATACACTACCTAGAACCAGTTTGTCATGGTCTGAGAGTCTTTAGGTGCCTTTTGGCAAACTCCAAGCAGACTGTCATGTGCCTTTTACTGAGGAGTGGCTTCTGTCTGGCCACTCTACCATAAAGGCCTGATTGGTGGAGTGCTACAGAGATGGTTGTCCTTCTGGAAGGTTCTCCCATCTCCACAGAGGAACTCTGGAGCTCTTTCAGAGTGACCATCAGATTCTTGTTCACCTACCTGACCAAGGCCCTTCTCTCCCGATTGCTCAGTTTGGCCGGGTGGCCAGCTCTGGGAAGAGTCTTGCTGGTTACAAACTTCTTCCACTTCAGAATGATGGAGGCCACTGTGTTCTTGGTGACTTTCCATACTGCAGGAATTTTTTGGTACACTTCCCCAAATCTGTGCCTCGACACAATCCTGTCTCGGAGCTCTAATGACAATTCCTTCAACCTCATGACTTGGTTTATGCTCTGACATGCACTGTCAACTGTGGGACCTTATATAGACAGGTGTGTGCCTTTCCAAATCATGTCCAATCAATTGAGTTTACCACAGGTGAATTCAAGTTATAGAAACATGATCAATGGAAACAGGATGCACCTAAGCTCAATTTAGAGTCTCAGAGTAGAGAGTCTGAATACTTACATAAATAAGGTATTTCTGTTTTTTATTTTTAATACATTTGCAAAAATGTCTAAAAATCTGATTTTGTTTTGTCATTATAGGGTATTGTGTATAGATTGATGAGGATATTTTTTTATTTAATCAATTTTAGAATAAGGCTGTAACGTAACAACATGATGGAAAAGGGTAGGGGTCTGAACACCTTCCGAATTAACTGTATTCCTCTTTACCTCTACTGTGACCCTGTCAGCCATGTTACAGTATCTGTACCTCTACTGTGACTCTGTCAGCCATGTTACAGTATCTGTACCTCTACTGTGACTCTGTCAGCCATGTTACAGTATCTGTACCTCTACTGTGACTCTGTCAGCCATGTTACAGTATCTGTACCTCTACTGTGACCCTGTCAGCCATGTTACAGTATCTGTACCTCTACTGTGACTCTGTCAGCCATGTTACAGTATCTGTACCTCTACTGTGACTCTGTCAGCCATGTTACAGTATCTGTACCTCTACTGTGACCCTGTCAGCCATGTTACAGTATCTGTACCTCTACTGTGACTCTGTCAGCCATGTTACAGTATCTGTACCTCTACTGTGACCCTGTCAGCCATGTTACAGTATCTGTACCTCTACTGTGACCCTGTCAGCCATGTTACACTATCTGTACCTCTACTGTGACCCTGTCAGCCATGTTACAGTATCTGTACCTCTACTGTGACTCTGTCAGCCATGTTACAGTATCTGTACCTCTACTGTGACCCTGTCAGCCATGTTACAGTATCTGTGCCTCTACTGTGACCCTGTCAGCCATGTTACAGTATCTGTACCTCTACTGTGACCCTGTCAGCCATGTTACAGTATCTTTGCCTCTACTGTGACTCTGTCAGCCATGTTACAGTATCTGTACCTCTACTGTGACTCTGTCAGCCATGTTACAGTATCTGTACCTCTACTGTGACTCTGTCAGCCATGTTACAGTATCTGTACCTCTACTGTGACCCTGTCAGCCATGTTACAGTATCTGTACCTCTACTGTGACCCTGTCAGCCATGTTACAGTATCTGTACCTCTACTGTGACCCTGTCAGCCATGTTACAGTATCTGTACCTCTACTGTGACTCTGTCAGCCATGTTACAGTATCTGTACCTCTACTGTGACCCTGTCAGCCATGTTACAGTATCTGTGCCTCTACTGTGACCCTGTCAGCCATGTTACAGTATCTGTACCTCTACTGTGACCCTGTCAGCCATGTTACAGTATCTTTGCCTCTACTGTGACTCTGTCAGCCATGTTACAGTATCTGTACCTCTACTGTGACTTTGTCAGCCATGTTACAGTATCTGTACCTCTACTGTGACTCTGTCAGCCATGTTACAGTATATTTACCTCTACTGTGACCCTGTCAGCCATGTTACAGTATCTGTACCTCTACTGTGACCCTGTCAGCCATGTTACACTATCTTTGCCTCTACTGTGACTCTGTCAGCCATGTTACAGTATCTGTACCTCTACTGTGACTCTGTCAGCCATGTTACAGTATATTTACCTCTACTGTGACCCTGTCAGACATGTTACAGTATCTGTACCTCTACTGTGACTCTGTCAGACATGTTGTGGAAATGCATTGAGCCACAGAGCCTGACCCTGGCTGAGCCCCACATGGCACCCTGTTCCACCCGGACAAACTCTCCCCAAACCCGGACGACTCTGGGCCAATTGTGCCGTGCCTATGGGACTCCCGATCACGTCCGGCTGTGACACGGCCTGGGAACGAACCAGGGTCTGTAGTGACGTACTATCAAGTCAATAGGGTGCCTACTGGGACTCAGACCCTGTCTAATGGTCTTGTGAAACACTTCCTTGTTGCATCCTGGGACAGCCCCCTGTCTGTTGATCTGGTAAAACACTTCCTTATTGCAGCCTGCCTACTATCAGTGTGTGTGTCCCAAACTACACCCTGGTCCCTATAGTGCACTACCATGGGCCCCTGTTCAGGGTGACATTTGGGACATAGTCAGTTAGTCAATATAGACACTGTTCCCACGGGGAGAGTGAGAAATGTCCACAGTACGGACTTCCCAACGCAGCAAGTAGCTCAGCACGGTTTAAACAACAGCTAATAAAATAAAAGATGGCTGACAGAAAGATAAGGCCATGTGAATATAACCAGGAAGAGAGGGTGAGAAAGGGGGAAGTGAGAGCTGCAGAGGGGAGGGTGTGTGCTAAGGTGTTGTAATAGTACAATATTGCTACGAACATAACAAGGGACCTGGTATCAATTCCAGACAGCTACATCTTAAAACTGTTAGTCTATCGTCACTAAATACAATCAGGTCCATCATTATTGGCACCCTTGAAAAAGACGAACAAGATATACTATGAAATAAATCATACAAATAGTGGTGTGGACCACTGGTGTGGGTGGGCAAATAGATCTATGTTCATGTCCTCATAGCACCGCCTGGAGTTTGCTAAACAGCATTGGCACTTTAATTAATTATATGAAGAGTGCCTTGGTCCTCCTTTCTTTTCGGCATTTGCACTTGGATTGGAACCGGTGCTATGGTCAGATAAGATGAAAATTGAGTTCTTTCGCATTGAAAAACAGAAGCATATGCAGAAAAGTAACTAATACCTGTCACGTTCTGACCAGTAAAGGGGTCATTTGTTATTGTAGTTTGGTCAGGAAGTGGCAGGGGGGTATTTGTTTTATGTGGTTCGGGGAGTGTGTTTATGTAGAGGGGTGTTTGGTTTGAGTATTCCAGGGTTTTTGGGTTATGTTCTATGTGTCGTACTCTAGGTTCTATCTATGTTGTGTATTTCTTTGTGTTGGCCTGGTATGGCTCTCAATCAGGAACAGCTGTACATCGTTGTTGCTGATTGAGAGTCATACTTAGGTAGCCTGTTTTCACCTGTCCCTTTGTGGGAAGTTGTATTTGTGCACTGCTATGTTTAGCCTGCAGAACTGTTAGCTGTCATTCGTGGTTTCGTTTTGTTGTTTTTGTGTGGAGTTCGTAATAAAATAAATATGAGCATTCACGTACCCGCTGCATTTTGGTCCACTTCCTACGACGGCCGTTACAATACCTACGGTGAAATATGGTGAAGGATCTTTGATGTTATGGGGCAATTTAGCTTCCACTGATCCTGGAGCCTTTGGTCAACAGCATCATGAATTCTACCCAGTACCAGGAAATTTTAGCCAAAACCCTGGTTGCCTCGGCCAGGAGGCTGACACTTGGCTGCAAGTGGATCTACCAGCAAGACGATAACCCCACACATTAATCAAAATTCACAAAGAAATGGTTAATTGACCACAAATCAACATTTTGCAATGGCCATCTCAGTCTCCAGACTTAAACCACATTGAAAACCTGTGGTTTGAATTGAAGAGGGAAGTCTATAAGCGAAGACGAAGGATATCAAGGATGTGGAAAGATTCTGTATGGAGGGATGGTCTACAATACCTCCCAATGTGTTCTCCAATCTCATAAAACATTTTAGAAAAAGGCGCAGTGTCATTGTCCTCGCAATCATTTTTAACCCTATCTTTTACAAAGGTTGTATTATTACTTGTTAAAAAAAAATCTGTTTTCCTGAGAAATTGTATTAGTGTAAAGTAATATAATTTGCCGATGTTTAGGATCATAGTATAACTCCATATTTTTATTATTTATTTTATACAGTCTTTTTATCTCATATTTCTCAAGGGTGTCATTAATTATGGACTTGACTATATCTACAGAAATGATGTACTGTATGTAATTACGAAATTACATATCAACCAAAATTTATTTTCCACAACCAGAGAAGATCTATAAAAGATTTATGTTAAAGAAACCAGGATGTAGCGTGTTTGAAATTCAGAATGTATGATCCTCAGATCGCTCCATATCTGTGAAATGTCATCTTTCAATCTTATTACTTTCCATATTTATTTACATTTTAAAATTTTAAAATTTAAATAGGCAAGTCAGTTAAGAACAAATTCTTATTTTACAATGATGGCCTACCCCGTCCAAACCCTCCCATAACCCGGACCACGCTGGGCCAATTGTGCGCCGCCCTATGGGACTCACGATCACCGCCAGTTGAGACACAGCCCGGGATCAAACCTAGGTCTGTAGTGATGCCTCTAGCACTGAGATGCAGTGCCTTAGACTGCTGCGCCACTCGGGAGCCCAAAATATACCAGGAAACAGAAGGTTAACAGCAGCTTTTGGGACCCTCCTCTACTCTCTCTGTCTTTCTCCTCTCTCCTCTTTCTCCCCTCTCTCTCTCTCTCCTCTCTCTCTCTCTCTCTCACACTCTCTCATTCCATCTTTCTCCTCTCTCTCCTCTCTCTCTCTCACACACTCTCGCTCTATCCTCCTCTCTCTCTCTCTCCTCTCTCCCTTCTATCTCTCTCCTCTGTATCTTTCTCCTCTCTAACTCCTCTCTGTCTTTCCCTCTCTCCTCATTCTCTCTCTCTCTCTCTCTCTCTCCTCTCATTCTCTCTCTCTCTCTCTCTCTCCTCTCATTCTCTCTCTCTCTCTCTCTCTCTCTCTCTCTTTCTCCTCTCTCCCACTCTCTCTATCGTATCAAATTGACTTAAGTTCCCTTTATTGTAAATGGCTTTTCTCACTGTGTCTGTTTTCTCTTCTCAGAAGAACATGCCTGCGGAATCTTTAGATGGTCACATGTTGGGATGGAAATACTCCTTCTTTCAAACACTACTTTGTTCTCTCTTTTAGCCCTTGTTTTCAAAGCCACCTCCTTGATGTTCCTCGTGGGCATTATGGGATGTCTATCGGACCTGGTTTCAAATACTACTTGAAATCATTTAAAATACTTAATCTGGGCTTGATTGAGCTTGCCTGTTGGAATGGAATCACTAGAAAAGAGTGCACACCCCGTCCATCTGGCACTCCAGGCAGACTAAAACAAACCCTGTCCATCTGGCACTCCAGGCAGACTAAAACAAACCCCGTCCATCTGGCACTCCAGGCAGGCTAAAACAAACCCTGTCCATCTGGCACTCCAGGCAGACTAAAACTAACCCGGCCATCTGGCACTCCAGGCGGGGTAAAACAAACCCCGTCCATCTGGCACTCCAGGCAGACTAAAACAAACCCCGTCCATCTGGCACTCCAGGCAGACTAAAACAAACCCTGTCCATCTGGCACTCCAGGCAGACTAAAACAAACCCCGTCCATCTGGCACTCCAGGCAGACTAAAACAAACCCTGTCCATCTGGCACTCCAGGCAGGCTAAAACAAACCCTGTCCATCTGGCACTCCAGGCAGACTAAAACAAACCCTGTCCATCTGGCACTCCAGGCAGGCTAAAACAAACCCTGTCCATCTGGCACTCCAGGCAGGCTAAAACAAACCCTGTCCATCTGGCACTCCAGGCAGACTAAAACAAACCCTGTCCATCTGGCACTCCAGGCAGGCTAAAACAAACCCCGTCCATCTGGCACTCCAGGCAGACTAAAACAAACCCTGTCCATCTGGCACTCCAGGCAGGCTAAAACAAACCCTGTCCATCTGGCACTCCAGGCAGGTTAAATGCAAGCACTGAACGTATTTTAAAGTATGTCCAATACTATTTGAACCCAGGTCTGATGGCTGTAACCATGGTGGTGTCCATATATAGGAGGGTTTATTTTATTACATGAAAAGTCAATGTTTTATAATAGAGCCATCAAACAGTGGGGGCAGAACATCAGTATGACACACCCTGACCTTAGAGACCCTTTTTATTCTCTATTTTGGTTAGATCGGGGTGTGACTAGGAGGGGTTATCTAGATGTTGTATTTCTATGTTGGCCTGATATGGTTCTCAATCAGAGGCAGCTGTCTATCGTTGTCTCTGATTGGGGATCATATTTAGGCAGCCTTTTCCCACCTGTTGTTTGTGGGATCTTATTTTGAGTTAGTGCATATTGCTCCTCTGTCGTCACGGTTTGTTGTTTGTTTATAGTTTATTGTTTGTCTGTTTCACATAATAATAAAGATGTGGAACGATACTCACGCTGCGCCTTGGTCCGTTTATTCCACATCAGTATGAATGTGAGGGCAGAACATCAGTTTGAATGTGAGGGCAGAACATCAGTATGAATATGGGGGCAGAACATCAGTATGAATGTGAGGGCAGAACATCAGTATGAATGTGAGGGCAGGACATCAGTATGAATGTGTGAGTATACTGTTTTAGTCTGGTGGCAGGTGTGTAACTGTACCTATCTTACAGAGTTGCAAATCAGCATTGCTGAAATGTTATCTGCACAGATCTAATCTCTCTGTGTGTGTGTGTGTGTGTGTGTGTGTGTGTGTGCGTCCATGGTGTGTGTGTGTGTGTGCATCCATGGTGTGTGTGTGTGTGTGCATCCATGTGTGTGTGTGTGTGTGTGTGTGTGTGTGTGTGTGTGTGTGTGTGTGTGTGTGTGTGTGTGTGTGTGTGTGTGTGTGTGTGCGCGTCCATGGTGTGCGTGTGTGTGTGTGCGTGTGTGTGTGTGTGTGTGTCCAGGTCTAATCTCCTCTACAGTTCTCCTATATCAGTATCAATCTCTGTTCATCTCCTCCTGTCACTGCAGATTGCTTTATTTGAGAGGTTCCATGCCAGTAAGTGATGAATGTGTATCACATACGATAATATCTACCTTCGTTAGCGTTGTAGTAGGAACAATAAAATACAAGATTTACTACAGAGCTATAGAACATTATCATGAAACCCCAGAGTCTCTTCCCCCTCCTCTCTCTTGCTCTCCGTCTCTCCCTCGTTCTCCCTCCCTCTCTCTCTCTCCCTCTCTTTCTCTCTCTCTCTACCCCCTCCACTCCCCCTCCTCTCTCTTGCTCTCCGTCTCTCCCCTGTTCTCCCTCCCTCTCTCTCTCTCTTTCTCTGTCTGTATCTCAGTACATTCACTATACAGTACATTGAGTATATTTATGATAGACACAGTAATCATTCAATGAGATCATACATATCTAGCTCTCCGTTAAGCCTATCTCTGTACTTGGGGAATGACCTTAAATCAGACAGGGAAGCCAGCAGCAGGCCTTCACTTCGTCTGCGTCTCAAATGGCACCCTACTCAGATTCCTATGGTGTAACCCTTGTCAAAAGTACAGCACTACATAGGGAATAGGGTGAAGAGAGGCCTGCTGTAGCTGGGTATTTCCACGAAATGAGTGCCTTTTGCGTCTCTTCGATAAAAAAAATAAAATAGAAATTGTGCACCAACATTGGATTTTAACAGCCTGTTATATTAAATGGAGAGACATTTCATATAGATCACATGGAGGAAAATGTGAATAAATGTTGCTTAAGTGCCAAAATTCCCACTGTGACCTTTAGGGGTCAACTCACTTAACCCCAACATGTCGTCAAGTTCTGAAGATGATTATTGGTTCATTTTAAGGGGGAAAAAAATATGTGTTCCTCATTTGAAGGTCTACTGTGTTACGTGAACTGAACTCTCATTTAAATATGTATTTAGAAGAAAAAAAATTCAAAAGGAACATTGAACATCTAATAGTCAAATCAGTGTAAAGGCAAGTGGGCTGGTTGTACTCTTTTTAAACAAAGCTTCCATTTCTACTGTCACAAAGGGATTTATGGTTGATTTAAGATGAAATCATCAACCTTGTTACGGTCAACCCTGTTACGGTCAACCCTGTTACGGTTAACCCTGTTACTGTCAACCCTGTTACGGTCAACCTTGTTACGGTCAACCTTGTTACGGTCAAACCTGTTACGGTCAACCCTTTTACGGTCAACCCTGTTACTGTCAACCCTGTTACTGTCAACCTTGTTACGGTCAAACCTGTTACTGTCAACTCTGTTACGGTCAACCATTTTACGGTCAACCCTGTTACTGTCAACCTTGTTACGGTCAACCCTGTTACGGTCAACCCTGTTACTGTCAACCCTGTTACGGTCAACCTTGTTGCGGTCAACCTTGTTACGGTCAATCTTCGTACGGTCAACCCTGTTACTGTCAAACCTGTTACGGTC
>NC_138308.1:39117500-39125000 GCF_965601325.2 Salmo salar | reverse complement strand
ATGGATAAAGAGAGAGAGGAACAGAAAAAGGGACAAGACAGGGGGTAACAAAGAAGCATATGGAGCGAGGGAGGAACAGAGAGGGGGACGGAGAAAAGAAGGAGACCTTGTCCAGCAGAACTATTGGAGACAAGAAGAGATTACTGCTGCTTAAGACAGAGCTAGGGTGGAGGGACTAGGCCTTATGCACAGCAGCTGTGTGTTACATTGTAATGATGCACACAGAGAGAGAGAGAGAGAGAGAGAGAGACAAAGAGAGAGAAGAGAGAGAAGAGAGAGAAAGAGAAAGAGCGACTGACTGGCTGATTGACTGAGAGACAGAGATACTATTTCCTCATTATACTCTTTAGTCAACTAACAAGTCCTATGAAGGAAGGATTCAAAATACCCCATCATGGAGAAGTGTTGAGCAAATATATATTTTGGTTCCACTATGGTAGAGGATACTAGATGAGGTGCCTCTATGGTAGAGGATACTAGATGAGGTGCCTCTATGGTAGAGGATACTAGATGAGGTGCCTCTATGGTAGAGGATACTAGATGAGGTGCCTCTATGGTAGAGGATACTAGATGAGGTGCCTCTATGGTAGAGGATACTAGATGAGGTGCCTCTATGGTAGAGGATAATAGATGAGGTGCCTCTATGGTAGGGGATACTAGATGAGGTAACACTATGGTAGAGGATACTAGATGAGGTGCCTCTATGGTAGAGGATACTAGATGAGGTAACACTATGGTAGAGGATACTAGATGAGGTAACACTATGGTAGAGGATACTAGATGAGGTAACACTATGGTAGAGGATACTAGATGAGGTGCCACTATGGTAGAGGATACTAGATGAGGTGCCTCTATGGTAGAGGATACTAGATGAGGTGCCACTATGGTAGAGGATACTAGATGAGGTGCCTCTATGGTAGAGGATACTAGATGAGGTGCCACTATGGTAGAGGATACTAGATGAGGTGCCTCTATGGTAGAGGATACTAGATGAGGTGCCACTATGGTAGAGGATACTAGATGAGGTAACACTATGGTAGAGGATACTAGATGAGGTAACACTATGGTAGAGGATACTAGATGAGGTAACACTATGGTAGAGGATACTAGATGAGGAACGATTCATCCACCTGATGGTTCCTCTACGGTAGAATGATTACCAATGAGGCACATCAGACACAGCCTGCTTGGTTTGGCGAGTATTAAACACACACACACGCACGGGCGCACACACACACTCACAAGCTCACTACATGCCTTCGTTAGGAAATTTCCTTCACGCTGATATCCCAGATTCCCAACTCCCTCCGGGCTCCAGACTTTGAACCAGAACGCTGCAAGGCAGAGCAACCTGGGGCCAACCTGATTCCCCAATTTGAACCAGATTCCAAGTTTTGGGATGTGAAATACAGAGAGGGATTATGGGATCCGGCCCACTTCCTGTTCTCCTCGTTGCACAGATATATTATGCTAAAGATGGTTGAGGAATATCTGCTGGGTTGTTGACTGTGTTTGGAATGGCCCTAAATAAAGATTTAGCTAATTCAAGAAGCTCTTCATGCACACATAGTGTATAGTATACTATATTATAAACTTGTTGGTCGAGCCCTGAATGCTGATTGGCTGACAGCCGTGGTATATCACGCCTGGATACAGCCCTAATCCAGAATAGGGCTGTATCCAGGCTCACCGCGTTGTGTCGTACTTAAGAACAGCCCTTAGCCGTGGTATAATGGCCATATATCACACCCCCCTCGGGCCGTATTGCTTAACTATAGTATACTATAACACAGTATAATATAGTATATTATGGTATAGTATAGTATGATATAGTATAATATAATATAGTATAATATAGTATAGTGTAATATCATATAGTATAGTATGATATAGTATAGTATAATACAGCATAATATGGTATAGTATAATATAGTATAGTATGACATAGTACAGTATAATATGGGATAGTATAGTATAATATAGTATGGTAGAGTAGCGAAGAGCAGAGCAGAGTAAAGTAGAGCAGAGTAGAGTACAGTAGAGTAGAGCAGAGTACAGCAGAGTAGAGTACAGTAGAGTAGAGCAGAGTAGAGTAGAGTACAGTAGAGTACAGAAGAGCAGAGTAGAATAGAGTAGAGCAGAGTAAAGTAGAGCAGAGCAGAGTAGATTATAATAGAGCAGAGCAGAGTAGAGCAGAGCAGAGTGGAGCAGAGTAGAGCAGAGTGGAGTAAATGAGAGTAGATTATGGTACAGTACAGCAGACTAAAGTAGAATATAATAGAGTAGAGTATAATAGAGCAGAGTAGAGTGGAGTAAATGAGAGTAGATTATGGTACAGTAGAGCAAAGTAGAGTGGAGTACATGAGAGTAGATTATGGTACAGTAGAGCAGAGTAGAGTAGAATATAATAGAGTAGAGTAGAGTATAATAGAGTAGAATAGAGTATAATAGAGTAGAGCATAATAGAGCAGAGCAGAGTGGAGTGGAGTGGAGTAAATGAGAGTAGATTATGGTACAGTAGAGCAGAGTAGAGTAGAGTAGAGTAGAATATAATAGAGTAGAGTAGAGTATAATAGAGTAGAATAGAGTATAATAGAGTAGAGTATAATAGAGCAGTGCAGAGTAGAGTAGAGTGGAGTAAATGAGAGTAGATTATGGTAAAGTAGAGTAGAGTAGAGCAGACTGACTGAGGCTTCTCTCTTCCTAAAGCTCTGAATAGAAGCCAGTGTCAGTAGAGTAGAGTAGAGTAGAGTAGAGTAGTGTAGAGTAGAGCAGAGTAGAGCAGACTGACTGAGGCCTCTCTGTTCCTAAAGCTCTGAATAGAAGCCAGTGTAAGTAGAGTAGAGTAGAGTAGAGTAGAGTAGAGTAGAGTAGAGCAGACTGACTGAGGCCTCTCTGTTCCTAAAGCTCTGAATAGAAGCCAGTGTCAGTAGAGTAGAGTAAACAGTAGGGCTTAGGGCCTGCTGGTCTGACCAACTTCACTGGGCCTAACCTCCACACACACACACACACACAACACACACACACACACACACACACACACACACACACACACACACACACACACACAGACAAGCACGCACACACAAACACACACACACACACACAGACACACACATTCCCCTCATCCGTCACTCACATGCCACAACAATCCCTCTTTTGTCCGTCGTGATTGATGACGCGCTAGAATTCCATTCACCCCGTGTTTTGGGGTTACCGTGACGACCAGGTAAAAACAGTCGGCGACGTGGTATGGGGTTTCCATCCCTGAGAGGAGGGTGGGAAGAAAGAGAGAGAGAGAAAGAACAACTAGCGAGGTGTTTGTAAAGGTCCTACCAACAGTCACGGCTGTTATCTTAGCTAGATACACAGGTGTGATCTCCAACAAGGTGCTGATTGTTCTCAGGGAAGAACCCTGTTAGCTCTAGTGATGGAGTAACACATTCCCCTATAGGTGACTTCATTACACAGGACACACTTCCATCTTTTGATCCTCTGACATCATAGGAATTACTAATGATTCCCCAAAATGACACCCTATTCTCCATGTGCCTCTGGTCTAAAGTAGAGCACTGTACAGGGAAGAGGGTGGCCACAGTAATACAGGTAGAATCAGTCCATTTGGTACCATGAAAACCACTAACTCCCCCAACACACACACACACACACACACACACACACACACACACACACACACACACACACACACACACACACACACACGCGCCTATGCAGGTACATACACAGTCTCTGCACACACGCATGTAAACACACACACACACACACACACAACTCCCCCATCCCACAGACACACACAGCCCCAAACACACACACTGTTTAATAGACATGGCTACTTGTTAAAGGTCAGCATTAAGAGAGATGAGAGGATGAACGTAACAAAGCGTTGATGTAATATTCATGCCTCTTCATTCTGTGTTAACGCTGTTTTTATGTCAGTTAAAGCAGGTCTGCTCTGAGAATAGTAGTCGTTTGTGGAGCTAGCTAGTGTTTAAGAATGCTGTAAGGAGAATTTGTTATTTGGCTCACAGTGCGCCCAGTGTGAAACCTTTGAGAGTCATCTCTGTCACTCATCTCATTCAGTCTGTCTTACTGTAAAGTTGCAGTGTCTCCATACTGGTGGGACTAGATGATTAGGACATTTCTCCGATTTATTTAACTAGGCAAGTCAGTTAAAGAACAAATTCTTCTTTTCAATAATGGCCTAGGAACAGTGGGTTAACTTCCTTTGTTCAGGGGCAGAATGACAGATTTTTATCTTGTCAGCTCGGGGGATTTGATCTTGCAACCTTTAAGGTTCTTAATCCAACGCTCTAACCACTAGGCTACCCTGCCGCCCCAGCTTACTGTAACTAGAGGGCTTAGCCCCCCCCCCCCAACAATAAATCATGTACACCAGCATGGCTACTCTATTATGCTGGTGAACCTGTACACACACTGACCAGCGCTTAGGACTCACACTCACATCCTGGTGAACCTGTACACACACTGACCAGCGCTTAGGACTCACACTCACATCCTGGTGAACCTGTACACACACTGACCAGCGCTTAGGACTCACACTCACATCCTGGTGAACCTGTACACACACTGACCAGCACTTAGGACTCACACTCACATCCTGGTGAACCTGTACACACACTGACCAGCGCTTAGGACTCACACTCACATCCTGGTGAACCTGTACACACACTGACCAGCGCTTAGGACTCACACTCACATCCTGGTGAGCCTGCACACACACACTGACCAGCGCTTAGGACTCACACTCACATCCTGGTGAACCTGTACACACACTGACCAGCGCTTAGGACTCACACTCACATCCTGGTGAACCTGTACACACACTGACCAGCGCTTAGGACTCACACTCACATCCTGGTGAGCCTGCACACACACACTGACCAGCGCTTAGGACTCACACTCACATCCTGGTGAGCCTGCACACACACACTGACCAGCGCTTAGGACTCACACTCACATCCTGGTGAACCTGCACACACACGTTCATGTACCAACTGTAGTAAACGTCCATTTACTCTCTCATCGTATAAAGTGTCAGTTCTTATCTGGGTTTTCCAGACAGACCACAAGCCGTGCATGACCATAAAGAGAGATACAAAAGGGAAGCGATCTCTGGCAGACAATCCCAGCGATGACAGCTTTATGGTGGAGATTGGAATAATACCATCCATCATGACACAATGTAGGGCCTACCTAATAATGTACAGAATCACAGTATCAGCTCTGCCTCTGTCATACAGTACTGTACACTCTGCTGGATGCTCGCATGTCAAACATTTACATTTACATTTAAGTCATTTAGCAGACGCTCTTATCCAGAGCGACTTACAAAATGGTGCATTCACCTTATGATATCCAGTGGAACAACCACTTTACAATAGTGCATCTAAATATTTTAAGGGGGGGGGGGGGGTTAGAAGGATTACTTTATCCTATCCTAGGTATTCCTTAAAGAGGTGGGGTTTCAGGTGTCTCCGGAGGGTGGTGATTGACTCCACTGTCCTGGCGTCGTGAGGGAGCTTGTTCCACCATTGGGGTGCCAGAGCAGCGAACAGTTTTGACTGGGCTGAGCGGGAACTGTGCTTCCTCAGAGGTAGGGGGGCCAGCAGGCCAGTGGTGGATGGACGCAGTGCCCTTGTTTGGGTGTAGGGCCTGATCAGAGCCTGAAGGTATGGAGGTGCCGTTCCCTTCACAGCTCCGTAGGCAATCACCATGGTCTTGTAGCGGATGCGAGCTTCAACTGGAAGCCAGTGGAGAGAGCGGAGTAGCGGGGTGACGTGAGAGAACTTGGGAAGGTTGAACACCAGACGGGCTGCGGCGTTCTGGATGAGTTGTATGGGTTTAATGGCACAGGCAGGGAGCCCAGCCAACAGCGAGTTGCAGTAATCCAGACGGGAGATGACAAGTGCCTGGATTAGGACCTGCGCCGCTTCCTGTGTGAGTTAGGGTCGTACTCTGCGAATGTTGTAGAGCATGAACCTACAGGATCGGGTCACCGCCTTGATGTTAGTGGAGAACGACAGGGTGTTGTCCAGGATCACGCCAAGGTTCTTAGCACTCTGGGAGGAGGACACAAGGGAGTTGTCAACCGTGATGGCGAGATCATGGAACGGGCAGTCCTTCCCCGGGAGGAAGAGCAGCTCCGTCTTGCCGAGGTTCAGCTTGAGCTGGTGATCCGTCATCCACACTGATATGTCTGACAGACATGCAGAGATGCGATTCGCCGCCTGGTTATCAGAAGGGGGAAAGGAGAAGATTAATTGTGTGTCGTCTGCATAGCAATGATAGGAGAGACCATGTGAGGATATGACAGAGCCAAGTGACTTGGTGTATAGCGAGAATAGGAGAGGGCCTAGAACAGAGCCCTGGGGGACACCAGTGGTGAGAGCGCATGGTGCGGAGACAGATTCTCGCCACGCCACCTGATAGGAGCGACCTGTCAGGTAGGACGCAATCCAAGCGTGGGTCGCGCCGGAGATGCCCAACTCGGAGAGGGTGGAGAGGAGGATCTGATGGTTCACAGTATCAAAGGCAGCAGATAGGTCTAGAAGTATGAGAGCAGAGGAGAGAGAGTTAGCTTTAGCAGTGCGGAGAGCCTCCGTGACACAGAGAAGAGCAGTCTCAGTTGAATGCCCAGTCTTGAAACCTGACTGATTAGGATCAAGAAGGTCATTCTGAGAGAGATAGCAGGAGAGCTGGCCAAGGACGGCACGTTCAAGAGTTTTGGAGAGAAAAGAAAGAAGGGATACTGGTCTGTAGTTGTTGACATCGGAGGGATTGAGTGTAGGTTTTTTCAGAAGGGGTGCAACTCTCGCTCTCTTGAAGACGGAAGGGACGTAGCCAGCAATTCAATAATGAGTTGATGAGCGAGGTGAGGAAGGGGAGAAGGTCTCCGGAAATGGTCTGGAGAAGAGAGGAGGGGATAGGGTCAAGTGGGCAGGTTGTTGGGCGGCCGGCCGTCACAAGACGCGAGATTTCATCTGGAGAGAGAGGGGAGAAAGAGGTCAAAGCACAGGGTAGGGCAGTGTGAGCAGGACCAGCGGTGTCGTTTGACTTAGCAAACGAGGATCGGATATCTTCAACCTTCTTTTCAAAATGGTTGACGAAGTCATCCGCAGAGAGGGAGGAGGGGGGGGGGGAGGGGGAGGAGGATTCAGGAGGGAGGAGAAGGTAGCAAAGAGCTTCCTAGGGTTAGAGGCAGATGCTTGGAATTTAGAGTGGTAGAAAGTGTCTTTAGCAGCAGAGACAGAAGAGGAGAATGTAGAGAGGAGTGAGTGAAAGGATGCCAGGTCCGCAGGGAGGCGAGTTTTCCTCCATTTCCGCTCGGCTGCCCGGAGCCCTGTTCTGTGAGCTCGTAGTGAGTCGTCGAGCCACGGAGCAGGAGGGGAGGACCGAGCCGGCCTGGAGGATAGGGGACAGAGAAAATCAAAGGATGCAGAAAGGGAGGAGAGGAGGGTT